>NC_045479.1:23487332-23787588 GCF_009650955.1 Corvus moneduloides | reverse complement strand
CCCCCTCACCATAAAGGCTGGAAGGTACCACAGAGCTACAAGCTGCTGCTGCTTTGCTGCCCTGTCAGGACTTTGCTAGATGCAACCTCCTGGCAGCAACACTCAGCAAACGTTGTGGCTGATCTCCACCATTTTGGTCATGTTGGCACCATGGTGCAAGAATCACTGAATCGTGCCGTTGTGAAATCCCACAGGGTGGTACTGTAGCCCTGTGAGCCACCCACGTCTCCTGCCCTTGCTGTCTCAGTGGTTGCTGTTATCTTTCATGAATTCCTGATGGAAGCGCCTGTTTCTTCTCTTCCCAGGTACAGCATCGTGTCAACCGAAGAGGATGGACAGAAGGTCTCTGCGCTGGGCAGCATGAACGGGCACAGCCGGAACGGGAAGGGCCACGCTCCCCGGCGGAAGCACCGCAACCGCTTTGTGAAGAAGAACGGCCAGTGCAACGTTTACTTTGCCAACCTGAGCAACAAATCTCAGCGCTACATGGCCGACATCTTCACCACCTGTGTGGACACGCGCTGGCGATACATGCTGATGATCTTCTCGGCCGCCTTCCTGGTCTCCTGGCTCTTCTTCGGCTTCCTCTTCTGGTGCATTGCTTTCTTCCACGGCGACCTCAATGCACCGGCGGTGGCAGGTGGTCCCTCTCTCCTCAAGCCCTGCATCATGCACGTGAACAGCTTCCTGGGGGCTTTTCTTTTCTCAGTGGAGACGCAGACAACCATTGGGTATGGCTTCCGCTGCGTGACTGAGGAGTGCCCGCTGGCTATCATGGCAGTTGTAGTCCAGTCCATCGTGGGCTGCGTGATTGACTCCTTCATGATTGGCACTATCATGGCCAAGATGGCAAGGCCCAAGAAGCGGGCCCAGACCCTCCTCTTCAGCCATCATGCGGTCATCTCCGTGCGGGATGGCAAACTGTGTCTCATGTGGAGGGTGGGCAACCTGAGGAGGAGTCACATCGTGGAGGCCCATGTCCGAGCTCAGCTCATCAAGCCCTACATGACAGAGGAAGGGGAATACCTCCCCCTGGACCAGCGGGACCTAAATGTGGGCTACGATGTGGGTCTTGATCGTATATTTTTGGTCTCACCCATTATTATCGTTCATGAGATTGATGAGGAGAGCCCCCTTTATGGGATTGGCAAGGAAGAGCTGGAGACGGAGAACTTTGAGATTGTGGTTATTCTGGAGGGGATGGTGGAAGCCACAGCCATGACCACACAGGCACGGAGCTCTTACCTTGCTAGTGAAATCCTTTGGGGTCACCGCTTTGAACCAGTTGTGTTTGAGGAGAAGAACCACTACAAAGTGGATTACTCACGCTTTCACAAGACGTACGAGGTGGCTGGCACACCTTGCTGCTCAGCCCGGGAGCTGCAAGAAAGCAAGATGACCATCCTACCTTCTCCACCACCTCCCAGTGCCTTCTGCTACGAGAATGAGCTGGCACTTGTCAGTCAAGATGAAGATGAAGATGATGATGAAGTGGGTGTGGTGTTAGGGGGCAACACCAAGGAGGAGGGAGGTATCATCCAGATGATGGATTTTGGAAGCCACCTGGACCTGGAGCGGCTCCAGGCAACTCTGCCCCTAGATACAATCTCATACCGCAGGGAGTCAGCCATCTAACTCCTCCAGCCTCCCCGTTCCGCACCCACTGCCCACAGTCTCCTCTGTTCCGTACCCATACACTGGATAAGCCCCTTCACCACCAAACAATGCCTCCCATGATTGCCTCTCAGCCCCCGAGTACACCAAAGCCTGGAGCTGCTCTGATACACTCCCTTTCTCATGAGGTCATACAGCCTGGGAGAGGAGTGAGGATACGCTACTCTTCTCGGGTATGCAGCTCGGGCTAGAACCCCTTTCCTGCCCAGAGACAGGAGAGCAGCAGGCCTGGTCTCTTGTCTCTGGAGAGGTGACAGGAGTCCCTGCCTTCAGTGGACAGATTGGGACCCACAGCAAGTGTTTCTGCTACTGAGGCAACAGCAAACATTCTGTCCCCTCTCACCTTGGGTAGGCCCCATGGCTGTCAAGGGTCATCGCTGTCACTAGGAGAGGAGCGACACCTAAGCACTGACCAGATGAGGATAGAAGGGAGAGTTTGGGACTCCTGGAGGGAGTGGGGAAGGATCTCAAAGGAGGAGTTTATTTGCCTGTTTGTTGCTTGTTGCACATGATTCTGTATATAAAAGAGAAGGAGAACTGAAATCCATATTCTTCCACTGCAAACGCCAAGCTAGGAGACAAGGACGCTCTGCATAAGCCACTCTGCAGTCTCCTTGGCTTTTGGTGTCTGTCACCTCCAGAAGCAGCTCAGCTCCACGGACTCAGATCCAGTTCTCCCAGTCCTCTTGAAAAACATGTCCTGCTCCTCTCCTGAGATACCTGGCGGAGGAGGCAGGGCCTTGTGCTTGCCACACTCAGACTGCTCCCTGGCACAGCACAGCCGGGATGACAGACAGGTGACCTGACTGGACAGCAGACCCTCCATTTGCTCCTTTTGCCTCCTCCATTCTTCTCCCTGCTGCCATCAGCTGTAAAACTGAATTTGTAACTATTTATTTTTAATAAAGTCTAAAATCCCAAGGGGAGGTTTGGAAGCAAAGGAGAGACTCCAAGGCTGCAGCCTGTTGTGGAGACTGATGAGGGTTATTAACACAGCTGTTTGCTATTTGTATGGCATTGGACCCTGGAAGCTCCACTGCGAGGGCTCCCTTGTTCTGGGCCTCTCTGATAAAAACCTACAATAAGAGGCTCAGAGAATTTGCTCAGGGAGAAGGTCATACAAATGTATGTATGGAGGGAATAATTTGCATTAAAATTACCAGTAGGATGGGTCAAGCAATCTTGTTTGCTTTGGAGATAGTGAGGGTTTTGCCCAGGGAAAGGTTATAGATAGACATGGTGAAGAGGCAGAGATGTGCAAGACATTGCTCTAGATGGAAGGCTTAAAAACCCCATTAAAAACCCCAAAGCCTTTCTTTTTGCTAGATTCAAGTGGAGGGAAAATGAGGGAGGACATCAACCAAAGCTAGACCTGTAACACCTCTTTGTTGTCATTTCACAAAAGAGCTGAAAACCTGATGAGCATCTTCCTTCAGGAGCAGCAGAATCACCCCTCCAAAACTGCAGATGAGGTGAGGACAGAAAGACAAACAGGAAACTCAGGAAGCTGCTCTGGGCACCCAATAGCTGTGCTATGGTGGGGAAGAAATTATGTCCCACCTAATCCTTGATCTACAAAGCAGAAAAAAACATCTCAATATCAATTTGGAATTGGTTCAAGAAGCAAAAGGAAGAGAGGAAGAAGCAGAAGGGTAAGGAAGGAAATAGCAGGGCTGAGAGGAAGAAGCAGACATAGCAGGCAGCTGGTGGAGAAGGAAGGGGAAAAGAGGAAGAGAAAGTGAGGTTATATGGAAGTGCATTTGAGAAAGAGCACAAATAGACTCACAAGATGTGTCTAGACCCAGACACGGTCATTTCTCACCCCAGGATGTAGGTTCTGTGGGGTGGCAGCTGTCCTGCCCGGGTTTGCTCCATTTGCCACCACTCTCTGGGCCCAGCCATGCAGCCAGTTTTCTACCCAACAAACAGTGCACCCATTCAATTTCTCCAGGCAGCCAATTTCTCCAGGACAAATGCTTTGGGAGACAGTGCCAAAGGCTTTACGGAAGTGCAGGTAGACATCCTCCAGAGCCTTTCCCTCACCCACTATGCGGGTCACTTTGCCACAGAAGGAGATCAGGTTGCTCAAGCAGGACCTGCCTTTCCCAAACCCATGCTGGCTGGGCCTGATTCCCTGGTTGTGCTGTATGATGGCAAGGTGAATTGCTCCATGACCTTTCCTGGCACTGAGGTCAGGCTGACAGGGCTGTAGTTCCCCAGATCCTCCTTCCAACAATTTTTGTAGATGGATGTCACACTGGCTAACCTCCAGTCACCTGGGATCTCCCTGGCTAGCCAGGACTGCTGAGAAAGGATGGAAAGTGTCTTGATGAGCTCTTCTGCCAGTTTTCTCAGTGCTCTTAGTTGGATCCCATCCAGCCCCACAGACTTGGGAGTGTCTAAGCAGTGTAGGAGGTCTCTGAGCATTCCCTCCTGGATTATGGGGCTTCATTGTGTTCCCTGTCCCTGTCTTCCAGCTCAGGGGACTGGGTACCCTGAGGACAACTGGTCTCACTATTAAAAACTGAGGCAAAGAAGACATTAAGTACCTCAGTCTCTACCTCGCTCCTGTAGTGATCCTCGGCTCCAGAGTCCATCTGCCAGAGCAGTTTGCCTCAGAGCCTTCACTGAAATAATGGATACACTGGATTTTGAGTGGCCCCCATCCCTCCTGGTTCTGCCAGTGCTGAGGCAGAGCTGTCTCTCCTCAGAACTCCAATGCTCCCCACTTGGGAACTGGGGTGCCTCTCTCAGTACTGAATTCGAGAATTTGCTGGTTTAGGAAGTGAAGTTACTCCTTTCATTATTTACTTATTTTCCCCCGAGGGAATAAGTGGGGGCTGGTATTGACCTGGCTTTTAATACAGCTTTCAGAGTCGTGTGTCTGCCACTGGCCATGGAAACAAACTAATGGACCGAGAGAGAAGGACTTTGTGTGCGAGGACATGGGCATTCAGGACACAGGCTGGGGTGGTGGCCTTCAGGAGAGGGGGAACCCTCGTGGCTGGGCACCCCCCTCACGGACGTACAGCATCCTTTGGAGGTGGGTGGCAGTGCTTGGTGGGGATGAAGCGTCCCGTTAGATCTTGGGAGGCTCATCAATCACCAAGGAGCAAGTGTGCAGAGATGCCAGACAAGGATGATGCACCAGGACCATGGGCATGCACAGCTGGAGTGGCTGGGACAACAGGTCAGCACTGGCACCCCTCACTTCACCTGGTGGGGCTTTTGGGAGAAAAACGGGACAAGATTGCAATAAATCTGAGGGAACAAGCATCGTTCAGCCATACTGGTTCCAGGCCCTTCCATATGTCTGAACCTGCTGGACGTTTTCATGTCACGGTGGAGAAGACAGTGAGGCATTGAAGAATACCCAGCTAAACCCCTGCTGTTCAAAATAAAATTGCAAGAAAGATTTCAGTGCTCTCAGATCATTAGAGAGGGGAGAGAGAAGGGGTTGAGGGGAGGGGGCAGAGGGAAGGAGAGGAACAGCCAGTGTAGGAAAACAGAGGTGATGAGTAAGTTTCTGCCTATCAGACACTCCTCATGCAGCTGTGCTGCTGTTGCCACACACAGCCCCTCAAACAACATGGTGCAGCCACTCCAGTGACTGTTCCTGCAAGCTGCACACATGCCCACAGGCTTTGCTGATACACAGCAGCAGGACATTGCTCTGCACAGGTGCTTTTCTGCCTGCATGCTGGAATCCCTGAGCGCTCGTGCCCAAGGACACACTGCACGTGCCTACATGTGTACGCCACTCGTGGGGGCATAATCCATCCTACACCACAACTGCATCCCATAAACACCCAACCACATTCCCAAAAACACCCCACAGCAGCCAGTATCTCAACAAGTGCCTCTCTGGCTGTATGCTGGGGACTCTGGTACGCAGCCTGTGAAAAGCCACCGGGAGAATCCATCCTGGAAAAGTGTTTGCTGTAGAGAAGGCTTGACATTTTTAAGGATTCTCCGAATCAGCCATCCAGGCCATTCATAACTGTAAACACACCAGGTAATTTACCTTTTGCACACAGTGTGTGGAGCACGAGGTAGGTGATACCTCCTTGCCCTGTGCTCTCCAGAGAAGATACCTTTAATGCATAAGAGGGCATGATGTCCCTGGGGTCCTTCCCTCCTCCAGGACCTGATGGAGGGACTGCTTCCCTAAGACTTGCCTCTAATCCCGAGGGACTGGCAGCTTGCTT
Organism: Corvus moneduloides; assembly: GCF_009650955.1. Lineage (NCBI taxonomy): Eukaryota > Metazoa > Chordata > Aves > Passeriformes > Corvidae > Corvus > Corvus moneduloides. The sequence continues at coordinate 23,781,706 of NC_045479.1, read as the reverse complement.
TTCAGGAGGAAGACACTGCTTCTTTGTTTATTCGACCACAATCTGTACTTCTTTCCTGTCTTACTTCTGAACATCTTACTTGGCTCATTATTGAAAGCTATTCAAGTACCAGAAAGATAATGGGGAGAGGAAGGACTTTTCCCCTATGAATAGGATCCAGGCACTGGTTCAGATCCTCTACCCCATGACAACTAACCATGCTGTTGTCACTCTTGCCAGCTCTCAAATGAATGTTGTTATTTGAAATGACACTTGAGAAACTTGTTTCATGTTTTATTTTTGGTGACACTTTTGGACAACCCTTTTGAAAAGAAATCATCATTGGCACCTTTCAACTCACACAAAACTTGCTCAGCAAAACACTTTGATACACACTGGAACTAAAAATATTTTTAAGGAACACAACAATAATCTCAATTGGGGAGAAAATGGGTTTGGATTTCCATGATTAGGAAATGGTGCTGAAAATGTCTGTGCTTCTGAACAAACAGGTTTCAAACAGTTTGGTTTCATCCAAGCTTTGCCCAGGAATGGATAGGGCACATGGCATTGCCCCAGCAGCTGTGCACAGGCTTGTGACCTCTGCAAGAATGTCTCCTCTGTGTTCTTTGAGCTTTAGCAGCTCTTCTTTGCCTTTGCAGGAGGGGCTGAGGTCTCTCTCAGCTTTTGGACAGGCAATGCGAAGTGGCCACGGTTTTAAATGTCACAAAAAAAAAAACCCCAACAAACCAACAAAGCCCCCCACCCCAAAAAAAACTCAAAAAAAAAAAAACCAAAAAAACCCCTCCAAAACAAGAACCAAAAAACTAACAACAACAACAACAACAAGTCTTATCTTCCCAGACCATTAAGGGCTTGCCCCCGCGAAGTCAATGGGACTTTGGCATTGCCCGTGGTAAGAGCAGAGCTGGACCCTAATGGAGCATCATTATTGGAAAACCCCGCAGGGCCCGGCCCCGTGCTAAATCCGCAGAACTGGGATGGGCTGCTGCTGCATGCGCAGGAGAGAGAGAGGAGGGAATGCAGCCTGCTGGGGTGCGGCAAACATGCGGTGGTGTAGGGCAGCTGGGGCAGCCTCGCTGGGGCAGAGAGAGGGGGACAGCAGAGGATGGGGAGGCAGGGGAGGCAGGCTCTGTTCGCAGCTGCCTGCGGCACGGGATCCCACCGCCGGGGGATGCCGCAGCAGCAGGAGAGGAGATGGCAGCCAGTTCTCGGAAGGGCTGCACAGGCTTCTCCTCCTGCCGTGGTCCGCAGGGCGGGGGTCCTGCCCTTCCCAGCCCCGGTGAGCTCCCGCCCGCAGGACGGGCGCACGGAGGCTGAGTGGCGCGGCGAGACTGGGCAAGCCCGGCCATTGCCCGGCCTCAGAGCACCATCTAGAGATGGAAGCAAGGCTGGCATCCCCGCGGGTCCTGCCGTCGCAGAATCATAGAATCTCGCAGGCTGGAAAAGACCTCTGAGGTCACCAGAGCCCTTAAACCAGCACTGCCACGTCCACTACTAAACCATCTCCCTAAGCACCATATCTACACATCTTTTAAAGATGGGGGTGGTGGCTTCTCCACTTCCCTGAAAAGCCTGTTCCGGTGCTTGACAACAGTTTCAGTGAAGAAAATTTTCCTGATATCCAAACCAAACCTTCCCTGGTGCAACTTGAGGCCATTTCCTCTTGTCCTATTGCTTGTTACTCGGGAAAAATAGCCATCTCACACCCCGCCCCCCCCCCCCCGCTACAACCTCCTTTTAGGTAAATGTAGAGAGTGATAAGGTCACCCTAGAGCCTCCTTTTCTCCAAGGCTAAACAACCCTGACTCCCTCAGATGCTCCTCATAAGACTTGTGCTCATCCCCACAACATCCTTGCAGCTCCTGACTCCCCAGGCTCACCCAGTGCTGCTTCTGGCCCAGTGCTGGTGGGACCCTGTGGGGCTGGGCTGGGGCTGAGGCCAACTCTCCAGGCACTGCCATGGGGCACAGCTGGGGTTTGGGGGAGAAAATGTTTGATCTGGAATGAAAGTAGGCTCTGAAAGTACCAGCATCCACCACCAACGCTGCAATAAAGGTCAGCCCTCCTGACAGCCAGGCCACGGTTTTCACAGAGCGGACACTGACTCTGGAAACAGCTCAGATATGTGCTACCACTTTGACTTCTTCTTGGGGAGAAATCTGCAAAGCCATGCCAGTTCTGGGAAGTTAGGCAGAGATGACCTTTTTCAGAGTCAGGTTCTTCTGGTTGCTGCCTTGCTGTCTGCTTGTCCTTCAGTTCTTTCTCAGCTCTGCCTGGTTGCACGTGCTCAGTGTACGAAATTTGCTCTCTTTCTTCCGATTATTCAGTCCCTCGATGGGACATGTACAACCTATGGCTGTAGCATGGTGCTGCTGCCTCTCCCATGCCACAGGTGGGAGGCCAGCACGCTCCGATGGTGGGAGAGGGGCAGTGAAAGTGCATGGAAGTGGTGTCCTCATCAGCATGAGGGCTGTCAGGAAGAAGGCTTGCAATGCCCTGAGAGCTCTTCAGGCAAACAACCATTTTGTATCCCCTTGGGACAAGAGATAAAGACAGCCTGGCTTGCAAACTGTAAGAAGGCTCTGGTCTTGGGCTTCTTCCAGTTCCCAAGAAAAGCGACACCAGCAGAGCAGTCAGTGGGCTGCCCATGTAATGCTTACCTTTGACCATGTCCCCTCCAGAAGGGAGCATTTAGTGTGGGCAATGTCTCTGCTTTCTGGGCAGCCTGGGCACACGGATCCCAAGCGACTCACTGTTGACATCAGGTCAGCCCGGGAAGAGGTAAAGTGGAGCAATGTGGTTCCACTGCAAATGATGCCTTAGGTTTTAACCTTCAAATAAATACCTACTTTTATTCTCTTATTTTGTCTAGCCTCTGTTTTTAGGTAGCCACTCCAGGCATCACCCTGATGCCTGTGAAGAAATTCAGGATGGACACAAACACTATCCTGAAATAGTCTGTGTGACACAAGATATTTGAGCTTTAAAAGTTTTTTTTGGCCTCTGAAATTAGCAGGATTATTTTGGTGCTGGCCCCAGATTTGAAATAGCAAGTCTTGAAACCTGGGACCTGGCAATATTTGGGTGCCTGGCTGTAGTGCTTTGATAGAGTTGTTTGAATGTCCCAGTCACTGAAAGAGTCAGCTGAGGGCCTGTAGAGCACAAAGCCTTGTTACAGAAGCTGCACAATTGAGAGAATAAGGAGCTTGAAATTGCTCCTGACAGGTGATTAGGTGCTCACCCAGCAACAGCCTCTGTGTGTCTACTGGGGGCCGGGCACAGGCCTGAGCACCACTTCTGGGGTATGGAACAGAGGAGGACAAGCTGGTGCAGGAACTCCAGAGAAGACTTTGAAGGTATTTATAACATGACCTGCAGTCTCCACACGCTTCTCTCAGGAATAAGGTAATGAATCAGTAGGAGAGTGGGTGCGAGCACATGACAGGCAGTGCATACCTATAGCAGAACACTTGGTACCACACAGAATGATCTGACTCAATGTAAGCAGAGTGGAGCCATCATTTAGCTCCAGGCTGCTGGGTTACACCATGTGCCTTTTGTTTTCTGAGATACAGTGTTGTGCTCACTAGCAAGGAGGCTGCCTTGAATAGAGAAACTTATGTGACCTCTCCAGTGTCGTGTGAGGCTGTAGGAAAAGCAGGGAAGAGCTGTGATGTAAGCCAGCTCCGGAGCACAGAGCTGCACACATGGGGTGACTGGCTGCACCCGGGGTGCCCTAGAGTGTCCAAGGAGCCAGCAGTGCTCAGCAAGCCAGTGGGTGCCAAAAGGACAGAGCAGTCTGAGGTCAGTGGAGGAGGCAAGTCAGGGTGAGAGCAGCTGGCAGTGGTTGCTGCAGAGGAGGTACAAGGTGTCTTGGTAGAGCTGTCCTGGCCAGATGAAGCTGCATGTTCCCTGCTGCTCTGTTTGAGACAGCTCTCCTGCAGTGGTCAGATGGTCTCACGAGCTCAAAATGCATTGTCAACTGTTAAAATGCAAGGGCCATTTGTGAAAAGCGTGGGATTTTCTGAATCCTTGTAATAATTTGATGATTTGTCCCACGGAGAAGCCTCCAGAGTCCTCATGTCTTCAGTGGCTCCATTTTGCTTGTTGCTGCAGTCACAAGAGAACGGACAGCTTCTGTTCTCAGAGAGAAAGCAAGCAAAGGGAGACAGAAGCAGCTGACAGCAAGGCAAAGTGACTTTCCCAAGATCATGAAGCAATCAGTGGCCAAAGGACAGATTGAACCTTCCACTGTGGGTTTAACCTGTCACCTCCCTGTACAGCTGAAGAAGGACATTGCAAGTGATAAATGAACCAGGAGCAGTTCCTAGACTGTCTCTGCCTATCCTGTGTCTGCAGCTGCAGCAAAGCTGTTGCCAGGACATCGCACTTCCCTGGGTACACACACAACACCCATCACCTTTGTACCGCTGCCTACAATTCCAGATGCTGTGCTTATTCCCAGACCAGATGCTGTGCTTATTCCCAGCTCAGATACCTCTGGCCTCTAGACATCCAGATGCAGGAACTGGGAGCCACTGGGCCTCAGATCTTCCCCAAAAATAGCCTACTCGAGGCAGGCCTTACTGACACAAATCATCACCTTCTAGAAGTGAATAGGAGGCCATGGGAAGCTCAGATGAGCAAGTCTTGCAGTCCCTGATGAGCAACAGCACGATGCAGGGCAGAAACAAAAATACACAACCTCAGTCCTCACAGGGAATGAGTCCCAGCTGCCTCTCGCCCTTCGCTGTGTGGGACGGGTGGTGAGATGGCCTTTTGTTAATTGGTGCCCTGTGCCTTGTGTTCAGCTGGCGAGGACACACTGTCCCTTCCAGAGAAACCCCTTGCATAAGAATTAAAGAGGAGCTGCGCTGAGATGCTGAACTAATCCACCAGGGCATGTCGGGAAGATGCATTTTAAGCCATTCTCCCTGCCCTCCCGCCTTCCAGTGCATTGTTTATCTCTCCTGTCCCTCCCACAGCAGTACGCGAATTATTCTGACTGGGCCAGCTGCTTTCATAACCGCCTGCGTTCTGTCCCGTCCCCTCAGCCCCAGAGCCCGCCTGGGAGATGCTCGTACATGGGAGGCTTTTTAACTACGGCCGGTTTGTGCTGCTGTGAACAACGAGCCCCCACAGACACCGCTGCCCGCAGTGCCTGCTGCGTGTGCTGCACGCACATTTCACCACTACGGCCACACGTTCCCTCCCCTGGCACACACACGCACAGTCCCCCTGCACGCTGACACCACAGGCTCCTTGCCAGCTCACTTTGCTGCTGTGATGCTCAGCGAGCTCCCCGGCGTGCACAAAACTCGCACAGTTGTCACAGGTATTTGGAGCTGCTGCTCCCCTGCCACGCTGTGCTCCTCACCCATCGCCCAACATATCTGCGGGATGCCTTGTCTCCCTGGAGCCGCTCCCTTCGCACGGGAATCAGGCTCGCAGCTCACCCCTGCCACGGACACACGTGTGTGTAGCACCTACACACCTGGCACTTGCCAGACACACACGCTACACACAAATGGGGCCCTGGGCATCACAGCATTGAAGGATAATTCAGTTTGAAAGAGACCCCGGGACAGCTCTAGTCTGGTTTCCTGCTCAAAGCAGGGTCAGCAAAGAGGTCAAATGAGGTTGCTGGGAGCTTTATTTGATCTTATAAACTACTAGGATGGAGACTGTACAGCCTTTCTGGGCAACTTTTTCCCACACTTGACTGCCTTTGAGGACAGAAAAATCTTCTTTGTATTCATGCTGGACCTCTCTTCTTTCAGCTTATGTTCCTTGTCTCTCATCCTCCCACCAAGCACCACTGTGAAGAGCTTGGCTCTGTATTTTACCAAGACTCACAGGTCCTTTCCCACACAGCTGTTCTGCATCTATCAGCTCCCCAGCCCAAATCGTTGCCAGAGCCTCTTCCTTGCCAGGTTCAAGGCTGTGCATTTGCCCTTGCTGAACTCTCAGTGTTCCTGCAGGCCCATCCCTCCAGCATGCTTACGGCCCTCTGAGGGCAGTCCTTCCCTCAGTCATGGTGATTTGTTTCCCCTCCAACTCAACAACCTGAAAGTTTGGTGGAAGTGCACCCCATCGCATTTTCCAGGTCATCAATAACCATGTTAAACAGGAGAGGTCCCAGTACAGCCCCCTGAGGCATCCCACTTGGTACCAGCCTCTTGGGAGAGGATAACCCATTAACAATTAACTACTCCCTGTGCCTGACCAGCTAAATATTTTTTGTGTCCATCTGCTTGTCCACCTATTGAGACAATACCACCTTTACTTGGATATCAGAACATTGGGAGACAGTGTTGAAAGCCTGGCTGAACTGGAGATAAATGATTTCCACTATTCTCCCCTCACCCATAAATCCAGTCTTTTTATCAAAGAAGGTGATTGGGTTGTTCAGTAAATTGGTAAATTCACACTGGCAGTTGCAAGTCACCTTCTTATTCTTCATGTGCTCAGAAATATGTTTCAAGAGGACCCACTCCAAGGCTCAAATGAGTCTGACCAGCTTGTAGGTCTCAGGATCAGTATTTAGGCCTTTGAGAAGAATGGGGGACCTTGTCTGATCCATACTTCTGTACCCAGCCTCTCCTCCAAGCAGCCTCTCAAACACAAATCACTTCACAGCTGCATTGCCTCCCACCTGAGCAGTCCTATATTTCATTTGGCCTGACTTGTAGAGCTCCCTAAAGGGATGAATGTAGCTTCTTAGTTCTCCATTATTTTACTCTTACTGTTCCTAACAGAGAGAGGGCTGTGTCTCTGAGCCCCAAGGCTGTGATCTTCTCCTTGGGCATCACAACCTCTCACTAAAGGCTTTGAGTTTACACTGCTGCCAAAGGCTGCCCCCAGTGCCTTGCAGGAAGGGAGAAGGGTGCAGAGCAGCCTGCTTCCACCCCTTCAGGAAGATAGGACATGGCTGCCTCAGCTGATGCTCTGCCACAGGATGAGGCCATGGGGCAAAAGCCAAACAGAGAGAGGGGCCAGTTCATCTCTTTATCTCAAAAAAAACCCCAAACCCAAAACCAAGCATTGAGTATTTTAAAGGGAGATGTGCTGCTTTCAGGGTGAGGAGGAATCCGTAAGACTTGGCAAGGCAGGCATGGTGCCTCCCCTGTGACCCTTCATCTTCCCAGACCCTGCAGGCACTTGGGTGCCTTGGTGCCCAGGGAGTACTCAACGTACAGGAGAGCAGGAACGAGGTTACACATCTTCAAGTAAGATCCTGCTGATTCAGCCCTGAGTCCAGCTCCTCCCAAAGAACCTTGGCCCTGTCTTGTGGTTCTCTGATACATCTGCCCTGACCTGACACAGCTCTGAGAATGCACCTAAATATTCCTGTTTATTTGTTTCTTTTCCCCATTAGATCCGCCTTTTTTTTTTTTTTTTCCTTTTACCAAAGCAAGCCAGCAGGGGTGTAATAAAGAGAGCCAGTTGCAAACTGACAGAGGCTGGGAATACCACGAGGATAAAAAAGGCAAGGCATATATGGAAAAAAGCAATAAATGCACTTAATTACAGGTGTGGCCAGAAACAGCTCCTATTATTAAGGTTGTCAACACTTCCCCTTTCAAGACCCTGTTTTCACTTGCTTATAACTTTGTCAAAGTTTCACCACTGGAGCAGAAATTTTCCATAGAAAGCGATTGTCTCGGCTGGAATAGGGCATATTTATTTAGTTATTTTTTAAAATGGAGACCCACCACTAGTTTTCCTGGGCTAGAGGATATATATATATGGCCCAGGGGACAAAAGCTGTGGAACTTACGGGCTTTCAAGCAAGGGCTTGGCCTTGGGCAGGATGTCAGGTTTTGTGTCATGGAGGCTGTGTTTTGCCAGCTCCATGAAACACTACTACTCTCCCCCACCAGCATGGACAAATTACATGGTTTTGTTAAACATGGAAAGAAGACTCGTCACAGCTTCACAGCTACAAACTTTTCAACCTCTACTAACCTGCTCAACCTTTTTGGTTGCTGAGGCTGTCATGACAGCATATGGACTTTCCCAGGGTGGAGCACCACAGGAGGAAACTGGGAGGGCTCTCCCTTCTAGACCTGCAACCTGCTGTTATGTGTCATGCTCTGTTTGAATCTCTCAGTGCTTTCCTCTGCCCCATGTTCCCAGCCACCTCTCTTTTGCCTTATGGGAAGCCTGGTGGAGAAAACTCCCTGATTTGAATACAGAAGGGATGAAACTCAAGGGAGAGAACCAAACATCTGGGGGAAAGCAAATGAGACTGGGAGGCAGATGAGACCACGAGCTGCAGGGAAATGCTGGGTCTGTTTGGGAAAGGGGCTATTGCCTGATAGCTGGTGGAGTGACTTGGGACGGCTGACCACGATGACTGGAAGCAGAAAGCAGGGCTGGCTGGGGCAGTGAGATGGGGAATGGGAAGAGCAAAGGAGGGGTGACTGTCAGTGGGATGGGGAGAGGGGATGGGAGGAGCTCAGCCCATCTGCCTGGGTGGTGGGAGTTTCTAGTGACAGATGATGGAGCAGTGCTCCCATCATCCATCCAACTGCAAAGGAAGGCTTAGGCAATAGGGAGCAGCTTGTGTGGAGCGGGACAGCATGTGGTGGGAAGGCTGGGGCTGAGTGGCCAACGACATGCAGCTGAGCCAGCCTGGTACTGTCTGGGCAGGATACTGGGCCTGGGAATACAGCAGGAGAAGGAACAGTGAAGGGCAGGTGAGGAGGACCTGGAAGGGGGCAGTGGCTGAGCCCAGAGCCCAGGGCTTCCTTACAAGAAGGGAAACTGAAAGTGGGAAAGCATGGAGGGGACAAGGGAACAAGGGAGGACAGCCATATCGGCTTGTGTTTCTGGGACTGGAGACTTCTCCAGTATCCAAACAAGGGTCTTCTCCCAAGTCTTCCTCACAGCTCTTACTGTTCCTGTGCCGTTACCCCAAATGCTACCTGACAGCACATGTCACCTCTTGCTAGTCCTGCACCTTGCTGAGGACAACAGGCAGTTGCTGCTCGCTGTTATATCAGAATACACATTTCTCATCACTGAGAAATGTCAGCACCAAGGCTGGCTGTACAACTGCCCTTCAATGTCCTCGTGCATATGAATTACAGTTGAGTCTCTAATTATGTGGCCACAGATTTATCTTCCACAAGACACCTGCAGCACACAGGTTAGATGGTGTTCTGGATGAGTCTGGGCTGTGTCACGAAGAAGGCTCTTTGCAGGGACTCATCATCATCTCTTCTTTTTGTTGTTGTGTTGTTTCGTTTCGGGTTTTTTTTTTCACAAAAGCGTGAAGAGAGAGGAGTGACTCATTGCTGAGGCAGTTGTGTGCTGCCCTGGATCCTTGCCCCTGCTGCGGATTTCCTACCTGATGCTGAGCGAGTCACTCACAGCAATCTTTTCAGAGGTAGGTATTAGCTATCTTCTATTTATTTTGGCATTTTGCTCTGTTTTTAGCCTTGTGCTATCCTGGGATCCTGATGTCTCATTTGCAGGAGTATTTATTGCTCCCTGTTGCATGTGAAGGGGGACTTGCACCTGACTCTAGAAAATGCTTTGAACTGCAGAGCACTCTGGTAAAGTGCTCAGATCAGCATCCCCACCTTTCAGGATGCATTTGACCTTCCCTCCAGGAATGCTGGATCTTCTCTAAAATGCTTCTGTCTTGCTCTGTATGAGTACTGTAAATCTATTATTATTTGGGAAGTACTGAGAAACTAGAGTATATGTTGCGTAAAAGAGACCCTATGAACATCAAATGTTGTTTTTGGAGTGGGGGCTGCATGTTCTGAATGAGCTGTGAGTCAATGCTTTGAGGAACTCTGTCAGCCCTGCTGCATGTGTCAAGCCACAGGTACCTTCCTCCTCAGGTACCTTTGCTCTTGAATTGCACGTGGCAATATATTTGTTCTCATTTCTCTTATTTTCTTACTTTCACTGCCCTTGGACAAGTAGAACTTCAGCACAGTGTAAAAGTTTTGTCTGCTCTTTCCCCGATTGCTCACACTTCCGTAGCACACGCAAGTGTCTCTGTGGCCAAGTGACCTTAGTCTTCAAAGCAGTGTGTCCTTCTCCAGAGAGTGAGTGAAATGGGATTCTGCTCTTTGTTGATCAGGCAGAACTGCCAAATGTGACCTGGCAGTTCTCTGAGGTCTGCTAGGTCACTGGAGCTCAGCTTTCCCATGAGTTTTACTAGGTGCTATGAATATCATATACCGTGACTCTGGAAGGCCACCCAGCCGTGACCCTGGGAATAAACAGCACAACTCTAGCCCTTCTTTTCCTTTCCTACCCGAGGAATGACATGATGGGAAGTAGAGAGGCTGGCTGGGTGCCCAGTGAGGTATAGCCCCCTTGGATACACCAGCCCACAGGATTCACCTCAAGACACATTGCCATGGGTTTCCTCTACAGCGCTGCAGCGAGAGCGCTGGGGACAGCCCAAGGACCTTCGCATGTGAATACGACAGCAGCCAAATGTAGCCCATCTTCTTCTTGCCTGGCTTCAGCAGCAGCACTCCCTGTATCATCTAGGGGTGCTTTGACCATGTCTGAACCCTGTGAAAAGTAGACATGAGGTGTCCCAGGTGCAGGGCTCCCGGTTGCTGAGCTGAGGGGCTTGGACTCCTTTCCATGCTCTTACACAAAGATCCCTTCCAGGCAAACTAGGGAGACAGGACGAGGTGAGGCCTCTTGGAGCCTCATCTGGGAATGTTGTTTTGAATGTGTGAGCTGTGTCTCACCGCTGGGTCTGGGAGCTTAGACAGCCTTCCAGGTGCTTCTGTCTGAACAGAGTCTTAGTGTACCTCGGTTGCTGTGTTGCGGCGTCTATTACAGTGCTAACCTGAGGGGGTGTTCATCTTTGGAGAGGTGCACAGAGGAAAAAAGGTGGTGCAACTGCCCACCACTTGGATCACTGGAGAGGAATGGAGATGGCCCAGCGGAGTTTGTGAGCATGGATTCTGCTTGTCCCTCAAATTTATTCCTTCTCCAACCCAATCCTGGCCTCTCTCTAGCTGGGATCCTGCTGCTTGTGTTATATATAACAACTTCCTTTCTCAGACACCGGGGCAGAAGTTACCTGTTGCACCACTGGAGCACTGACATCTCTGATGGAGACAGGGTCCCAGCAGTCCTGGCTGCTACATACATAGCCAAAATCAGCAGCCCCTGGCCCAGGCTCCCTAATAAAAATTACTCCATAAGAAGAGGTGTAACTAGGCAATGCTTGGAAAGAGGTGGGTGTTAATAGATCACATGGCTAGCCAGCACTAAAAGCTTGATTACAATTCAATTAAGGGAATGTTTCTAATTAAGGAGTTCTTATTTTAAGCTGTCAATGATTAAAATAAAGGTAGCTGAAGTGTCCGTACACACTCTGATTTCATCCCTGAGGGCTGCATCTACATTGGGGATTTCTTCAAATTCCCTCCCACTGCCTCAGTCAGCAACAGGGGGAGAGTTGGTATGGCCACTGTCCTCCCAGACCTTGCACCTGCCTGCCAAGCAGTGTCACCCCAAGCTCTGCTCCCACAAGGTCTGCTGAGAGCTGCTTCTCCTGGGTGCTGACTCAGATTCATCCTTCCCAGCTCTGTATCAGAGCCCACCTCGCTCAATGCCTGTATGAGCCTGCCACTTGCAGCAAAGTCAGGAGCGGTGCTGGGCTTTGGCAAATCCCTTCTCCACTGATGTGCACCCACCCAGGGAAGGAGAGCAACCCTCGGCTGGATCCAGCAGTGGCTGCATACTATTACCTGCCTTCCCATCTGCTCACTGTTACATAAGCTGTGAAAAAACAGAGGTTCAATGGAGCATGTGAAAGGAAATGTCATTACTACAAAAAACTCAATTAAATTTTAAATTCTCCAAGTGGAGGCAAAGTTCGGTAATAAAACAGGCCCAGCAATGAGAGAGGGAAGCAGCACTGGTTCCCAAGGGTTTGCATAAATGAGGAACTATTCCCAGGTCTCAATGGCCTGTCAAGTCAGCAGGGGCACTGGCTGGCAGTGGGATTCAGAAGGTTGCAGCCCCCCATCTTGGTACAACTTGGAGCAACGACTGCTCTCTGCAGCGCACGGTGCCAACACGGCTACAGGCTGTGCCTCTTGGTGCCAACAGCTGGGCTTACATTGTGTGTTTGGAAGCTGGTATCAGGGTCCTGGCTTAGGAGCACCTAAGGGCTGCTCTGGTATGGGGGCTCCTGAGCTCTTCCCCATCACACTTATCTCCAACTGCAGGAACTGGGGTTCTTGACTTTGGGATGGCTGTGCCAGAGCAGCTCCTGGACCCTGGCAAAGCATCCTGGTGCCTCCAAAGCCGGGCAGCATCTGGCTCTTGCTCCACAGGACCCTCTGTCCCTTCCAGCTCACACTACACTGGCCTCCAGCCTTTCCTGCAGTTCTGCTCCCGGAGCTCTCAAAAGCACCTCCATCCTCCTTTGCACATCCACCCCCAATCTCCCAGAAGCCTCAAAATTGTTCCCCCGCCTGGGCTCTGCTCCTACACCCCCATATAGGTCTGATACATCCTGGCTGCTTCCCCTGACTCAGCTGGCTTTTGGAGATGCTCTGGGGCTTGCTCTGCCCACCTGCCCCCCGAACACTCCCAGGTCTGGGGTTAGCCCCAGCTTTGCACCCATCTGTTGGTGGGTGCCTCGTGGACCTCTGTCTGTCCACATTAGGGTTTGTGTGTGTGCTTCGTTATTCGTGTGGATTTGCAGGGGCTTCACCCAAGGGGCCTCCCCACTCCTGAGGGGCGTGGGCTGAGGAGGAGCCGTGACACTGTGGGGTTGGGGCAGCTCTGATGCCTCGTGGGCCTTCCTGATGGGTTCCCGCTTGACATCCGCCGCCAACGCGATGGGACCCAGCACCCTCGCTTGATCATCCCCATGCGGGGCCACCCTGCTGTGGGGACTGTGGACTGCCATGGGTGGGCTGTTGCCCCACTCTGAGGAGAAGCCTTCAGCGGGGTCGCGGCCCCCCAAACCGAGCCCGCGTGTGCGTGCCCCGCTCGCCGGAGTTGGACGACGGCGGCTGGGAAGGCGTCGGGAGCGGCGGCGGTTGCGCCTTTAACGGCGGGCGGAGGAGGAGGCGGAGGAGGAGGAGGGCCGGGGCTGCGCTGGGTGACATCAGTGGGTTTGGCTCCGGGGCTCAATGGAAACTGGGTGAGCGCCGGGCTGTACCGAGCACACGCCGGCTGGAGGGGACGGCGAGCGGGCGGGAGGCGGCAGGCAGCGCCGCGCCGCGCCGAGCCGAGCGAAGGAGGGACGCGCCGGGCACGGCCGCCACCAGCCCTCCCCAATCCTCCGTCATCCTCTCCGCCGCGGCCGCCTGGCCCCCTGACAGCCGGCGGAGCAGCATCCCCACACGGTCCCCTTCCCGTCAGGGTGGGTATGGGGGGCGCCCGCCCGCATCTTGGGGCGCAAACCCCGGGGGAAAGGCGGCCCCTCCGGCTCTTTGTGTGCGCGGAGGGAGGGGGAGGGGGCGGGGGAGGGGAGGGCAGGGCGCGATGCGCCGGGCCGGGGGGGCGCGGGGGACAAAAGCCCCTTTGTGGGGGCGCGGGGAGGGGGTCGCCCCCTCCGCCACCGGCAGATTTTGGGGGGGGCGGGCGGCTCCCCCTTCTCCCCTTTCTCCGCCTGCCTGGGCCTTGCCTGGCTGCCGGCGGGGCCGAGCGGGAAGGGGGGTGCCGTGTGCTCTCGGCGGGGGTCTGCGGGGGTCCCGGCGGGGGGCCGCCCCCCGGAGGATTTGGCCCCCCCACCCCTTCCGTTCACTGATGCTCTTGGTCTCCCTCCCCGGCCCCCCTTATCGCCCGTTTCGGGGGAGAAGGGGTGTCTGCGTTTGGGGGGGGCTGTGGGGGTCGGTGTTTCCTGTTGTGGGGAGCGGTAGGGGCGGGGGTCGATGGCCGCGGCCGGCAGCGAGTGGGGGGACGAGGAGAAGTTCAGCGCCGTTCCCGGGGGTGGCAGCTTTTTGTTACCTACCCGGAAAAATAACAGCCCGGGTACGGCTGTCTTCGTGTAGTGTTTGCCTGTAGGGGGTGGGGGTGTAAGGGACATATTTATTATTATATTTTTTTGTGTCCCCCCCTTCCCTGTTTTCCTGTTGCGGCTATTTCTTCCTCAAATGCAGTTCAAATACTCTCTGCTTGGGGTTTCTTTTCTACCCCCATCTTATTTGCTGGTCTCCTTTCTGTAAGTGTCTAAGGGTCTGGAGGGGTTTGGTGTTTTGCATTTCAATCAAAATGGAATTTTTTTTTTTTCTTCACATTTTTAAGCCAGTTCAAATTACTGTTTTCCCAGCCTCTTCCTTTTTTCCCTTCAAACGTCCCCCCCCCCCCCCCCCAAAAAAAAAAAAAAAAACCACCAACAAAAAAAGCAAGCCGTGTAAAGCCTTAATGGTCTATGGGTAAGGCAGCCCCCACTCCCCACACTTCCACTGAAAGCCGGAGCGGTGCTGGGATCGGCAGCCTCCATTATGGAGCCGTGGGTTTGGTTTTGTATGGCTTTTGCTAGACAGGGCATCTTCCTATTCCCGACCCCCTCGGGTGGGACAGAGGTGGCCCTCCTTTCCCCCAGCCCCCTCTTGGTCCCCTCCCCCCCCCCCGGATGGTCCCCGCATCTTTGGTCGCCATCGTTGCTGGCACAGCAGTGTGATATCAACTCTTATCGTGTGTTTATATAATGGCCTTTGTGCCTTTACGTGAGTATTTTATATTATATAAAAGGGGCTGATGCAAAATGGTGTGTGTGGGGAAGCAGAGCTGGCGGCTGGATAGTATTATTATTTTTTTTGAGGCTGTGTAGTATTGGATATTCACGTACGCAAACGCTCATGCAGAGCACCCTCTCACTCTGAGGTTGTATGTATGTTAATCCCTTATGGAAAACTAAATGGTTTAACTAAATGATTGCCCTGCAGCCCCTGGGAATGCTGCCTTGGCTGTAGAGTGCAGGAAGGGTGGCAGGGCTGGGGGGGGGTTAAGCCTGTGGTGGGGGGGCGGGGTGGGAAGGAGGGATGGCTTTTTAAATTTTACATGTATAAATAATACATAGAGGGACGATATAAATTTCACATATAAGAATATATATTTTATGTGTATAATTTTCTTTCTTCTTGTAACAGTAGACCTGAAGATCAGATGATAAGGGCGGAAGCTATAGATGGTGGTGGGGGTACGTGTGTGAAGTAGAAGCAAATGGGATAGGTGTTTGAACTCATGGAGCAGTTGTTGAGGGGGTGAGATGTGTGTGTCCTGCCCTCTTACCAGGAATCCAGGCTGTTGCTCTCTGGCTGTCCTCTGCCCAGGTTTTCTATGCACACTTGTGTGTGTGTGTGTGTGTGTGTTGGGGGGGAGATAAGGCAAAATGACAGCTGTGCGAGACCATGATTTTTTTTACTCCATTATCCTGCTTCCACCCCCGCGCCCCGGAGCATTTTTTAGATTCCCCTTTGGAGCCTGTTGCTTAATCAGCTACAAGGGCTGCTGCCTTGTTGTGTGAGAAACCCTTCTTAACCTGGCTCCTGCCTGTCCCAGAAGGGTGGGACCAAATTTAGGTTTGGGACTGTGGTGTTGCAGAGCAGTACCTGCTGTGTCCCTGTGCAGAGGAGACCCTGCCAGGACCTGTTGCCCAGTCTCTGCCATGTGCTGGGCTGTGCTTGCCCCAGCTGGGAGTTGGACTCAAGTGGAAGTGTTTGGGCTTCACAGGCCTGGGTAAACACTCCATGAAGGAAGGATGATCGAGAGCTGTCTTCTTGACAGCTGTGTGACGGGTTCCCGGGGACACAGACCTTTGATCATTTATTGGAGTAGGAGTGTAAGCAAGTCAGATGTATGTTAATGTGGTTATATAGAACAGCAGGCAGCGGATAAAAATCACGTCTGTTTGGTGCGCCCTCACCCAGGTAGGCCTGCCTCCTGGTGCAGTTCCCAAGGCTCTGCCTACATTCCTTGTAGTAAGAAAGTCAGAAATAGCCACAGGGTTTTGTAGGCTTTACATGCACAGAAACCCACATGCATAAGCAAATACTGGGTGAGGGGACTCCACCTCTGAGTGTTTTGTGTGTGGTTTCTGGTAACTGCAGCTCTGCTTTCAGGGTTCACAATGTCCCCTGAATGCCTTGATAGGATTATTTCCCTGTACATCTCCGCAGCCCGTCCTTTCTTCTTTCTGTAATCCCATCTCCTGGGGCAGGAGAAGCAGCTCTGGGTTTATAGTATGCCCAGAATCCTGTAGCTGGGATTATTTTTTTGTACTTCTGTCTCACAAGGCCGTTCCTCCCTTCTTTCCTTCAGTGATGCTTCCTTCCCACCAAGCTCCAGCGAGGGAAAGTTCCTCACACCCACTTGTGAAAACATGAATCATTCCTCACCTTTCCTGTCCCCAACAGGCTCTGTGTCTGCATTTTGTACGCTAATAATGTGGCATTGCATAAGGCAAATCCTTCTAAAAGGAGACACATTGACTCTCAGGAAGAGATGTGGTTCCTAGAATAAGTTGGTGGCCGTAGAAGAGGCTAGGGAAAAAGGAGACTGTTAAGAGGGGAACTGCTGGAGCTGTGTTTGCAGCAGAAGTTGAGGTGGGCAGAGAGAACAAACTCTGTGGCCGTGGTCCTTCTACCTAGTTGGTTTTCTGTGGAAGGTGAGTAAGCTGAGCCTGGGCATGTTGGTGGGGTGTATCAGGTCAAAGGGTTAGCTAATCATTTCAAGTGAAGGGATGAGGAAAGGCCTGAGCTGCTAAAAACAAACAGCTGGCACACCTAGGTAGGCAAGAGAGATGGAGAGGCTCAGGTAGACCAAAGGAGGTGTAGATCCCATCAGCAGAAGCATGTGGAGATAAGCAAGTGGTGTTCCCAGTCAGTGTGTGCCTCGTAGGGTTCAGTTCAGCGAGATGTCTCCTGCCTGTCCCCTGTGCTGGCCCCTGCCTAGGAGTGATGGAGCCGCTTGCTCCTGGCAGTCTGTCTGTCTCTCGCAGCCCTTGGGTGCTGTGCTTCACCACCACCGAGGTGTTGCAGTAGGGCTGGGCCAGAGAGAAACTCCTGACAGGGTTTATTATGCCTGACCCTTCTGGTGTCTCACGTGGCAGCTTCTGTCCTGGTGCCAGGTACTAGGGTACAAGGAGCAGTGTCTCTTTACAGTAGTGTGGCGTGATCATGCCCTGAAACCTTCTTAGGAGGGGATTCCTGAACCTCTCCCCAGTCTCTGAGCAAAATGATGGAGAAGAGGTCCAATCATGCTTCCTTCTGATAATGGGAACATGGAAAAAACATGCTTGAGAGTGTTCTCTTCCTGCAGTGTTTCTTGCTCATGCTGTCCCTGGAAGTTCAGGAGATAAGGAGAGGTGATAGAAGCCATGTAGAAAGTGAAGTATTTCAAGATTTAAAACTACTCAGCCTCTGGGTGAAGTGGGGAGGACTCTTCTGTCGTCTTACATGATTCACTTCCTGTTTCTGCTCTGACGCTGCTCTTTCTGTGCTTCTTTTCTCAGCACGACTGAACCATGGAGCTTCGAGTGGGAAACAAATACCGGCTGGGCAGAAAGATTGGCAGTGGTTCGTTTGGAGACATTTACCTAGGTGAGTGTGAGAGTCTGTCTCAAGGTTGGGTTTCTCAATTGCATCATTGTTTTGGGGTTGTTTTTCTTGCCTGTTGGTATTTGTAGGCACCATGTAAGGTTGGAAGGGGTGGAGAAGAGAAAAAACTTAAGGAATACTGCTAGTTGCTGCTGGCCTTATTGCAAAGAAAGTGGGATTAGCTCAGCTTTGCCTTACCACATATTGGAGACACAGTGATGGTTGATCAGACCGATTTAGATTTGGACTGTTTGGGGCATATTTGTCATACGCCCTAATCCAGCATTCTCACTTCCTTTTCTTGAGCTTGGGTGTGTGTGGGTATAAACTCTGTTCACAGAATGGGTGGTGGAAAGGGAGGACATAGCTATTCCTCCGAGGATAGAAGGAATACAATTTTGGGAAGACTGGAAGAGGTAGTCCAGGACCTGTAAGAGACTAGGAGGTGTAAAACAGGTCAGAGAACCTGGCCTGATTGAAGTCCTGGAACTCAGATCTGTTAGATCTGTAATGGGATTTAGACTTAATGTCTGGAATGACCTGAGCTGGAAGCTCAGTGGACAAAGCCCATGGGGTGCTGGGTTTCCTGTTACCACAGCAGGTCACCTGGGTAGTTCTTCCAAGCCAGCGTGCTGATGTGTAGATATGTTCCCTGATGCTTTGCCTGCTCATGTTTTTATTGGCTCAAACCATGTGGGGCCAGAGTGGCGAGACTACCCAGCAGCCTGCTCGATCCCTCCACGAGGGCTGGTGTTACCTGTCTCTGGTTCTCACCACTCGCTGTTCAGCTGTGGCTCTGCAGGCCGGCAGGAGGGCTGCACTCTGCTTTGGTGTCTGCACCCTTTGGGTACTTGCAGATGGTTGTCACATGCTCCTTGACTGTTAATTTGTTCAATTGAGTTGTATTTTGCTTCCCAGTACATCCACCACTCCTCGCTTTTGCTGGTCCTTCAATTTTGCCTCGTTTGTTCATCTGCTGAGCAGCTTGGAGGCAACACTGCACTTGAGGTGTGGCATTTCCAGTGCCTGGCGGTGGAGGGCTACCCTCGAGTGATCTGTAATGTGCTGCCTCTGCATAGGCTGCTTTGGGTCTCCTTGGCTTCCCCCATCACCAACACTATCAGGTTGCAGAATTGGCCTTAGCGCACTGTCAGCTGTATTGTAGGAGAGCTCTTCTAGGATCTCCAACATCTTCCCATCCCTCCCCAAATCCTTTTTGTTGAATACCTCTAGTTCAGATTACTTTCTCCTGTGATTGTAAATCACCATCTGTTTTCAACCTCTGGTTTTTATCTCCAGTTCCCTCTTGCTTTATTTTCCTCTCTTGATTGGTGCTGGCAGCCTCTCTTGATTAAGTGTCCTGTGGGAACCATCAGTAACAGACTTTGTTGCCACCTTTATCCAGAACATGAACAAAGATGATAAATAATGGATCTGGGATCCCAGTTCCACCGTGTGCTCCCTTTACTACAGCCTGTTCCTGTATGCCGCTCCTCTGTGACCCTCTAACCAGTTAGTGTCTTGGGTGACAGTGCTTTTAATTCCCAGGCGCTACGGATTGAGGGGTGGTAGCTCGGACACAGCATTTTCCACCTATGCTAGGGCTTGAAGCCTTCCAGACCCTCTCTAGGACAGTAAAAACTGTCAGGATCTTGCAAAACATCTGGGATACATGTGGGGAGAGAAAGGAGGTGCTGAACAGAAAGGCCTGATCCTGTATTCCTCTGTACCACGTAACAGGTCATCCACCTGTGCAAAGCAGGTATGGAAAATAGCTTCTGGTGAGGGGTCATGCCTGCCTTGCCTGTCACCAAGCAGAGGAAGCTCAGTACCCCGGTGTGGTGAGCAGAGTGGGATTCAACCAAGTTACTTGAATGCAGTATCAAAGCCCTTGTGATGTTCACTGAGGTGTGAGCCAGCATGTTTTGAAGCAGTGATAGCGAGACTTCTTGGAGCCTGGGTGACTCCCCAGCCTGGAGGGATTGGGCATGTAGTCTGTGGTGGTGCGTCTGGAGGACGCTTGTGCTCATGCTGTACTCTCACAGCCTGCTCTGCAGACAGAAGGACTCACTCACGAGGACTTCTCTCCTGCACCAGGTTTACCTCACAGTTCTCTCCATTGATAATGGTGTGGACACAGAGCAGGACTTGTCTGTCTCTGAGGCTTAGCGGGGGCTGTATGGTTTATCCTCATCTCTCTCTCAGGATGTTACTACCTTCACCTGCTCTGTAACCAGCTGCGTGCTGTCCTCTTTGGGATTTGTTTTAGGTTTTTTGTCTGTCAGAAGGAAACTTGGGTTTCTACATGGGCAGACACAAAGGATGGACTGTGTTAATCCTTTGCTAGGGCTTGAAGTACAATGCCTTCCTTCCGTGCCCTACTTTGAGGGATAGATGTGCTAAGTGGAATATTCTCCCCCCATTGGTTTGAGAGGATAGGAAATGAGATCAGGCTGCCCGTGGGCCTTGGCTAGCCCATTTACCTCTAAAAATGCTCGTTCAGAAGAGCAAAACCCAGTTCGCAGAGGAATTGCAGAGACCTTTGGGCTGCTGGAGGGGGAGGTGCTTTGTCAGAAGTGCTGGCCAAGAGCCAGGGCAGGGTTGCTGGACGTGTAGGAATCGTTTGGCCGGGATGCACGCTGGTGGTGGAGAGGAGCTGGGCAGACAAAGCATGCTGGGACCTGAGCTGGCTGGGGACAGTTCCTGGTGGCAGGCTCCTCCCTTGCTGGGAGGGGAGTGCCTTCCCTTTGTTTCCTGGCTTGTTAACTCTCTCTCGCCCTATCTGCCTTCATCCATCTGTTCCCAGCCCTCCATTCTTCCCTCGGCAGGCTGTGGAGAGGGGCGCAGGCGGTGGGGAGTGCGGGGCCTCTGCCTGTTGCCCCCGATGCTCAGGGAGGGTGGTGTTTATTGTATCAGACATGCAGTCAGGATTCCACTCTGAAAAGATCCTGTTCAGCCGGTGACATCCTCTGTCCCCGGGGCCCCGTTTCAAAGAGCTTGTGATGAATGAGTTGAATTTGTGCAGCCCCCACAGCGGAGCGAGACTGGGGGAGGATGTTAGGAATTTTCCCCGATCCTACATTCAGTCTCTCAAGTGGCTGAAGCTAGCAGACTCTGCTGTATTTGTCTGAAACACGGTGCTTTCCAGTCTGTAAAGAGAGCACAGAACTGTTGCTTTTGTACTTGTAGCTTTAAAAAAGATGGTGGTTGAAGCATGGAACAAAGGATCAGAAAGACTCCTGCCCATAAATTCCCTCCTCACTAGTGGTGGGCTCGATCTGGGTGGATCTCTAGCCAGGAAATGGTACAGGGAGCAACTTGTGGACATGGTGAGGTTTGGAGAGGTAGCAAGCCCAAGGTGTTCAGCCAGTGACCCCCTCAGCAAAGGATGGTCAGATTGGTCCAGAGAAGGACCACAAAAGTGGTTAGAGGGATGGAGCACCTCTCTTATGAGGAAGGGCTGAGAGAATTGAGATTGTTCAGCCTTGGAGAAGAGAAGGCTTTGGGGTGACCTAGTTACAGCCTTCCCTCCCTGAAGGGAGCCTACAAGAAAGACTGGGAGAGACTTTTTGCAAGGGCACATAGTGACAGGACAAGGGGAATGGATTTAGACTGAAAAAGGTTTAGATTAGATATTAAGAAGAAATTCTTTACTGTGAGGGTGGTGAGACACTGGAACAGGTGCCCCAGAGTAGCTGTGGATGCCCCATCCCTGCAAGTGTTCAAGGCCAGGTTGGATGGGGCTGTGAGCAACCTGGTCTGGTGAAAGGTGTCCTCATGGCAGGGGTGTTGGAACTAGGTGATCTTTAAGGTCCCTTCCAACCCAAACCATCCTCTGAGTCTACTTGTGCTCTTCTAGGCCACGGGGTTGTTTCTTCTTTCTCTAACTAACACCTGCATTTGGGCTATGCAGAGTGTGGGGCTGAAGGTCATGTGAGCATCTGGGTTGCACATTCACATTTTGCAGAATCTGAGTCTTCTTGATGCCTACCCCTGCTTTCCCTTTTCCAACTTTATGTGCCCACAGATAACACTCCCTACCTGCAGACAGCCTAGTAGATGGATGCATCTTCATGTTTCTAAACAGCCAGGGGAGTGTGGAGATGAGAACTCAATTCATGTTTCCACTGTTCATGTTCTGGGAATAGGGTTCATTCGAAATGCTAATGCTGCAAAAAGTCAGAGAGACTCATCATTGCTCGTGTGTCAGAAAATGTATTAGGAGAGGGAAAAATTCTCCGTGGGGAACAGACAAGGGAGCTGCTTCAGAGGATTTGGAGGAAAGTCTTCACAAAGGCAGGGGAAAGAGACAAGGGAAGGAAGTGCTCTCATCTTTTTTGGATGTCCTGGGTGTTTCCATGCTGAATGAGGGCCAGTGGTTGAACACTAGCATGGATGCTAGTTGTCCCTTTTCTTGTTCTTTTCCTCCTTGACTCCTGATGCTTTTAAGAAGGGTCCTGTGGTGGAGCGAAGGGAAGGTACAGACTTGTTTTTCTGGCCACCAGTTTTTAAGTGGAAAATGCCAGCATCTTTTCAAAAGTAAGCATTGGACAAATGTCTCCACCTCTCAGGATGGCTTTATCCCTTTCCCTTCTCCTGGATCCTGCGTTAAAATCTGTATTAAATTAATCCCGTTGCTTCTCCTTCCCCTCCCTCAGAGCACCCTAAATAATTCCTCTCCCTCCTTAGTGTTTACAGCCTTCAAATATTTGCAGACTGTTGTCATGTCCCATTCTTCCTCCCCACCCTTCTTAGTTGTATCTCTTGTCTATGTTACGTATTTAGCTCTTTTAATCTTTCTTAG
The DNA here is from genome assembly GCF_009650955.1 of Corvus moneduloides. Taxonomy (NCBI): domain Eukaryota; kingdom Metazoa; phylum Chordata; class Aves; order Passeriformes; family Corvidae; genus Corvus; species Corvus moneduloides. The sequence continues at coordinate 23,759,347 of NC_045479.1, read as the reverse complement.
TAAATCAATCCCTCTAGGCCCCGATCGTTTTTGTTGCTCTCTTAGAAATTCCTAGCAGCTTGTCTGTCTCAACCCGGCACTGCAGCATCTAGACGATGTGTTTTTGCTAGCAGGCAGCTCTTGGCTAACTTTGTGTACAAGCCAGAACTCTTCAGCTGGAGATGGATCTCTTTAGGATCCATGGGGAGAAAGCAATCCAGTTGTGTGAGCGTTTCCTTCTTCTCTTTGGTCCCTGGCTCTGGAGGCGGTGTGTGAAAAGAGGATATATGAAGAGATTTATCTGCAGCTTGTCCTTGAGGACTCTTAAAGTCTTATCACAGAATTCAGGAGGCACAAATTAGCCAGACCTACCAAAACGAGCTATGGGATATCTGCAAAACATCACCTTTGACTCCAGCTCATGTTTGGCATGCAGGTTCTGGAGCAGTTTATTTTATGACGGTGTTCATAAGCTGCTCGTGATCAGCTGCTCTCTGATTTGTGTTTAAGTGCAATTTCTAATAGTTCCAGATACGAGGGAGGGCTTGTCAGTGTGTGTGAAGCAGGCGTGGTGGGGGAGGAGAGAAGCAAGCCTTGAGTGTCATTCCTGTGACCCGTGTACAGATATTCCTTCTTTCCATTTTAGGATGATGTGAAACATCTGGAATCCTTTCAGCTAGTACAAGAAAAAGAGCAGCCTGTTCCTTCTTTGACAGTGCACTTTGGGACCAGAGTGCTGGCTTTTGCAGCTGGCAGCTCAGTTGTTTTCAGAGAGGAGTGTGTGGGGTGGTGGTTTAGTGTCATTGCAAAGTATCTGGCAATACCTTCAACAAAGGTGTCCGAACAGCTTAATTCAGGACCGGATTCTGCTTATTTCTTCATGCTTCTAATTTGGGATATAGCAAATGTTTCTGTGTTGGCAAAAGATAAAGGTATTATTAAAACCCTCAGGAGAGGGAGAAGCTGGGGATTTAGAAATTGTCTGTATTGAGCAGGTCAGCACTGTGGAGAAAACAGAGAGAGCGGAGATGTTAGTAATGTCTCCTCCTGAACTAATTGTCTTTTTTGAAATGATGTAACTGAAGTAACCAGTAATTTTGCTGGGGAAGAGATACTCTGTATCACTGCCTGAGGAGCTGCTTGGGTTCAGGGGCGAGGTTTATGATCAGAGGAAGCTAAAACTTCCACTCGGTTTAGGTGCTGTTGATACGTACGGATTGACCTTCCAAAGCCTGGCACTTTTTGAGATAACAAGGCTGTTCACGTGTAGGATTGTTGTTCTAGCCTGACCTCAGGGTCAGACCTGGTTTCCTATTCACGTGCCTTTCTCTGGGCTTGCGTTTGCAAATGGCAGTGCTGGGAACTCCGTACGAAAGTGAAGTGGCTGAATCTCATTTCTGTCATACAGAATAAATTTCAGGGCAAATCTTAAGGTTTTGGCGTCTTTACAGGCCTTGTTAAAAGTGTTCAACTTCAGTGGAAGCTTGTGCAATCTTCATTTCACTCTCATTCCTATGCAGGAGCCAATATTGCAACTGGCGAAGAGGTGGCCATCAAACTGGAATGTGTCAAAACCAAGCATCCCCAGCTCCACATTGAAAGCAAGTTCTACAAGATGATGCAGGGAGGAGGTGAGATGGGGAGGAAAGGATGGGGCCGGGGGAGTGGTTGGAAAAGAAAATTATTCTGGAGGGCTTTAGAAAAGAAATTATTTGGTGTTACACATGATCTTCTCAGCGGGGGATACAACATCTATTCTCTCTGTTCCTGGGCTTAATCTTTTTCTTTCCCCAGTGGGTATCCCCTCCATTAAGTGGTGTGGAGCAGAGGGGGACTACAATGTGATGGTGATGGAACTCTTGGGGCCCAGCCTGGAAGATCTCTTCAACTTCTGTTCCCGCAAATTTAGTCTCAAGACAGTTCTGCTCCTGGCAGACCAGATGGTAAATTTCCTCTGAAGCATTTGTGCCTCCTCTCCTTTTCCATGCCTTTTCCCCACCCATACACTCCCCTCCCATCCCCTCTGCTTGAGAACTGCTGTATCCCAGGCCGCCTTCTTTTAGCACAAGTGGCTGCCAGCTTTCTATTTCTTGATGAAGTTGGGGGCCTGGAGCCTAGACACTGAGTGGCTTTTCCTTATCTCCATCCCTCCTTCCTTTGCCTGCTGCTCGCCTTGTGTTAGTGTTGCACACATAGATACTTTTGCCTGCATGATGAATTACTGGCACCAGTCTTAATTCCACTGCTCATGCCCTGGTTTTAAGACCCCTAGCTCTTTGGCACAGACCTGGTCCTTTCCTGGTCTGGCTAAGTTCAAAAGCTGACAGCTGTCAATGCTGAAGCTCAAAGTTTTAGTCCATATAGACTAACTTCCCATCCTTCCTTGTGATGTTAATGGTGGCCTTCCCAGAGTGAGGACTGGGCTGGTGTGCAGGGTTAAATTCCATCTCCAGATCCTGCAGCGTCCAGAGAGTGTCTTTTCCTTGTCTGTCATCTCTGATATTCTCTGCAAAGTGTCCTTTTCTTGCTCTGACAGGTCAGTGTCTTGGACAGGGTACTATTTTTAACAGATGCAGTTAAAATAAGTTTATTTCTTGCTTGGCTCACTACTTATGTATTTATTTATCTATCCCTCCTCCAGATCAGCCGTATTGAGTACATTCATTCCAAGAACTTCATCCATCGGGATGTAAAGCCAGACAACTTCCTTATGGGCCTTGGCAAAAAGGGCAACCTAGTATACATCATTGATTTTGGTTTGGCCAAGAAGTACCGAGACGCCCGGACCCACCAGCACATCCCTTACCGGGAAAACAAGAATCTGACTGGCACAGCCCGTTACGCCTCTATCAACACCCACCTGGGAATTGGTGAGCCTGCTTGCTGGTGTCCCTTGGGGGGCTTTCCAGGGGAGGTTGTATGGCCCCAGGAGGAGGGGTTTGGGTTCTCTGCCTGACTCTGCTGCTGACCTGCCTTGAGATGGTGGGCAAATAACTCAAATGTTACGCCTGTGTTACTTCTGCTGCTGTGGTGGCACTCTGAGCTCCTGAAGACAGAAATCGTCTCCTGCTCTGTGTTTGTGCACTGCTTAGTGCAGGGGGCCTTGTTGAGCGTCAAGGCTGTGACCTCCCTGACTCTGCTCCTACTAAATCTGCCTTTGCACAATTTTTGCAGGCTGATTAGGTGTGTAAAGGAGACATTGACAGACACTGAACCTTTAGGAATATGTGTGGTTGAAACCTGTCTTTCTGACTCCTGAGTGCTGTCATTAGTGATTGTTCTGTAGCTGTCAGAGCTGGAAGATAGAGGCTCCCTGCAATATGGTGTTACCCACCACTGAGGATGGGGATGTGCTGGAAATGTACAAGAAGCTGGAATGAGGGGAGGCTTCCAGCTGCCTGGACACCCTTGTTTTGTGATTGAGGATTGGCTGTCACAGGCCTTCAAAATACATATGTGTCTGTGAACTGCACAACCCACTGAGGCAGCTTCAGGGAGGTAGGGCTCTGCCCTTAATGTGTGTGGTTAGTACTGAAGGGATGAAAGTAGGCTGGAAAAGAGTGCTGAGTGTCCAGCCAGGTCTTACGCTGGTGATGACCATCATCCCAGGTTCGGTAAAAACCTTGTGCGGGTTAGTACCCACTGCGCTTAAACCTCCTGAAGTCACCCAAATTCTTGTCCTGGGAGTCAGCCCCTGGTGCCTGTGAGGAACATAGTTGAAAACCTCTTCCAGTTTTCTCTTCTCTTCTCTGCCCGAAAACTTCTTTGCAGCATTTGACCTCCTTTCTCTGATAAATTGTAGCTAAACTTTGTTCACAGTGTGAGGCTTCCTTAGTTACTGTAGGGTCCATTCTGAGCAGGCTGACTTGGTTCTGCTATTGACTGGCAACTCTGAAGAGCAGAAACACTGAAGCTGTCTTGCCTGTTGGAGCCAGGGAAGTATCTGCTGTGCTTGTAGATTGTTTATATCTCTGGGAGGCCCTTCTTCTGAAGTGGGTAACCTGGGAATTTGAAAATCAGAGCAAGGCACTCAAACCTTTTAAACTAACAGCTTTCACAGGATTTCACATCCTCACTCTTCCTGCATTCTCCCCTCTTGCAGATATTTCTCAGATATCTGAAGTCAATACTTGGCCTGCAGAAAATAAAGCAGTTTCCCACTGTCTTCCTTGATTAATACTATATAACTTTAGATGGAGAATGCTTTATTTATATCAAAATGGGGAGTGTTGTGTGTTGAGAGTGGGCTGTAATCTCCTGACCTCTTCTATGTTATAAAAATAGTTCTGGTAGAGCTTTCCGAGTTGGCCCTCTGTATTTTGGCTTGACCTGCATATATATAACTGACTCTCCATTGAATTCTCAGTCAAGATTTCCACAGCCATGGTAACTGCCACAAGGAGACATGCACAAAATAATTCTCACTGCTATGTCTGTCGATTCTTTTGTGTGTGCCTGCTCTGCCTGAACTGATCACGAGAGGCTAAACGTCTGGTTGTGGCTTTTGAACGACTTCATTATTCATTCCACCCCAACTTAGCCCTTTACTACTGGTGCTTGGCTTGTGTGTCAGGATGAACAAACAATGTCTAAACAGTAATCCAAGGGCAAATTGCATATGCCATCAGTCTGAGTGCAGCCGCCACTCTCTCCATGCCCTTTGCTTTGGGAAAGTCTGGGTGTGAGTTACTCTGTGCAACAGGTCTCGGGTGTATTATCTCCACGTTGCAGATAGTTGCCCTGAACGGCGTAAAGCTTACATGGCTTGCCTGGAGGAAAGGGGGTGGGGGTGTTTGGGTTTCAGCTGGAGTTCCTGTTTTTCAAGACCTTGCCACAGGGTATATGACAGAGATATTTGTGAGTTAGCAGCATTGCCATGGGAACCATCACTCTGATTTTTTTGACTTTTCAGAGACTAAATTCTCTGTCTTAATGTTACATTGAAGTGGTCTAGGGAGAGGGAAGGAACCAGGTGCTGGCGTATTTGTGTGACAGGAATAGCAAATGAATAAATGCCTTTATTTGAATTTGCAAGCTAAGGGTTGGGCATTCCGATGTCTGGAGGAAACACATTCTTTTCCCAGTGACTGGGGAAAAAAGTAGGAGGCGAGATTGGGGAGGGTTTCCACAGCTGGAGACTTGCTGTTGGGGGAGTCATTGGACTGTGCAGGCTTTGGTTCACGCATTCCAGTCAATTTTCACATGCTCTAGGGATGAGAGTCCCCTGCACCCACTGTAGCCTGTAATGTCTGAAATAGATGCCCGGGGTGCCCAGGAGACAGTCTTGGAAGAAAAGAAGCCTGATGGGGTCTGTCTGGGTAACAGGAGGCTGGGGGTGGGAGGGCAGTGCCTTCCCAAATGAATGTCCTAGATGGCATTGGTGTAGGCTGTGCAGATCATAAGTCCTCCTGCTCATCCTGCCCTCTGTCACCCATTCCAGATTCTTGTGTGTTTTTAAAGGCTGTTGCCAAGCAGTGGGGAGAGAAAGGGGAACTCTAGTCCAGCATGTGCAAGATCAGATCTGAGTATGTAATCAGGAAAACATTGCTCGGTTAAGCCTGCTTGTGGCTGGGCTGGCTCCAGGGAAGACAGCTGATTTCTAGGGAGTTCTGCATGGGAGCAGCATCACTTGGGTAGGATCAGAGTGGAGGAAAACACTCTTGGGACAGGGGGACCAGGAGACAGTTTAGGCTGCAAAGACACACGTTTTGTCATGAACTTTGTGTCCAAGGCAACCAGTCCTCAGTCTTCAGTCTTTGCCCAAACATGTCTTTTCCTGCCTGCCGCTCACCCCTGACTTGGCTTCTGAGGACCCTGCTTTGGGCAGGGAGTGAAGGTGTGGGCTGACTGGGAACCTTGCTGGGGGTGGGAGGGAACTGGCAGGAGATTGCTTGCGGAGTGGGTTGGGTTTGAGAGGTCAGGCTGGGTTGTGTGGGAAGGCAACCTTATGTTTTCTGTTTGGAAGGGGTTTTGGGAAGGAGGGAGGAAAGGATGAGTGTCTTATGAAGAAGACAGTTTTCATAAAATTGGCTTTCAAAAAACCCCCCATTGTAGGAGAGCTGAGACAAAATGGAGAGAGGAAGTGTGGTGTGGCATCACAGGTCACGACTATAACTGTGGTTCTGGACTGACTTGCTCAGTGCATGCATTCACATCACTTGTATTTCTCTTCCTCTTTTCAAACTCCAAGCTGAGATTTTTTTTTTCCCTGCAGCCCCGGGACGCTGTGGGAGTTAGTCACTGATAGTAAGGTGTCTAAAAGTGAAAAGCAGTAACATTAAATAATGTTTCCTCGGTGTGTAGAGGTAAACTTTTATTTCTAACTCTTCGCCGTTTAATGTTATCTAGTATCCTGAGGATGTTGGTATATGAGGCCCTGCAAAAAAGTAATTAAGTGTTGGGAGATGTGTAATAGTAACTGAAGATGAAACAAAGAAACGGGATGTAGGAACTGTTGTCCTTTATCCTCCTCCAAGGTTTAATTCAGGATTTTGTAGGTAGGGTTACAGATGACAGACTGCTACAATGTTTTGAGGTAGCTGCACAACTGTGGTCCATCATGTTGGTACTTCAGGCTCATCACGGGTTTGAATCTCACTGAAGCTGTTTGAGTGGGCTACGATGACCACACGTACGTACGTGAGGTGCTGAACATCGGGAATGCAGCGCAAACATTCACCATTCGGCAATTTAATAATTAGGTGTTGTGCTTCCAGTTGTTTTTCCTTGATCATATTGCTGTGCTAAGACACAGTTAAGGTGTGTTTGCATGCACGTAATGGGTACTAGTTAGCTTCCCAGTTCGGTTTTTAACCCCTCTCATTGCCTTCAATAAGGGCTCGTAGCATCCCCTACTGACTTCAGGCTCCCTAATCTCTAATTCTGGCCTTCCTTGAAGTGCTAGGGCTGTGCCCAGGCATATGTTCACAGAATGTATCTCATTCTGGATGGGATTGGTGGCTGTGCTCAAAAGTGCTGTGCTTCACACAAGTGGAGGTGTGTTGTTCAGCCTGCCCTAAGCAGATCTGGAGTTCAAGCAGGATTTTGGAGGTGAGATCCTGATTTATTCCCGAAAGGCTGATTTGCTTGTTCAGTAGGTTTCTCTGGTTCCTGCCCTGCCTTTCCCTACTCCTCCGAGGAGAACCACCACGCTCTAGACAAGAGCCACAGTTAGAGGTGTTAAAGCTATAGCATGGATAAGTTAAGGGCTGGCAAGACTGCAGGACTGAGGTTATCCTTGTCTCGTGTGCTTTCAAGCCCTGGGTGTGTGTTCTGACTCCATTTCCACGTCCCTCCTGTCTGTAGGATGTAGGTCATTAACCAATATTGTTTAGTTTTGTTTATTTGATATGCATGGTGAGTAATCGCAGCCTTCTGAGAGTACACGTATCCCAACCTTAGGCCAAATGCAAAACTGGGTTTCTTTTCTCTGCTCCCGTCACAGCATCTAAGTATCTTCCAGACAGCCATGTAATTATCTTCGGCAGCAGCCTGATAAGATTAGGAAGTATTAGCCCCTTTAAAGTGGGCAACCTGAGACAGTAAGTTAGTGAGGTCAAAAAATGCTGTTATTTCTGTCTGCCCAAAGTAAGACACTGGGAATCTGCAGGGCTCCTTTCTCCTCTACCATCTTGGAACGTGGCATTTTTATGGTGTTTCGTATGCTTTGACCCAAATGATCCCTCCTATCAGTTATGGAGTGATGAGACCCTCCTTTTCTTCTGCAACCACAGTACTTTTTTTTTCCCCGTCAACAGTTTTAACTTGCCAAGCCCTCAGTTCTCAAAACAACTAGGTGGTTATGAGAGAGAGGCACGGGGAAGGAACAGCCTTGTGACCCACAGCTTGTGTTGTTACATGTGGGCTTGTGTATCTGTGACCTGCTACAGCTACTCTTTTGTCATGATTCAGCTCAGCTAACAGAAAAAGGGAGAGCTGTAGTGATCTACTGGCCTTTGAATGCGGCAGGTGGTAGCATGTATCTGGTTCTGACAGCCCACAGATTAGTACATAATCTGCAGCATCTTCCAGGATGTGGCACTGGATCCAGCAAAATGTGCTGCAGTAAATTAATCTAATAGATGAAGCTCTTTAGTCTTTCCTCTATCATTGTGCTCTCCCTTTAGCCATATTTTGCCTGCCTGTTAGCTATATCAGTTGTTGTTCTTCTCGAGATGTAAAGTACTTTCTCCGAAGTGTTTATTTTATTTGGGAGGGAAACAAGAACAAGAAAATCTTGGCAAGATTCATAGATGAATGTGCAAGCATGTTGGAGGAGTTGGGAGGAGTTAACCAGGCAACATTTGCAGTTGTTGAGATTCTGCATCAAATCCTTCTTGAGCTGTCTTGAAACTTAAAATGGCATGGCTATTCCAGAGAACAAGGTCAGTGTGAAATGTTGGGGGTTTTTTGTGAGCCAATTTCTTTTGTTTCATAAGTAAGCATCTAAAGATGGGTCCTAGCAATGGCATCTTAAGGGCAACCCTTGCTCTGAGTAGAGTTGTAGTGATGCCAGTTACACAGTCATTCCCCATTTGGAGGGGAATTTTTTCTTCAAAGTATGCCCCTTTCCTCCACAGCTTGAAAAATGTCACCAAGCTGGAAAGACATCTTTACACGTTACGTGTAAGGCTTCTCTAAACTATCAACAAAGTTGTTTACTACAAGAAGGGGTCCCTAGTTCCTTGTTTCTGCCCTGCTTAAAGACTATCAGCAGTTTAATTAGAAGATGTGTTTGGAAGGGCTGTGTTGGACTTACCTCTGTTAGCTTTGTCTCTCTGTGACTACCTCTGTCATGACTAATGCCTGGGTTGAAGAATCATTCTGGGTGGAGAAGTGTAGGTGCCCTTCCTCTGGGACTGGGAAGAGCAAAGTAGGCAGGGTTGCTGCAGCAGTTCTTGAGATGTGAAATTCTTGTGTGAATTAAGGCTTCTCCAAGTAGGAGGTAGTCATCGTCATTAGTTATGAAGTGGGTTGGGCTGTATGGGGAGAGGAGCACCTTAACTCCTGTAGTATGACCATCATCACAGGAATTTGCTCTGGAATGTCTTCTACAAGTTTGTCTATCTATAGAAGTCTACCAGAGAAGAGAGAGGGGTGGTTGTTCGGTTCTGTGTTCACCTCCAAAGCTCTGGGATTGCCAAAGCAGTTTCGGTTGCTGCTCACTCTTTGCCCCTTTGTAACCTCTCACAGAGCAAAGTCGCCGTGATGACCTGGAGAGCCTGGGTTATGTGCTCATGTATTTCAACCTGGGCTCGCTGCCCTGGCAGGGCCTCAAGGCTGCCACCAAGCGCCAAAAGTACGAGAGGATCAGCGAGAAAAAGATGTCAACGCCCATCGAGGTGCTCTGCAAAGGGTACCCTTGTAAGTGCTCTCATCTTGATGGCTGTCTTGTCTGCTGCTTGGCTTGTACACCTGCTGAAACCCCCTGGAATCTTGAATCCTAAAGGGCAGTGTGCAGTACCGCAGACCAGGATGTGCCGCTGACACCGGAGAAGGATAACAGAGTGGTCATGGTACAGTTTGGGTTCAGAAGTGGGAAATGTGTTTTTGTGGACAGTCAAAATTTATGTTAGTAAGGGCGTGAGAGTGCTGAGAGGGGGGATCTTTAGGACCTTGTGAGCAGTTTGGAAAGGGAGTGGGCACTGAGCTGAGAAGGGATGCTGATGATGCTGAATTTTTACTGGTTAATGAGGAGTCCCAGAAATAACCAGGCAATAAAGTGGCAGATGCAGTTCTTTGTAGGTAAACATGGAGTATGTATGTGAGAACAGAGAAGTCTTGGTCCCTGTGTCATATGCACAATAGTAGGCTCTGGCTTACCAGTGCCACTCACCAATGAGCTGTTGCAATTACAATAGGTGGTTCTGTGAAAACATCAACTTTGTGCTTGGTGGCTGCTGAGGAAAGGGAACATTAGGAATTACTAGGAAAGCAGCCCAGTGTGCATAAACCCATGGCCCGCTTGCACCTTGCATGGACTGTGTAGCTCTGGTCCATCCCACTGTTTCACAAAGGACATGGTATAACTGAGAAAAGGCTCAGGAAAGGGCTGAAAGGGTGACCAGAGGTGAGTTGATTTCTGCACAAGTAACGAGTTTGCTGGAACATCAAAAAGAGGTGGGTAGAGAGATGATAGAAGTCTCCGCTCTGGCTATGCCTACAGAAGTTTGGATGGGAGCCGATTATTTGGTGGCCCCAGTTCTTGTATTGGAAGAGAAACAAAGCTGGTTTTTGCCAGCTTCAAAACAAAAGGATGTGGTTCTTCACGCAGCCAGTAGTAGACTTGTGGAACTCCTTCCCAAAAGATGTTGTGGATACTTAAAGCTTACAGGAGTTCAAGGAGACGGGACAGGGACGTGGAAGAGAGATCCTGTGAGGATTACTGAATAGTTAGAAACTGCATCCAGATCAGGAAGTTCCTGGAGCTGAAATTAGGTGCTAGGCTACTGTTGGTGGAAATGTCAGATGTGCCTGCCCCACCCTTTCTCCTCTTGTCTACTTCTGGCCACTGCTTACAGCAGCCTACTGAGCTAGGAGGACTTCTGTTCGGAGTTGAGCTTCCCAAAGCTCATCTCCAGCTCATCTTTAGGCCTGCATTCCTACTGTCCTTCAGCAGGCACTGTGACTTGCTAGGTTGTGCTTGGAGAAGCCCACAGAAGGAGATGCATAACATTTCCTCTGGCAAAAAGAGAGATGGGGTCCTTTTGGTGGCCAAAGCGCTGCAACCAGCAGGCTCAGTTTGTGTTACACAGCTCTGTGTTTGTGCTGTCCTGGTCCAGCAAGCCACTGTTGAAAGGCTGCAGCGGCTCCATGGTGGGACCAGGGAGGTTAGAGGGCCAACAACAGCCATCAGCTGTTCTCTGCTCTCTCCAGCTGAGTTCTCGACATACCTCAACTTCTGCCGTTCACTGAGGTTTGATGATAAACCTGACTACTCGTACCTGCGGCAACTCTTCCGCAACCTCTTCCACCGCCAAGGCTTCTCCTACGACTACGTCTTTGACTGGAACATGCTTAAATTTGTGAGTGTGTTTGGCAAAAGGGCTGGAGCAGGGTTGGTTTGTATCATGGAGATGGGGGAGGAAAGTCGGAAACTGCCTGCTTTTTGTGCTTAGTTCTGGTGAACACCTTGAGCAAAGGGACTAGGTAGAGTGAGAAAGAGGCAGAGCTGCTTGGTGTTTATCTAACTGGGGGTATAGCTACTGTTGTATTAGTGAGTGTGTCTGATGGAGCACGTGTGTCAGTAGATCTATAGCTAGAGGTAGGTAGAGATAATTTTTCGGGAGAGGACTGTATTTGGATCTGGGACACAGACATGGGTTGCAATAACAGCTGTAGTTCCATTTGTTTCTTTATGGAATAGAATGAGGTCCTTTCTTGGTGCAGTGGAAGCTGGTGGGGGGAGTTTTGGGGATGGAGCTCCACTTGTTTGGAGTGATGCACTGTGTGTTTTCTGTCCGGGGCTGCTGCTGCCTCTCCTGCATGACAGCCGTGTGTGGCGTGGGGGTTTCTCTCCTCAGGGAGCAGCCCGGAACCCTGAGGATATGGATCGGGAGCGGCGAGAGCACGAGCGAGAGGAGAGGATGGGGCAACTCCGAGGGTCGGCCACGCGAGCGCTGCCCCCTGGCCCGCCTGCTGGAGCCACTGCCAACCGTCTTCGTAATGTCACCGAGCCCATGGCCTCCACCCCCACCTCCCGAATCCAGCAGTCCGGTGAGGGGGGTGGGAGAGCTGGGGCAGGGTGCCACCCCTGTTGTTGGCTGGGAACCAAAACTATTGACTGATACTCTTGTCTCAACACTTCTCTGCTCCAATAGGCAACACGTCCCCCAGAGCAATCTCAAGAGTGGACAGGGAGCGGAAGGTCAGCATGAGGTTACACCGAGGAGCTCCTGCCAACGTCTCCTCATCTGACCTCACAGGGCGGCAAGAAGTGTCACGGATTTCAGCATCACAGGTGAGCTCCTGCTGCGATGCTCCTGGCCTTGGCCTGGGTGTCCCAGAAGGTCTGCAGGCCCCAGAGCGGTTTTTGCCTGATCTGCTGGAGCTGACATGAGCTGGAAGCTTCTGGTGTGGTGAGGGCAGAGGTACCACGTTACACCTGTGCTCTTCAGTTGTGTATTTTCTGGAGGCCATGCTCAGTACTGCCATTTTAGCGCTCTGCTTGCTTGGAGTAAGCCTTCATCTGGCTGTCTTCCAGACCACAGAGGGTTGGAGAAGTGAAGCAGTAGACTCTTGAGAGGGAGGGTGTCCTGAGAGAAATGTGCAGCCTCTCTGTTCTGGTGTATTTTTTGCTTTTTTCTTCCTCTCCAGTCTTTAGCAACTCTTCCTTTTCTTTTGTAGACAAGTGTGCCATTTGATCACCTTGGGAAGTGAGGAGCAATTGCCACTGGACCAGTGTTTGCTTAGGTGAGCCCGTACTCATGCCTGGGAACCCCTGAGGAGGGAATTGCTGGGGAAAAAAAGCCTTAGGTTAAGACTTTATGTTGTTGTGGGGGATTGGTATATTTCCTTTCCTTTCACCTTACTTTGAGATGTTTTTTTGGCTTCAGAGGGAAGAGTAAGGTTGGCTGCCAAAACCTTGAGGGGACAGATTGTCTTAGGTGTAAAGCTAGCTTCCATTTCTCTGGGAGGATAGGAAGGGTGGAGAAGGTGCTGGGCTGGGGAGCCGTTTCATTAGTTCCTCATGAATGCATTTCTGGCAGCGTGACAGTGTTGGGGAGGAGGGTGCTGAGCAGGTAATCAAGTGTGCAAGACTTTGTGCAGCTACTGAGTGCCTCTTGTAGAGGAAACGACAGTAGCTGGGCAAGGTAACTGAGGGGAGGCAGGAGTGTAGAAGAAAGGGCTGATTTGATTTGTTGCACTCCAGCTGGCATTGGAAGTGCTGGGAAGAGCCTTTACTCCTAACATCTCTTGCCTTTTTCTTTCTTTTGAATTCTCTTTCTAGTGTCTTCACTGTATTTTTCTTTTAAAAAACAAAAAACCCAAAAAACAAACAAAAACCTAAAAAAAAAATAAAAGACAAAAAAAAAAACCAAACAAAAAAAACCCAACAGAATTTCTTTTTGCCAACGATGAGGAGTCGAGCTGTGCCCCCGCGCTGGTGTGAGCCGTTTCCAGAGGGCCACCTGTCCCCGGCGTGAGCGCCTCCGAGGAGCTGTCGACGCGGGAGCCGTGCGGGAACACCTCGCTGCCCCCCAGCCCCTACCGCTGCCCCCACTGGCTACCCTCAGTTCCCTCTCCTGGCTCTCTGCTCCTGGTTTTCATTTCTCGCTCTCTTTTTTTTTTTTTCTTCTTCTTGGATATCTTCTCCTGCATTATGGTTTTTTTTTTTTTAATATTATTTTCAAATCATATGGTTTCTAGCCATATAAGTTTAAACTTTGCTCTCCTTTTTTTCTGAGGGCAGGGGTTGGTGGTGGGTGAGTGAGGTTTTTGTTTGGTCTTTTTTTTGTTTTGTTCTTTTCAGGAGCCTTGTGGGCCGGGAGGGAATCAGATTCCAGCCACACTTGATGGTAGAAGTCTGATTTTTATTATTATAACAGAATTTATTTTCTCAAGCATTAAACAAATTTTAAGCTGTGAGGGGAATTGTGGCAACAGCCTAATCATTGACTCGGGCTTCCTTTCCTTGGGTGGCTTCTCTGCTGTTTCTTTTTTGGCTGTTGGGAGAAGTACCAGCCTTCCCTGATCCAAGCGGTCCTCACACGCCGAGGGATCTCTTTGGAGAGGCACCTGGTCCCATGGAGGATGGGATTGTTGGAGCTGACATACAGGGACAAATATACTTCTCATCCCTGCAGCGGGGTCTTTTTTTCGTCTGGCTGTGCGTGTTTTTCTATTTTTATTTTTTAATTAAAACTTGTTTTAATTCCTGCGGAGAGAGTGTGGGACTTGAGGAGAAGAGAGGGGCGCACAGAAACTGGAGTTTGGAGTTCTTTCAGAGCGGTGGCTCTTGCTCTCTCCTTTCCTCATGCAACCCCAAGTAAGATCCACCAATACATGCACAATCCCTTCCTGCCCTCTCCCACCCGTCTCCCCCCCCTTTCCCCCCCCCACTTTAGTTGTTTTTAAATATAATTTAGGAATACTCAAGCTGCTTTGTGGCACTTGGGGCTTTGAAACACAATGATCACCACTGCGACCTATGGCCTGTAGCAGACACACTGTCACTGTAGTGTGGAGCCGATGGGTTGTTGGCAGGGCGGGGAGGGTGGGGTTAGTCTTTGTTTTGTTTGTTTTTACCCTTTCTATTTAACACTTTATTTTTCCTCCCTATTTTTTTCCTAATTTATTTACCCCTCTTACTGTCTCTCTCTTTTTTTTAATTAAAGAGCAAAACTTTTTATTACTTTGTAATTTAAAAAAACAAAAAAAAACCTGAAGAACTTTGGGGGGGATTTTGTACTTTTTTCCTGTGTAAATATTGGACTTTTTTGAGCTTTATCGTGGTTGTTAATTTGAAGTAATAAAGTAGAAAATGATAAAGTGATGCCAGCATCTGTCATTTCTTCCTTTAATGGCCCTGGCATCTTTGCTGGGGATCACATCTTGCACACAGGAACTATGGTCTTGCAGCTGAACCTGTTTCTGAATTCCAGGAACAAGTTTGATCAGAATTACTGGAAAAAAAGGCACAGGACTGAAGCACCTAAAAATAAACCTGAGCTGATCTCTGCAGCTGCAGCCTTGGAACAGGCAAGAGTTATGTGAAATCTGATTCAGGATCTCTTGGTTCCTGGATCTGAGCCTCTGGCATCCCATGTGTCTGGCTTTGAGGAGGAGAGGGATGGGCCTTTCCACGCCGTTGGTTTTGGGTGCGCGCTGACTTCGACAGAGCTGGACCCTGGATTTTGTGTTTTCTTGCTTTCTTCTATCTTCAAACCTAAGTCCTGAAGGAGAGGGGCGCGGAGCACCTGACAACACCACAGTCAGTGCCTGATGCAAACAGGCTCAACTCCCTCTGAAGTGGCACCTGCTGCTTTGGTGTCTGCGGTGGTGTGGTTTGTTTGGGTTTCTCCTCCTTTGGTTGTCTGACCTGTCTGGCAGTAAAATACTTCATTTTAATACTGATTTATTTCTAAATTGCTGCTCCTATAGTTACGCATCCCTGCATTATCCTGATATGAGGCCTGTTTCTTCCAGGCTCTGTAAAACCCTTGAAACTTATTTTCAGAAACACCTGCTGGGAATAAATGATGAATCTTGGTGACTTTGCAAATTCTTTCCAAGCCTGTTCTCTGCCAACCGAGCCGGAAGAGCTGTTCCTTTGTTTCCCTGATGCGTGGGTCTTCCAGCTCCAGGGATGAGAGAGTAGAAGGGAAGGGAAGAGGAAGGTGGTTCCAGGGCTATGGGGTATTCTATGGTTGCCTCTATCCCGCATTGGCCCTGCCTCGATTTTGAGTGTGATTTTGCTGGATCAGAATGAAACTGGACTTCGTCCATTGTCAATCCTGTTTTCTGCGAGAAAGGGAGACCTTTCCTGTGTGTAAGACAGCACTGCCATCCCTGCAGCGAGGTGGAGGCAGCAGAGCCGTCATCTGGCAGGGTCCAGGAGCAGTGAGTGCCTTTGGGGTAGGAGTTCTGGCTTGGGACAGAGGGGGAATGCACTGCCATTTTGGGACATGTGGGGGTAGCAGCTCCAGGGGTGCATCTGTGTTTCAAGAGGGCAAGCGGACTTCTAAAGCAGCAGGAGAAAAGGAGAAAATCGTCAACCTTATCTCGGGTAGCATGGCACCTCCTTTTGCTAACACAGTCGTATTAAACGTTCACGTTCTAGGGCGTGGTGCGTCTGGCTTCTTTGTTTGCCTTTTTTTTTTTTTTTTTTTAGACTCAAAGTGCCTTGCTCGGGCTTGAGTAGAGGCACGGTTTTGGTTTCCGACACCTCTGCGTATGTTTGTTTCACTCGGAGTTTGTGGGAAAACGGCGCTGAGGTCGAGGTGGAAATCTGCCTGGGGCAGGATCTTCCTGTGGCCAGTACTGCCCTTAGGCGGCCTGGCGGGCGAACAGAGTTGCAGGATCGCTGGACCGCCCGGGTGCCCGGCTCCGGGAAGCTCATCCCTCCGTCCGGCGCTGCGGAACAACTCCGCTCCCCCCGCCCCGGCGGCGCTGCCCCTTTAAGAGAGGAGCGGTGACGTCACCCTGTTCCCCCTCCCGCGCGGGCAGTGGGCGGGGCGCGCGGTGCCGTGCGCAGGCGCGGAGGGAGGGCCGGGCCGGGCCCGGCGTCGCCATGGGCTCCTGAGGCCTCCGCGTCCCCGCGCCGGTGCCGGCGCCGCCCGCGGGGCAGCGGGGCAGGGCTCGACCCGACCCCTCCTCGCCCCACCGGGCTGGGCCGCGCCCGCCCACCCGCTGCATGGTAAGACGTGGCGGGGGCGGCTGCGGGCGCGCGGGCCGGGCCGGGCCGGAGGGGCCGCGCTGGCGCGGGGGCGGCTCGTTGAGGCGCCCACGAACTCACCTTGCGCCCCGCGCCGGCCCGATGTGGTCGCGATTCCCGCTCCCCCCCAGTTCCTCCTCCCGTTCCCCGGCGTGGCCCGCGCTACTACGCCCGTCCGCCCTCAGCCCTCCGCCCCGTTCCCTCCCGGTGTGCGCTCCCTTCTCCTCAGGGCTGACCCCACCATTCCCCCTCCGCGCACATTCCTCCCGCATGGCCTCCATACCTACACACACACACACCGCCCCCAGCCCCGCGTCTACCCACAGCCTCGCCCCCACCTTTGGTGCAGCCCACCCAATTCCTTCCTCTCCTTCCCACCCCGCAGCCCGTCCTTGCTGCAGCTGTCCCGCTCTCCCTGTGCACACACACGCACCAGCACAGCCCCCGCGTTCCCCGGCGCTGTCGCGCTCCTTGGTGGCGCTGGGTGGGTGTCACTGGCTGCACGGGTGTGTCTGGCCCTGGGTGGGCTGGGAGCTCGGTAGACTGCAATAACGTGGTGGGCAGCAGGTTTGTGTTTGCTGGGCTTCCTGTGGCTCAGACGAGGTGGACTGACGGACACCTCGTGCATGTGCTGGTGTGGTAGGTTTGTGAGGAGGCTGTTACTGTGCCTGTGTTCTCTTTGTAGTTGAGTTGTGGTGGGTCTTGTTTGGATGTTCATGGTGTCTCGAAATGTTAGTTGCTCTGTGAGGGCTAAATTCAGCCTTGGCAGCTGCAGCGTATAATGGAAGGAAGGCTTTGGTAGAACATGTGCGTGACTGAGTTCTGATGAATTGTGGAAAGGGACTAGAGTGATTTCAGGGACAGCTCTATGAAAGCTGCCTGGAACACTGAAGCTGTCAAGAGTGGGTGGAGGAGGAGGAGTGGGAAATCTAGAGGAAATAGTGAAGATGGTTCCTGCTTACAGAAAGTTTGAAATTGTTCTTGCCCTGTAAGGAGCTTGAACAGGAGTAATTATTGAAGGCATAAAGACAGGTTTCCTGGGAGAGAACACTGTTTACCTCTGTTAAAATTAGAAGACACTGATCAATAATAGAGCAAAGGCTAATAGGATGAATAGAAATGGCTTTCCTATCCTGCAAGGAAAAGAAAACAATCGATGAAAATGTAATAGAGCATACATCCCACTAACGAAGACTTGGCTCATTTAATACAGCAGTTAACTGTGCCTTGGAACTTGTATTGCTGGATGTTACCCTTTGGTCTAAGAGCTTAGCAGCCTCCCTAAAAGGGAACACAGATTTCTCTAGAAATGTTCGTGTTATTCAGGTTTCTAATACTAAAGGTTTGTATTTGTGTGATACTGTTGGGGAAAAAAATAAGCTCTCATGCTTTTAGGATGTTGACTAAATACTAAACAATAAGGTTTTAGAGAGAGCTTTTCTTACAGTGAAGGTACGCCAGAAAGGCCTTCTTCTGACTTTTTCTGCACCATTGTCCCCAAGAAAATGGGCTTCAAAGCTGCTCTGGCTTAGAGGAGCAGGTTTTTAGGTCCTTAATACCATCATTATTATGGTTGTGCTGTAAACCTTAAGCAGCAGGTGGGTGCCTCTGCATGTGGAGCAGGAGTGATTTGGTCTTGCTGTAAAATGATTGGGAAGCTTTACTATTGAAGTCAGCGTTTCTGACCAGCTCGGTGGTGTGGGCAGATGTTTTTCTTTGTATTCTGCTCAGGTCTCAGAGCACTTGAACGAGTCGTGTTTTGGAGATGTGGGGCAAAGGCATGAGCACCTCCCAACACTGGGCATCTTTTGGACTTTAGTTTGTCTGTCTCCTTGGGACACGTGGCAGTCAAAAGGGGAAGGTTCTTAGATAAACTGGTCAGAAAATGAGTTCAGTGTGACTGGCTGATTTGGCATAATGAAAGCATTCTGAGCTGTCTGGTCTCTAAGCATTTGAGAGAATCCGGCTAGAAATCTGCCTTGTTCTCTGTCAGCTTCTTTGCCTGTTTGCTGGTAGCAGGCTGGGAGGTGAGCTTTTGCTAATTGTGGGATTAGGGTTCTTTTCTTCTCATGGATAAAGGAAGGGTGGGTGGGGTTTTTTTCTAGCACTAAATAACTTTTAAAACACCTCCTCCCCCCTCAAAAAAGGTAGCTCCTTTTTCTACCCAGTTCTACTGCTGAATTAACTGAAACATCTAATAATCATGTTTTGACATAAGATGACAACCTTTTAATTTCCACGTGAGGAGCTTACGCTTCATTCCTTCTCCCTTCCTGTTGTGGTTTCATTTTTAATTGGCTTATGTTTGCATTGAGGGAGATAAACTGTTACCTGCTCCTTCTAGCAGAAGGGCCTGTTTCATTTTCCAGCAGCTCAAAGGGTATCTTTGAGCTCTTGCAGCAATGTCTGGTGGAAACAGTGAATTCCTCAGGAGATGTTTGTTGTTTGGTCCTAGCTGCTTCAAGAGCCCAGTGTTGTATTGAATGAAGGTTGAAGTAAAACACGAAGTTTCAAATCAGACTTGTTGATTCTGAAGAGCCACTGCTATTACTTGTTTTCTCAGTGTTTGCAGCCTAAACTTGAGGAAACCAGGGAAAGCAGCAGTGAATGTACGGGTTGGTCTGTCTACGATATGAAGAAGATAGCACAGCCTCAGAGAGAAATTGCATTTAACCTTTGTACAGTAGAGCTTTTCTAGTACACGCCTGCTGCTGGCTGCCCGTGTAACAAAGCAGCTGTGTGTTATTGAACGGCCCTGGCTGGGGGCAGAAGCTCTTCTCTGCTTTAGAGTTTGTGATTGATTGTGCTTGCTGAGGCCCTGGAAATTTGAGGTGCTGTAGAGAATAGCACTGGGTTGGAGTTTTGTGTGCTGACTTGCCCAGCCGTTCGCTTGGAGCGCTGTGTCTGTTGTGTGCTCTTCTCACTTCTTCCCAGTCTCATTGGGGTTTGCTTTCTTGTGGTGGAAGAGTGGTTTCCTGTCAGGACCTCACACCCTACCAGAATACTTGGGACTCTGAAAGCAGTTTGACACTGTGATAAGATGGATTGAAACACTTAGCTGAAACAACTGTAAAATATTACAGTCCTTGAACTGAAAACACACTTATAGTAAGGGGTTTGGGGGTGTTTATTTTCTTTTTTTTTTTCCTTTCTTTTTTCTCTCCCATTTTGGTCTATTTTTCTTTTTTGGTTTGTTGTTTTTTTTTTTTTCCCCTTTTATGGACTACTTTTGGGGAGAACAACTGGGCTTGTTTTCAGAGCAGCAATTCCCCAGGACAGTTTTGGAAGTGAAATTCTGCCAGCTAAAGCAGTGAGTTGCAGGCATCCTCCAGGAGTCTCACCTCAGAGTCTCCCTCTTCTAAAAAGAGGCAGAGGCTGGAGTACTCGCTCATAGCCAGGTTTTCTCTCTTTAAAAATCAGGTCAGCCTCCATGGGGTTTTTGTTCCTGATGGTGTAAGTATAACATGTCTGGGAAGGCAACAGAGCAAGCTGTGTCCAGGGAAAATGCAGTGTATAGGCAAGCTGCTCAGGAACTGTGCTGTATCTGGGTTTGACGAGGTCTTTTATAGCCCCTGAGGGGCATAATTCACAGGAAACCTGAAAAGGGAAATAACTGACGTTCTACCTGCAGTATTAACCCATACAGTAGCTGGATATTTGTCTCCCCACCCACAAGTCTGTCTCTATGTTGAAAGGATGGGAATGTTGCTGTTACTATCTTACAGTCACAGTGCCTGGGAATCTGATGATACTGAAAGTATCAGCTATTTGAGGATGTTGTATAATGAAGAGTGACCAAGAGCATAGAGAGTTGGTTTTACAGCCTCACATTTTTTGTGTCTAGCCCCAAAATGTCCATCTCTGCTTGGGTATTTTGTACGTGTGGCCCCCGATCAATTTGCTAATAAGAAATGGTCCCTCTGATTCAGCAAAGAAAATGACTGCAACATGTTATGTAGTGCAGCAGTGAGGCTTCAAGAAGGAGATGAGATGAAATAATGCCTTAAAAGCTGACCTTGCCGATCCAGTGTTCCCTCCTCAGGCTGCAGAACATGACATGGATGCTATTGGAGGCTGCTGAGCTGATCGCTTGGGAGCCTGCAGCTGCCTGGTTGTCTCCAACACAGATACAGCCTAGGCAGCAGTAATGTAGCTGTGCGTCTGTCCAGGTTACTTGAAATGAACACGGACAAGTCAGTCACCTTAGAAGGCGGGTTAGAAGTGAGTGAATTTATATTCATGGCTCACCACATCCTGTCTCGTCCTTGCCAGTTTTGCTAGGAAAGACTAGTTAGTGGTGGGTGAAGCTATTTGCAGCTAATTGTCCCACCAGCTGGGAGTGCATTCTCTCCTCCTCCAAACTCTCCTGACTTACAGACTTCCTCCCCCCCCCCCCCCCCCATGACTTTGTGATGGCACTGATTTTACAAGAGTCTTAAGCCAAAAGTCATTCATATAAATTCCCTTTCAGGCAACTTCATGCAACCAGGTAATTTAGTGTCACGATGTCTGGAAATACTGGGTTTAAGTTTTTTCCTTTTTTTAAGGCTGCACCCTCTCAGGCTGATGCTTGGTGTAGTTTTTTTTTCTGTATAGAGAAAATGCATTGCTGCTAATGGCTTTTGGGATAGTGACTCCCATGAGTCCAGGAATACAGAGAAATATAAAGGTCCTAATTCTGCTTTCCAAAGCTTTTGCCTCTGTAGGATTTAAATTTTTCTTGATGAAGTAGCAGGGCAGGAGACGAGTGTGGAGGGGCTAGTGTTAGATAGGAGCAATGAAATTAGAAGTTCGTGGTTTTGGGGAATTAAGAAGGATGTTTGTGTCTTATGTCCAGAGGTTAAAAAAAAAAAAAAGAAAGAAAAGAAGAACAACAAGGCACGAACAAAACCAAACCAATCACTTGTTATTGTAGCAATAACAGAATGGCTTTATAGTGAGTGTGGCCTTGGGTGCTTTGTGGAGAATCACTGATTTTACTTCTGCAGTGCTTATCACTGCTGCATGTCTGCATCAGAGAATGATTGCTAGGGAAGTCAGATGTGCCACTGCCCTCATAGGCACCACTGCACAGTTGCCTAGACCTGTGATAAGATGTCTGGGTTCTTTCAGCTCATTTACTTGCTAAGTCGAAGTATGGATCTGATCTGGTAGAT
The DNA here is from genome assembly GCF_009650955.1 of Corvus moneduloides. NCBI lineage: Eukaryota > Metazoa > Chordata > Aves > Passeriformes > Corvidae > Corvus > Corvus moneduloides. The sequence continues at coordinate 23,737,837 of NC_045479.1, read as the reverse complement.
TCTATATGTCATGTTCTGCGTGGAAAAGTATACTCTAGTGTATTAGAAAAACTTGCTTTGTGCGTGACTGCCACAAGTTCAATACTTTTCCATGCTGCTGTAGAGTTTGAGTTCTGATTCTTCTTAAAGAAACTGTATACACTGTGGTAACTTTAAAACTGTTGTCTACCCTGTCTTGGCACTTGGAGGTGGGAAACAATGAATGCAAGTGGTAGTGGAATAAGTTCTGATTTGACTTTGTTCTTGAGAGTTTGGAAAATGCAGTGCAAACATCCTCTGTCATGTGGGACGCAACTGTTTACAACACATCTTTTTTTCTTCTTGCCTCTTTCCCCTCTGCAGAATATCTATAGTCTTTCTGTGTTTCTCCCCTGGGAGAGAAAAAAAACCTTGCCTGGTTTGTGTGGAGTGGGGCTGTTGGGAGTATGGGAAAGGGACACAGTGCTTGGCCCAAGTGTGTTTGATCCTGTTCTCAAAGGAGCGGTTGGAAGGTTGGGGAACATCCCTTCTCCTCCTCTCCCTCCCCCTTTCTCTCTTTTTCCTGTCCCCTTCCAAAAAAGGGACTGGATGTTGACCTATCACAATGTGGGTCAGTCCACAAAAAAAAAAAAAAAAAGAGGTGGAGGAGGAGGATGGGGGGAGTGGGGGGAGGAGGGCTGTGCGAATACAGTGAGACAACAGAAATTAATAGAGCAGAAAAAAACTCTGGAAAGAAGAGTGCATGGCTCAGGGTAAAAGGGTTTTGTTGTTGATTCTGAGTTTTTTAATGGATGCATGGGGAGGGGAAGCTTCTCTTGGGATGACTATGGGCTAGCAAAATGGGTGGGGGCCATGTGAGCTGAAAGTGGAGAAGATTTTTGTGGTATTTTCTGATTTTAACTTCCCTAAAATGAGAAAAGTGGGGATGTGACCTTGCTGAAGGTGAAATTGTTTGTGTGTACATTGCGGTCTTGTGTGTATGTAGGCATTGGATCATCTCTTGAATGTGACTTAGTGGGTGTGTACCTTGCCCTGTGGTTTGGTCTTCTTTAGGTGCCTGATTTCTCTGCCTTCTGCTTCTGAGCTAATGGCTCCCTGCTCCACTCTTGCTGATGCTACTGGTCTTCTGTCCCAGTGACACTTTTCTCTTGTTTCACTGACTGTACCAACAGCTGTGAAATTGTGACTGGGCCATCTCCTCAGACTGCTCACTCCTCTAAAGAAATAACATTGAGGAGAACTGCATTTGGATCTGCATTTGTTGTGCAGGCAGACAAGTGCATTAAGCTGACATGGAGTGCAGTAACTGTAGATGCAAGCAGTGCGTGTGCTTGTAAGTCTGGTGAGTGCTTGTCTTGTGACTGAGCGCAGTGTTGCTCATGTGTGTTCAGAGTTACCTATGTGTGCCTGTGTGTCAAGTGTGTGTTGTGGGGGGACTTTCACCAACTTGGAGTTAAGAAAGCTTTGCCCAGCATGAGCAGTAAAATGTAAATGAGCTGTACTGGTTAAAATTGCATGCCAGGTCACATACTTAACTCCGATTGTTTTGGGAGTGCTGCTGGAGAGCTTAAAAATGCACTGTTGGGACCTTTTCATGTCTCATAGCTCAGTAAACTAGATGCCACCCCAGAGAGCAAAAGCATTTTAAGAAGTAATAAATGTAAAAGTGTTTAATTTTTCTTGGATTGCTATCACTGATTTCAGCTGTGCCAGTGACTCTCTTACTGTGTAGTGCTATTTTGTCCTATCTACCTGCTCCTTTTCCTCTCTTTTACCATTTCAGCTGGTGATGCCATCCCTTTGGGTGTTGAAAAGACCTTAAATTAATTATTTATCATATATACCTAGCATGATAGAGAGAGCTGGTCCCAGTTGGCAATTCTGAGCATTGTTATAATTAAAATAGTCTAAAATAAACCTTGAACCATTTTGTCCTGTGTTTTTGTATTCCTTGTAAGTCTAGGGCACATTGTCAAAAAACATTAAGCTGCTGCTTTCACTAATATAAAGCTCTTGCTTGTGTCCTAATAGATGCAGAAAGCTCAGGCTTTGATTTATCTACTGCATGGCACTTCTGTATTGGCCTTTTTGGATCCAGAATAAAGATAATTTAGTGGAGAAACTCTTGGAGGCATAATAATTTGAGGGGAATGGAAAATGGTTTTGTGGTATTTTAACAAAGTTCAGTGCAGTGGATATTTAAAGCAATGTAAGTGTGGATTAAGTTTTAAGGAAGAACACTTTCTTGTCTCGTAGCTCTCCAGGAGAACCTTGCAGCCAGGTTGTGTGTGTTTTTTTGGTTTGTGTCTTGAACAGCAGAAGGAGGCTTAGCTGTTAAGACTCTTTCATGGGATAGCTTTGTGTATCGTTCTCTGCTCGCTCAGCAGTTTAGAAATTAAATACTTTCAGCCTCAGATGAGATGATCTATTTTAAAAACACAGATTGTATTTGCAGATGGGAGAGAACAGCTTCCGAGTCCTGTCGTGTGGGGCTCTTTTCCTATTGGCACTGGGGTAGGTCTTGCTCAGAGCAGGCAGACACCTCCTCCTTCATTAGATTGTGGTTGAATATGTGTTCAGATAAACCCCATGGTTTCTTCCCTCCTCTTACACCACTTTTGTTGCATCAGAAATGAGGTTTTCATATTTATGTTTGTTTATGTAGAAATAGCTCCTCCTTAGTGGTAACATTTTCCATGCCTTTATGCAAGCCAAAAATGAACTTTTTGTTTTCACTTTTGCCACATCCTGTCTGTTTTCTGTTCTGAGTTTATTTTCAGCAGAAGAAACTGCCATGTTAATGTTGGAGACAGAAGATCTCTGTTTCCAAAAGATACAGGACTGGCGATCTGCTTCTAATGGAGAATTAGTGTGCTGCTGTTTTTTCTGTGGATGCAGGCCATGTGGACGCATTGCTGCTACTTCACATCTGTGTGGTGTCTCTAAGAGAACTGGTCCCCATGCTGTTTGGAGCTTCCAAGGATCTTAGGAACAGTGTTTTGCATCTCCAGGTTTTTATCAGGATAGCTATCTTGGTAGTAATAGTACAGGCTTTGTTTTGTTTTCGCCACCTTGCATTGAGAGCACCCTCTAATACTCGTGAAGTGCTTCCAGAAGATGTGTAGATAAGTGTAAGAAGCACTAGGTTGGTGTTTAAGCTAATGCCCCGGTAGCACAAGGCCTTGTCTTGCTCTAACGTGCATAACTTGTAATGTCATCTGGGCAGGAACAGGTGACAGCTTGTAGGGGATGGGGGCTCTGCTGTCCATCTTGGGAAGTGGTTGTGTACAGACCTCACACAGACCTCAGCACTGCCAGAAACTCCTGTAGCCCATGTAGAAGAATCATACGAGCTCTAAACCAGGTTTCCTGTGGGTATCCTGGAATACACCTAACCTATGTCTGAAAGCCCTGTGTGTTTACCTGGATGTACTTTTATGTGTGCTTTGTTTCCAGTTCCCAAAGTTTAGTGCTTTTCCTGGCTTTCTGTACTGGTCCTGTTATATTGCAGGCTACCTCCGGGGGGAGCAAGGTAGTCACTTGGAGATGGGGAAAGCTCCAAGAGTGAAGTTTAGAAGTGTTGAAATATTTTCCTTTGATATATTTAGGAGAGCTCTCCAGAGAGGGAGAATAAGTGTGCAAGGAACTTTACTCTCCCTTGAACTGGAAGCAAGAGGTGGAGATGAAAGAGGTGGGCAGAGAACACAGGATATGGCGGAAGATTAAGAAACGCTTCAAAATTTATTATGCATTAGATTGATTTGTATCACATTGGTAATTCAGGTTTCTAAATGTCCCTAATTTGACATACGGTAGCGTCAAGCGCTTTCCTCATGGTTTGGTACCTTGCAGTGCTGGGAACTGTATGGACAGAGAACAAAAAGATGGTTGTCCCAGGGAGCTTAAAATGCGCAAGAAACAACAGAGAAATACAGCCAGCTGGGAGGAGCACCAGGAAAGAGATCCCAGCCAGGAGCCTGACCGGTGTCAGGTCGTTGCACAACTGAAGTAGCAAAGTAGTGGGGAAGATGGAGGTGAATAGGGAATAGCTTTGTGGCTGTTGGAAAGTACCTTTTTACCCAAGCATGAGAGGAAGCAGGAAGATGAGTTGTGGCACTGACTTGGGCTGTGATGAAGGTAGATGTCCAAGAAATAAGTGTCAAAACACATTCACAGTGTCAGGTAAGAGGGAAGCTGCTGATACCAAGGTACTGGATCCGTAGCTTCTCAAGGCAGTATTTTTGTTGTGACATGTTCCCAGGCACCACCTTTGCCGGGCTTGTGTCCTGTTGCACAGTGGGGAAGAGGCATCTCAGAAGCAAGGCCTGTTGAGAGGCTTGCCACAGCCCACCCTCATGGTGCTGTTTTTAACAAGGTAGAAGAGGAGCTAGCGGACTGAGCTGGTGGTAGTGGATGAACTGAAATCCACTCTCCTGGTTAAGGCTCCAGTCATCTGTGCTGTTACCTGCTTCTTAAGTATAGACCAGAATTGCTCTTACAGATTCAGCTTCTTGCATACAGTAGTATTTCGTAACAGCTTTGTGCACTGCTTATACCTGTCGCTGTAGCTATGATGTGTGGGACTTGAGGAGATTAGAAGGGATAATTTGGAAGGTTTATGTTAATTTTGCGGATTTTGGAGTACAGCATTCCTTCATGTTTCACTAGCAAGGAGAATGAACTGCAAACTAATGCATAGAACCAATAAAAGGCATCAAGGAGATAAAAAGCTGTCTTCAGGGGTAACCCCAAAGATCAGGGGAGTGCTCAGGGGTGAGGTGGTTTGGGGTTTGGGTAGGCGATGTAGAGCCCTGTTTTGTAAGAGAGTTTGTGTATTTTCTTTCAGAACACAGTGGTGGAAAAAGGTATTAATTTCAGTGACCGTGAATTGAAGGGGATTAGGTGAAGAATGATGCACAATCATGCAATTAATGGCTGTTGATTTGTAATCACAACGGGGCATTGTTAAGATTACATACACAACTTCAATTTATAAGTGACCTCGCTTCTGAATACATAACCCCTGTCATGACAAAATGCTTGTTGATCACGTTTTGCTGTTTCCATTTATTTTAGAATGAGTGCAGAGACACAGAAGAATTCCCTTTTGGATCCTTGGTTCTGCTGATGTTAGGGATGCTGCATTTGGGTCTGTGCCATTGATGTGGTTTGATTGTCTGGAGTGCGGAGGTCCAGGTCCTGTTCCTCCTGGCACCTGTGGTCTGCTGTACAGATCCTCTCCCCCCATGAACTTTAGGAAGGGCTTAGCAGCTTCCTGTCTTGCATAGCTCCCAAAGTGCACTGGGATGTGCAGGACTGCAGCTGGCTGGACTTTATTTAGAGCTAGGTTAACCACAGGTGCATCTGCTCTGATTTCATTTTAGATGTGCCCTTTTTGAGCTTTGTGGAAGCACACTCAGCACTGTGCGTGTTCAGTTGCTTCAGAAGTTACTTGGGTAGAAATCCCTTTCTTCTCAAAGCAGTGAAAACCTTGCTGACTTGTGACATCTCCACCCAGCCTCCATCTCTCCAAATATTTAGATACAGAACAGATAATGAAGAGTGTGTGTATGTGTATGCTTAGAAGCTCAAATCTTAAGTGATACTTCCTGTACTGATCAGGCCTGGAAAGGAATTATCCTACTGTACATGCAGTTATGGAAAGCTGTAACTTGGAGCAGGGATATTTTGGAAAAACAACAACTGGAAAGAACAAAGAAAAGCCAAGTTTGATGATTAATTTATAAAATAAAGCACAGCAGTTGTGCAACTCCGCCTGTAGTAAGATAATACATGCTTAAACAAATCTGGGTATTTCCCAGGATTTTCCTCTTTCCCCCATGGAAGAAAGCAAAAAGGAGGTGGAGTGTGACATAAGGTAACATCAGACTGCTGCACATCACTGATACAGGAGTGTGTTCTGGAAAAGCCTGTGCTAAAGGGGCCATTTGCACATCTTAGTGTGCATGTGGAAAGGACTTGCTACTGGCACTCTGCTTTTACTGGGTACCTGTTCCCTAGTTTGTGGTGTGTCTTCAGGTGAAGCAAGGCTGGGGCAGTTCCTCTGTGAATACACGTTCTCTTTCGTGTTCTGTAACAACCTGTCAGTAGATGACAGATGTGTCCTTCCCTGCTGCAGCTGTAAACTGTGGCAATGGATCATTGGCCTTTCTAAAGCCCTTTCCATCCACTGATCATAAAGGCCTGGGTAAGAGCTATGTCTTGGGCTTTTATAGAAGGGCTATTCCGAAAAATATTAGGAGGTTATCAGAAGGAGGCAGTATTATGCTGTTCCCTTTGATAGTCACATCAGAAGCAGCTCTTCTAATGGATACAACCAATGGCTGCCTGCTTGTGATCTTGGTTTAAGTGGATTATCTTCCTCCAATCCAGAGGTCACACTAGAGCCTGCTTATGACCAAATTGAAAATAATAGCTACTTTAGATCTTAGACCTTCAAGAATTTGTTCCATTGAAAGAAGATAGCTTTTTATCCAGGAAATGGCCAAGGGTCATGCTGCTTTGAAATCTTGCATATTCTTGTGTTCTGCATGTGTTTTTATGTGTCAGCTGGCTTTTAAAAGCCAATCAAGTTAAATTCACATCATGTAGAAAACAATGCAAAGTTAGTAAAATTAGTAACAGGCTGGCTAAATGTACCATGCCATACAAATTTTGGTAAAAGCATGGCTTTCACGCTATTCATGCTGTCAAAGTGAGAAGAACTTTCAGTGCATGTCCTTCAATGAGGGTGCTTTGGGCTGAGTGTGGTTTTCAATGTGGCAGTAGGAGAGGTGGGGACTGCTCGCTGGAGGAATTAGGATATTCTTCCCCCTGCCCCCTTCCTGCACAGGGACACTGTGGCACATGTTCTTGTTGATGCTTGGCAGGCTAACCATGACACTAGGACACAGCAGAATAGCCTGTACTCATGGAAAATAGAGCTGTTAACTTAGGTGTGCCTGTCACGTTCCAGTACGGATTATTTAGACACTTCATTCTGATCTTTTTACAAGAGTGTGTAGTGATAGGACTAAGGGAAATGGCTTTAAACTGAGAGTAGGTTAATTAGATATTAGGAAGAAATTCTTTACTGTGAGAGAGGTGAGACATTGGCACAGGTTGCCCAGAGGAGTTAGGGATGCTCCATCCCTGGAAGTGTTCAGAAACAGGTTTGTTGGAGCTCTGAGCAACCTGGTCTAGTGGAAGGTGTCCCTGCCCACAGCACAGAGCTCGGAGCTAGATGATCTTTAAGGTCCTTTCCAACCCAAACCATCCTGTGATTCTATGATCTCCAGTGAATGCTATATTCATCTTACGTATTTTTGTTGCAGAAGGGTGGTGATGATGGCAGTGGCCGGATTTCATGGTCTCTGGGAGGCTGTCAGAGGTTCCTGAGTACCATGTGATCTGTTATATCACGAGGGGTGGCAGTGGCAGGCTTACCCAGGTCCTGTTCATAAAACATGTGAGCAGCCTGGTGAAAGGCATGTGAGAGGTGCAAAGTTCTGTTACATTCCCAGCTCTTTTCAGGTGGGTTCAATTGCTTTGTGGTTCTCTTCCCTGACAGGTCTTGGCTCGTGGGCAGCTCTTGAGCAATCCCAACTGGAACGTCACACCGAAAGGCACCATGATAATGATGACTGATGTCACTGCAGCCCCCAGATTGGGGTCAGCTGCCACCACTCCAGCTGTGGCTCCTAACTTCTCCTGGATGCCAGAGGATGGCAGCCCCACGGCTGTGGAGCAGCCAATATTCCTCATGACCACTGCTGCTCAGGCTATCTCAGGTTTCTTTGTATGGACAGCTTTGCTCATCACCTGCCATCAGGTAAAACTCTGTCACTTGTACTTCTCATCCTTTCCTTTTCCCCACATGAAGGAACAGACCATTTCCACAGTGTGAATGGAGGGGAAGCACACTCTTTAAAACTAGCAGGTATAAAACATTTGGCCATCTCTGGAAGGTGTGCAGAAAGGTGTGTTATCTCAGGCCATCCTTTCACAGGTCTTTAGATGAATCTTGCCTTTTTTTTTGGTGTCAGCTGTTAGCTAAAAGATCCTAGTCACCTGTTATTTGACATTCCTCCTTTGATCTCCTGTGCCAGTGGATTCCACAGGCTGAGCTCTGCTGCGGAAAGGAGTAGCAGGAAATGTTTCATTTGAATTTTTTTCCCCTCCCCTCTCTCTGGGGCAGGTGTCCTGGGAGCCAGAATAAGTCAAACCCTGCATCCTGTTCTGTCCCTCTCTTTCATGAAGTTGTCATGTGAACTGAAAAATACAGTGGGGAAACACAAGCCCTGTTATTTATCAACCTGTGTTTTGTACCTGTTGGATCATAGATTCCAGAGTGATGACTAGAATCTAGAAAAGTACAGCCTATTGATGGAGTACAGGGGCTAGTGAAGGTAAAAAATGGATTAGTCACAGAGGAATAAGAGTAACACCTGCAGTTTCACCAGCTTGGGTAACAATTACAAGTGCCATGGATCCTCCTGTCAAATTGATCACCTGCTGAGGGTAGGAAGAAATTTTCCTCTGCAGTATAACATTGCACAGTTAGGCATGAATGCCCTTCTCTGAAGAAACTGATGGAGGTCAGTGCCAGAGAGACACTTTTGATTGAAACGCGCTGTTGTCCTCTTACATGGCAGCAGTTCCTGTGCTCTCCCAGGCACATGGATCACAGGGCTCTTTTGACATCCCAAGGGCAAAGCTTGGAGTCATCTGAACTCAAGTGTCAGCTGTCTCTGTGCTGGATGAGATGTGTCACTGGGATTGTCGCAAGGCAAAAATATCTCTAAGGTTTGTTAGTTTATTTTCAACCCGTTCTCCTCAGGAAATGAGGTTTTTGTGAGCTCCTCATGGGTTAAGAAGAGGAGTCGGAAGTATTTGTGAGCCCTTCACAGGGAGAGGAAACAGAAGTATTTTTGAGCCCTTCAGTCAATATTGACCAGGAAGGGATAAGCAACAGACAGCTGTCATGGAGACGGAAGCCCCTCTCCCTTACAATGGAAGGATGAGGTTGTCTGTGTATGTTTTGTTAGACTCTGGAGAATCCTCACAGCGCCCCAAAATGCAGGGTGAAGCTTCAGACAAATGCTTGTGCCTCTTCAGGCAGCAGAATCAGTCAGTGGTGAGGCACGTATGTAATCAGCTGGCTGTTACTAATTCCAGCAGCTGGGACAGCAGCTCAATGAGAATTACTGTACAGAGGCCTTCCCTCTGCTGACTCCGTGGTCAACTGAGAATACCCACAACTCATGCTGAAGCTCTGCCCGTGTTATTAGGGCATGACAGGGGTTGTGCTCATCTTCAGGGTGTGCTTGTGGTCAATACCTTTTCCAGGAGGTGGGTATTCCGTGAAAAAGCATCTTAGGGGTGGGATTTAATGATGGCTAAGGAATTGTGAGTGGTGGGAGAGGGTAGGGTGGGGCTGCTGTGCTCCCCCCAGCCAGTGACTTAGAGGCGTTGGCATGTGTGCAGTCGGACAGAACAAACTGTGTGGTTCCTTTGAGCACAGTGCTCCCCTGATGGCTGACCTTTTGTGGCTGTGCTGTGACCCATGTGCAGAATGACACCTTTTGAGCAGATGGGCTGTGGCTTATCAGCTTTGGGATGTGCTGTAAAGGGCTCTCAGGTTGTTTCAGGTGAAAGTCTCAAAAGCATCCGAAACAGCCAAAAGAGTGAGTGTTCACAATAAGCATGCACTTAATTGCGTGCACCTTCCCTTTTCAGAGAAGAGCAGCCTGCACTGTTATGAATCTTAGGTACTTAAAAGAGGATAGCAGGAATATAGGACTGATAGCTGGAAAAAAAGGTATGAACAAAAGAACGTGGGCAGGGTGATGTAAAAATAAATCAATTCCCTATAAGAAACTAGATTAGAAATGCATCCATTTTCTCTTCCCTCTCATTCCTCCTCTCTGCAAGCTAAGGGTTGCTATATCAATGCCATATGATAACAGTGATTTATCTTTTCTTTTATGTTCATCACCTTGAGGCTGCTGGAGGCAATCAAGAGGTGATTTACTGAGTTTGTTTTTCCTGGCCCAATTGACTCTCCAGTTCTACTTTCTCCTCTCTGCTCCATATACCGCTGATCCCGGTCTCCCCTCTCCGTCTCTCAGATCTACATGCATCTCCGCTGCTATAGCTGCCCAAATGAACAGCGCTACATCGTTCGGATCCTCTTCATTGTGCCCATTTATGCCTTTGACTCATGGCTCAGTCTCCTGTTCTTCACCAATGACCAGTACTATGTTTACTTTGGCACAGTGCGGGACTGCTATGAAGGTAAGGGGGGTCCGACAGAAAATGGGGGGAGGGGTGGTAAGTCTCTGCCCAGAGAGAACTCTATTTCTGGTTGAAAACAGGGAGAAAGTGTCACTGTCACATACTGAATGGTGTGCCTAAATGGATGACCATGACTTGCTTAGTGACTGAAAATCACAGAATCATAGCATGGTTTGTGTCAGGATGGACCTTTAAAGATCATCTAGTGCAGCACCCCTGCCATGGTTTGGGACATCTTTCACTAGATCAGGTTGTTCAAAACCCTCTTCAACTTGACTGTCTCCCTCACTGGCCTCTGAGCATGAGCCTTCCCTCCAGTGTGCTGTAGAGACAAAATTTTTGGTTTTCTGGGGTCCTTTGCTTCAGGAAGGTAAAAGCTTTTGGTAAAGCAAAAAACTCTGATGGTATCTGGGTGTCAGAAAGTGAGGTATTGCTTAGCTCCTGTCTCTTTAACAGCACTTAGCAGCCAGACACTTGCTTTGTCCTGTGTTCCTGGTGCAGTTTGTTAGCAATGTATTCTTCTGGTCCCATCCTGTGGCCACTTGTGTGCTTGCACAGGGTAGCACAGTGGCCATGTGCTGTGGCTGGTGAAGTGTAAAGTGCTTTGGAGTCCTGTAGAAGAGAGGGTGCCATGTTCAGGATGAGCACTTCCTTGGTGTTGGTTATCTGCTGCAGTGATGTAATACCACTAGCACTGTATGTGAGGAAAATGGTTACTTTCCTGTAAATGCTATTGTAACTTCTCTCCTGGTCTCATCCTGAGAGAAGCCTCTACGCACCCTGTACTCTAGCAGTGTATTTTTGAGGACAATTTATCACCGTACCCTCATTAAACCGTAACTCATTGGTGCAGTTATTTTGGTGAGATCTGCATTGCAGAGAGTTGCCCCTGGCCATGTGAACAAGTTAATCAGCTGAAGGGACCAGCAGGCCCTCCTTCACGTTCCTAACAATGCTCTGGATGCAGCAGCAGATGGCAAACACGCACACGTGATGCAAGAAGGCATCTTTGTTTGGGCCTAGTTTTTTTCTTTCCCTGCCCTGTATGTGTGTATAGGTCCAGTAGGAAGCCTGCTGCTCTCCTAGCAACAGCCCGCATCCCTCTGCCTCTCCTGCTCTGGGAGTTTGCAAACATTTGAGCATCTGCTCAGGAGGCTGCCCATGCTCCAGAGTTCACCTCTGTTGGCCTGTATGAGAAAACTACAGGTTGGATGTGAAAACACCTTTGGAAAGCAGGTTCTCTTCCCTCACTTTTTCTGGGCATTGCTTCAAAACAGCCTTCTTGTTCTTTTCCCTCTCTTGCCATCCACCTTCTTTACTTTTTGGGAAGGTTTTACATTGCAAAGTGGGCTGTTAGGGAATGGTGGAAGAAGACCCTATTAATAAATTTTGAAAGCTGTCTTAAGCCATTTATGGACTGTATTTTGTAGTGTGTTAGGAGGAGCCTGTTTTGGTGTTACGCTTTCATGTGACTCTGCTTCTGTACAAACACTGACACAGATAGGGTTTGTTCGGGGGTTTTTTTCTTGTTATATTGATATCATGAATACCATCTGATGAATGTGGACCAGGAATGGGAGAAGAGCTCTTTGCTGTTGTGATGAGCTTTGCTAGTTAGCACTTCTTTTGGGGATGAATGGGCAGATATTTCTCCCTTTTTTTCTTTTTCTTTTTTTTTTTTTTGTTTGGTTTGGTTTGGTTTGGTTTTCTTCCTCTGATGTCATCTGTTCCCTGGTGCTTGTGGAATGGGCAGCTGGTATTGTAATGACCACATCAGAGGGCAGGGGTCACTGGAGGACAATAGGAAAAGCTCAGCTTTTCTTCCTCTGGGTGCTGGGAGCTGTCAGCTAAGTTGCAGGAAAATTGAAGGCAAAAGGGGTTACCACAGTTATTTAAATAAGTTTTCCATGGTTGGTGTTTTCTGCCCTAATTAAAGCTTTGGCAAAATCATTACTGTGTGAACTTTGTTCAATAATAAGGATTACAGATGGAATAACAATATTCCAATTACATACACAGAAGCATGTGTAGCACTGGCTTTTATGTGCCATAGCAGTCTTGCCAGCTAGACACGTCTACAAGCCATAAGTACAATGTTTTGAGACTATAAGTGTTTTGGGGAGCGTGGAGTACCTCTTTGCCAGGGCATAGTTTGGATACTTATAGAAGAATTTGACTGACTTGGGAAGATCATTCACGTGGAAAAATTGACCTCAGGTCTAATAACTGGCTGCTTGGGGAGATCAGCTTCTCAGTGTTGTACATTATTAGGTTTCTGTTCTTATTTTATAAGTTCCTTGAGACTGCTGTTTCTATCCCAGATTATTTGGGGCAAAAAGCAGGATTTGGGTGTTGTCATTCTAGGGAATGTCCAGACACAGGTGACCATTATAATGTTGCAAGAAGGATCATCTGGTCTGTCATTTTGCCCCAGGGCTGTCTGTGATAAATGCAGAAGTGCAGTCCTTGCCCTAAAAAATCGCACAACTTTGATGGTCCGACAGCAGTTATAACAAGTCAAGAGAGTGGCAGACAGGGTGTATACAGGCTCACTGCATGCACGTTTAAGTGAGTTTGGATCCCATGAAAAGGAGATATATCTGTTATGGGGAACTGGAATGGGGCAGAGTATTAGTGGTCAGTCTGTTTGTCATCTGTACCAAGTTGCTGGGGAAGGCAGAGAAGAGGTGGCCTAAGGAAACGGTTATTTAGCACACAAGAAATTTCATCTTTTTGAGAAAATGAAGCACAGAGCCTTTTTGTTTTACAAAAATCTCCACCAGATATGAAAACAGAGTTTCACTGATTGTTATAAACCCTCTGTTTCTCCAACTCTTATGTCTATAGTCTGGTTACCTGGCAGAGACAAACTCTGTTCATCAGCCAAAAGATTAAATACAGGAGATAACATACGGCTGATGGATCAGAGATATCTTTTCCAGATTATTTAGTATCAGTGTAATGTCCTGGAATAATGCACAGGAACCCTGTAAAGAATGGCATCTGTAAGATGCTAAATAAAACAGGGACTGACCATAGTTTTAAATGGTTCTGTGACCCTTTTGGCATGAGTCATGGAACTCGCCTGGGACTTTGGCCAAACTCCCGTTCAGATAGTCTTGTGAGTGCTGAGGTAGCATGATAAATGCAGTGAAAATGATCTGGAGTGCTTTGAAGGGAAAGGTGCTGCACAAGCAATCCCTGCTAATGTTTGGTCTGTTGCCTGTACTCTTGGTCCTTGCACCTGTTTTGAAGTTGGTTGTCATTTTACTGTGATTGATGTCTTTGCAGCCTTTGTAATATACAACTTTCTCAGCCTCTGCTATGAGTACTTGGGAGGGGAGAGCTCCATCATGTCTGAGATCAGAGGGAAACCAATTGAGTGAGTATTTATTGTTCTTACAGCATGACGCTGTCCTCCTTATGTGCCCTTCTACTATTTCTCTATCCCTGTCCTGAGAAACTGTGTCAGGTGGCAAATGTCTGCTGGAACTGGGCAGTGTGGATGATGATGATTTACCAGTACCTTGCTCTTAGACAGATCAGGCTGATCACATCCTCTTAGGCAAGCTGGACTGATTCACAGCTTTTCTGGACACCTACCTATTCCTTTGTTTCTTTTCTTACTCCCTTCTCCTCCTTTAAATCCTTTCTGCCTTCAGTTGATTGTGTGTGCCTCCTCTAGGAACTATGTTTCTCCCCATGCTACTCAGTTACAGGGGAAAAAAAAATTGCAGTATATGGTCAGGATGTTGTTTCAGACATATCTCTAAAAGAGGGTATGGCCATAACTGCAGTCATTGTTGGAGAAAGCACCAGTCCTACAACTTTGTTACAGAGAGGGTAGATAAAGAGGGTGGGAATCTCACACTCTTGCCCAAATCTTGCTTTGTGAACTCTTTTGTTGGCTCCTGCAGGTCCAGCTGTGTGTATGGAACTTGCTGCCTGTGGGGAAAGACATACTCGATTGGATTCCTGAGATTCTGCAAACAGGTATAGGCTGGAGGGACTGGGCCATCTTGCAGAAATTAAGTGTGTGGTGGTGGCAGTGGTGCCTTTTGCTGCTGAATTTCTGGAATCTTTGAGGGGGGCTCTAACAGCATTTTGGGAGGCCTGTGGACTGCTGAGAAGAGGAGGTGTTTCAGGGTTGGTTTGTTTAGAATGATTTTAACATTTTCTACTCAACCCCACATCAGGAAGGCCTTAATTAAAGACACAAGTTATCTCCTGAAACTGATGTTCATCCTAGGAAGAAACTCTTTCCCTTTCTGGATTACAGAGGTCCCAACTCTAAGAAACTGATGTCTGTGTTCTGTCGCAGACACCCCACAGTTGTGTAACAGCCTCCTGAATACCCAGTGCTGTTGTGGTTTGGAGCTGAGGAGGGGATGGAGGTTAAGCATGACACATTGGTTTGTAGGAGCAACCGAGTATTGCTCACCATGTGTGTCTGTCTGTGCTGAGCTGTCGAGGGCGGGTGAATGGGGAAGATCTAAACCTCTGTGCAGCCCTTGTCTGCTCATTGCAGGTCAGTCACCTCTGGCTGTCATGAAACAGCAGGTGAATTTCAGAGCTTTGCTCACTTCCTGAAATGAACACAGGAGGCAGAACCCTGTGGAGGCAGTGTGAAGCATGTCTGGTTCTTTGAAAGGGCTGAGATCATTGTAATTTCAGTCACTGGGTCTAGATATCTGCCCTGGCTTCTCCTGAACATCATGGCCCATCTTCTGTGTTTTAGCAATATGCAGGAACATCAAAAGTACAGTGCAGCCTCATGGTAATATTGTGTTAACCTGTGCTGCATAAGTGGCCGTTTTCAAAGGACCACTTCTTTCGCATACCTGTTCTGTTTGTCCCTGCCCCATATTTTGTCCTTATGTGGGTTTCCTGTTTTCTTGCCTGATACTTTTATTTTCTAGTCTGCACTCAGTATGCTGCTTCAGCTGTTTCTCTTGGGTTTCATTTGGACACCCTTTGGTTGATTCACTGCATTACCTATTCTTTTTGCTCCTAATGTTAGCTTTTACCTTTTAAATATATCATAAGCAGATGTAACACTCGTGAAGGTGAATGAATGGTGGAGAAATAATTTCCCTTAGACTTCTTGCTTCTCACATCCCACAACCTCTGGCAGATATCACCACCTGGGTTGCATGTGTCTGTGTTTGGAAAGTTTGTTCACAACAGTGAAGACTAGAAGCACACTTTGGGGAATGGGGAAGGTGTGCTTTTTCTGCTGGTTTCCATAAATCCCAGCTCATTTGGTAACTCTGATTTCAGTAGATACTTTGCTTTTCTTTTGCTGGTATCTGGCAGCAATTTTGCTACTCATGCCTGCCCTTCGCTAACTGCTAAGTCTGCTGGGGAGGCTGTATTGCAAAGAGATGCTTAAATACTTCCATCCTTCTTGGCTTCACCTTAAATATTGCCTTGGTGAGAAATTGTTGATGCCAAGGTTCACTTTCTGGTACTTCTAGACTTCCAGGATTTTTGGGGAAGACCCTTTCAAGGCAAATTCCTGGGAAGGCTGGTGCAAAAGGGCAACAGAGCAAATGCCAGTGCTGATCTGTGCGGTATCTGCCGTCATGATGATCAGGAAGAGGAATGTGCTGAAAGGAACACCTTGCCCTTTTTTGCCGTGTTCTCACCATCTCTGGCACTTCTGTTGCCTCCCATCAACACCTGCCCATTTTCTGCTCTTTCCAGTCCCTTTCATCCTGAAGGAACCTGTGTGTTATAAACATTTCTTCTTTCCACCTTCATGCCCTGCCCCCCAAACTTTTCTCAGGCAGGTGCTTGTTGTGGGTCAGTCTGCCTGTGTTGCCTGTAGACCTCCAGCAGTGTGGTGTTTTGCTGGTGTCTGTGGTGTAAAATCCAAGCAGCTTGTTTCCTTAAAGATGTCTTGATCAAGGTTCTTTGCTGGGCCTCTGTCTGGTGACCCTCACACATGGGTCACACACCATCCATGTGCTTCCCATATGCTACAGCATCTTCTGGGGAAGCAACTAAAAATAGTACGTGGTGGTTTGGATTGCAGGGAAATGGTTAAAATGTCCCCAGATCGGAAGGAGGGGAAGCTCGGAGGACAGAGTTGTTTACCAATTAGCCTGACCTTTTCCAGTTCACATATTTAAAGTGACTCACTAACTGGCATGTGCTGAGGTTTTTAATCTCCTTGAAGTCTTATGACCACTAACAAATTGCATCGTGTCCAAAGCAATTATTACTGTTTGGTTTTACCTTCTTTCCTTACACAGCCCTCCCCAACATGTACACAGGTCAGCACCTACCCAGGCTCTTCCAACCTCCTTCAGGGAGACACAGGTCACATCTCTTCAGGGAGACATTTTTAGGGCCATAAGTCTTCCCTTTTTTAGGACTTTGGAGTTCAACATCTGGAGAAAGTTGAAGAATGTGGTGGCTTTGAGAGAACACTCAGTCCCAATAGGAGCAGTAGTTTATACAGGCAGAATGGATAGAGCTGATCCCAAGTGCCATGGAATCTTTGGGGAGATTCAGTAAAGGTCATGTGGATGGCAACAGAATAGCTCGTAACTTGTGTGTGGCAACACACATCGCTGTGTTTACAAAACGCCTTCATATTGTGGCAGCTGTCAAAAGTTCCTCTTCTGACAGCGGGGTTCCCCTCCAATCCAGGGGACCTTCTTGCCTGACTTTGTGACAACTATGGACTGGAGTTTGCTTTCCTTTCCCAGCGTGTCTCTGTTAAACTTGCTGTGTCTGTGCCATAGCATAGTGTGGGATTTTTTGTTTTTCATACTGTTATAGGGCATAAATGTGCTGCACCACAGCCTGTGAAAAGCACCTCTGGAAGAGTAGGGCTGAGCAGCTTCTAGGAACAACCCTACAGAGAGGTTTTTCTTCCCATTCTGGACAAGTAGATAGCACACGTACATCTTCTGAATCTCCTTCATCTCCTTTTGGGTGCTACAGTCCTCAAGCACAATTGATGAGCAAGTGGCAGGCTCAGACTTCTTGTTGGGGCTGGATTGTGTTGCCTTGCAGAGTGGTCCCAGTAGACACTCCATCATGATGCTGGTTTGGCAACTTGTCCTCTTGTACCTCCTGCCTTCTCATTCCTCCTCTCTCGTTTGTGTAGGCTACCCTGCAGTTCTGTGTGGTGAAGCCCCTCATGGCGATCAGCACAGTCATCCTTCAGGCCTTCGGCAAGTACCAGGATGGTGACTTTGAGTAAGTTTATTGATTTAGCATGCAAGACTTGGCTGCCCCTTCTCTGCCTGGCTTTGCTTATTGTCCTTGTGTGTGCTGAGCCGTGGGAAAAGATGAGACTACATGGACTGATGTGCATGAGAAAAGAAGGCAGAGGTAGCCCTCTTTTAGTTTCATGCTTTTTCTGCCTTGGTTACAGGGGGGAATGGGACAGGGAGGCAGGAAGGAAATGGACTCTTGGAACTCTCCGTTGACAGTGGCAAGGGGAAAAGATCATGCCGAAGTTTCAGGCATTCATATATATCTTCTCTTTTCAGTGTAACCAGTGGCTACCTCTATGTGACTATCATCTACAACATCTCTGTCAGCCTGGCACTGTATGCCCTCTTCCTTTTCTACTTTGCCACACGTGAGCTGCTCAGTCCCTATAGCCCAGTCCTCAAGTTCTTCATGGTGAAGTCTGTCATCTTCCTGTCCTTCTGGCAAGGTGAGCTGCTTTTCCCTTCTCTTGCTAGGCACAAAGAGCTCTCTGCAGGGGCTCAAACATAGGAGTTGATAGAGCAGATGTTGATTAATAGACATTCTGTCTTTCTATATTCCATTTGGTTTGTAGTCATTCATTGCTTTTTTCTGGGAAACCTGTTTTGCTCATTTTAATTTTTGTTTATATGCTTCTGAATCCTTATTATCCCTGTGTGTGCATGTGCACAAGAACATCTACCTGGCAAAATCAGCTGATAGGGTGAAGAGTCCTCTGCATTGCTGAAACAATCATAAAACACAAGCTGCCAACATTTTATCCGCCTGCTGCCATTTTATCGATTAAAGTGGCACATCTAAAAAATTTTAGTGCTTTTTTTAGTGCTCTATAAATAAAATTTTAATGGTATGTCTGTGATGTATGTGAAGCAGCAAGCTGGCTGGGTGCAGTGTGTTCTGCCACAGAACCACCGCCAGGAGAAGGACATTCAGAATTCATACACATGATGCAGAGGCACAGTCGGAAAGTTGAAATTCCACCTAAGCTTAGTGCTTCTGACTAATTGGCTCTAAGCATTTCCCTGTTCAGTGCCCTACTTAGGTTTACTGAGCTGCACTTCAAAGGCTAATTGAGTAGGAACTTAGGTGGAATTTAGGCTGTTGGAGTATGGCCCATCCTCCCTATTTACAAACTAATAAGCTGTCTAGTTTATCATCTTGAGGCATCTGGTCACACACTTTGTCTTCTCTGAAATTTTTCAGCCACTAAACTGTTGACAGGGAGAAACCTGTTTCTTATAGTGGTGTGTCAAAAACACTAATATGCTTAAATGCAAAGTTCTGTTACTTCAGTTTTTGCTCTAGCTAGTGGAAGTGCTGATGTTGTAAAATGTGGAATATGTCAGAATTTTCTTAAGAAAGGACATTCTTTGATGTTTGATCTTTGTATACTTTCAAGTCTAATCAACAAGAAAAGAGGTTTAATCCGTGAAACGGCAGCCAACAAACAAGCTCCAAGTGATACCCAGGTGTTAGAAGGACGAATTACTTGACAGTAGAATTGCCTTGTTAAGGTTTAGGGCTTAACATGTTTCAGTGACCTCAGGGGAAGTTAACAAAACTTGGGAAGAAGGATGTAACACAGATTGTGGGCACAAAAAATGCAGAATTTACAAGCCACAGGGACATTTGGCAGAACCCCCAAGATAAGGAAGAAACTAATAAAGACTGCTCAGCAACTGTGCTGAATTAGCTGCAGCTGAGTAAAAGGTAATTCTGGCAGGGGGAGATCACGGCCACTGACCCAAGAAAGCACCGACTCGAAAGGAGAGAAAGACTGAGCGTGCAGACTAATTAGCACGAGCAGTGAGAGGATCATTAACCAATAGAAGACAGAATACTAATTAAAAAGAGAATTAGGTAATTTTTAGCCAAGGAACATTAGTAGCTTTGTTTGCTAAAATGTATAAATAGCAAAAAGCTTTGGTAGCCATCATGCTGGCTTTGTGGATTTCCCAGCCAGCACCCCTTTCTATGCAGAACTGTAAATAAGCCAAATACCTGGACTCTTTGTGTGGATTGGCATCTTGTACACTGTGTTAAAGAACCTATTTTGGGACAACACTGAGATCACCGGAGTGCTTACAAAAATACCTGACTCCACTTACCCTTTTGGACTTGATTAATTCCTGCAGCAGTTAGTTTCACAGTTTGTGTCAGTTGAGAATAGAAGGGGATCAGTGTTTGAATATTCTTTGCCTAAATCTATTTGTCTCATTTTACTTCTCCTTTCTCTGTTGTACAAGTGACCATAGGTGGGTGTTTGTAGCTCATGTGGTGAGTGGGGTTGTGTCTAGGACGTACAGCACAAACAGCTATTTCCATTCTTTGCAGTTACTGTGACACCATGTTTTCTGCACATTTACATGAACTTGTTCCTTTGTTTAGGGATGCTGTTGGCCATCTTGGAAAAGTGTGGTGCCATCCCCAAAATCCACTCTGCTAATGTGTCTGTGGGTGAAGGCACAGTAGCTGCTGGCTATCAAGACTTCATCATCTGTGTGGAGATGTTCTTTGCAGCCATTGCCCTGCGCCACGCCTTCACATACAAGGTGTATGTGGACAAGAGAATTGATGCCCAAGGTAGGAAGTATGCCAGGGCTTGTCTCTTTGGTACTGAGACTGGGTGGAGACTGGTCCCTCAGGCAGCCAACACACTGAAATGACTCCCAACCCGATAGCTTAGAAAATGCCACATCCCCTCCTGCGTGGTGTCTGAACAGATTTATTGTGCAACAGCTCTCTGGGGCAGAAACCTTGTGTGAATTGCACTGTTCCCTTTTCAGTTCCCCAGTATGCCACCCACGACAACTTGTTGCAGACCTGAGGGCTGTAAGATGTTGCATTGTTTCGGTAGAATGGGTTTGTCCTTCTTCCTGTCTCCCCAGAGGGGAACTCCATTGCTCCAGATTATGCAACAGACTTGAGGGCAGGAGGGACAGGGCCTGAAACAGGCTCTGTTTTGAATCTGGCTTGGGAAGATGAGTCTGTGCTTTGGCAATATGTTTGTCATGGAGGAGGATCTTCCTGTAACGACTTTGTGAGGGCTGGGTTGCTATAAGGAAGATTCTTATTTTGGGGAAGAGGAAGATGGATGTTATCTCTGGGAGAAGGAGGTTTTGTGCCTAGTCTATGCAGTGTTTTCCGAATAAAGGGATTCCTTCCTGCTGAGGGAGATCTGTGCCAAGGTGCAGGAAGACAGCAGCCCTTGGACAGGTGTTGATGTAGATGACCCCTCCATCCCAGCCAGCCCCAGAGGTTTTGGAAGAACGGTGGTTGCAGTGGGGACAGATGAGATCTATGGGTGATGAAAGGGTAAACTGCTGGTCAGTACAGTGGGGAATGTTTCAGCGGGCCTTGTTCAGTTCTTGTTATTTCCTCTTTCTCTCTGTCTCTCTCTCCTCTTCCTTTTATCTCTTCCTTGCTTTGGCCACTGGTCCCTGATGCAGCTGTTCCATCATATGGGCCATACGGTAGGTACAGCATGCTTTGTGTGTTTGTCTCAGTTGGTTTTTAGCTGGGATGCTGTTCTCTCCTGATTCCCAGCCTGCCTACAGCCTGCCCTGTCCCTTGTTCCCCTTTCCTTGCAAGTCTGTAACTCGACTGCCTCACACAGCTGCTTTAGGGTTGTCTGGATTATAAGTAGTAAAACAGCCACGTGGGCATTAACGCGTAGCTTTAGAGCATTTGCGTTGGAGCTCTGGGGATCTCTCTCCAAAGAGTTGCGCAGGCTCTCAAAGGAGCTGCTCTCACCCCAGCCTCCCTTCACTTTTATGACTGCCACAGATGATCAGCATGCTTTGGTTCTCTGGGGAGCTCATCCCCAGAACTGACCAGAGCCAGAAGCCCATACTGGAAATGGAACCGAAGCCATGAGACATGGCAGCTCCTAGAAGGAGACACAGCTTCCCTCTGTGCTCAGCACTTGGGTGGTACATTCTCCAGCTGTTGCTTCCTTCATGGTATCATTATAACACATGGGGTTGTTCTGCCTCTAGTACTGCCTGTTTCCCTCCTTTCCTTACTTTGTGCTGCTTTCCACTCATATGATTTCTTTCCCATGGGCACTTTGATACCACCTAGCAGTCTTAATTTTCAGTGGGTGGAATGGCAAATGCCATTTCTCCTGCATTTTTAGAATTTACTTAATTTTTGTCTTCTGAAAGCATTTAGAGGAGCACCTCTCTACCTGACTGTATTTGTTGCACAGCCAGGCCAGCACTGGTAGTGTGTAGTGGAGGTTGTCACTGTGGGTGTGTCCCGTTCTCATGGTGTGTCCTCCATTTGGTGCTGTGGTGGATTCACTTGGTTCACGGTGTCTGGGTTTAGGAGCACCACTGGTAAAACTCGATACTATTTGTGTGGTTTTTCCTCAGCAGCTGCTTAAGGAAGTCTGTAACACACCTTCTGTGGGATCTAGGATCGCATGTTCCCTGTTCTCCTTACCTTCGTGTTAAGAGATGTGGGGAAGGCAGCAGTCTTCTTTACTTGTCCCTTCCTGTCTTACCCAAACAGGTCGCTGTGCTCCCATGAAGAGCATCTCCAGCAGCCTCAAGGAGACCATGAATCCCCATGACATTGTCCAAGATGCGATCCACAACTTCTCTCCAGCCTACCAGCAGTACACCCAACAGTCGACACTGGAGCACGGTCCCCCCTGGCGCAATGGCAGCCACGTGATCTCGCGCTCCCACAGCTGCTCCGGTGCCCGCGACAACGAGAAGACCCTCTTGCTGAGCTCCGATGATGAATTCTAGGAGGGGAAACTGCCAGCACAGGCTGTCATTTTCCTTTTTTTTTTTTTTTTTTTAATAATTTATTAATGCAGAAACACGCAAGTCATATCACTTCCTAGAGAGTAAAGATTGCAGAAGTGGGCACTTCCCATTAGCTTTTGTGGGTACGGACACGATGAGCAATGCGGAGGTGGCGGAATGGCCAGGACTCCATGCTCGAGCCCATTCCTTACAGCAGCAATCAGAACTGATTCAAGCAAAGCTCCAGGGTTTGGGGCACTGGCTTCCCACACCTGCCCAGCTTGGTGTGGAGGGTGACTGGCCGGAGCCTGGAGTGGTAGCCAAAAATATTTTGGTTTTTTTCCAACAGGACAACCTGACTGCTTTCTATTTCTTTTCCTGAATGGTTGATGTAGGCACAGTTTTCCCCCCAGCTCCCTGGTACTAACACCTATCTCTGTGATCCTTGGGAAATAGAATGGGGATGCAGCCATAAATGTTCCTGAGGACCAGACCGGAGACTGGTCTTTCTATATAGCCATTGCCTTGAGTGCTAAGTAAGGAACATCTGTCCCCACCCTCCTGAGCACCTGGTTATGAGTCCTTGAGTGAGTGAGGGGGAAAAGGACAGGGCTTTCTTCGTGTTCCTTGGCTCCCTGCATTTCCAATTGCTATAAAACCTTGTCGAAGCTCACTGGGGATGGAATTACTTTTTCAAAAGGGTGGAGTTTTTTAATCACCAGGTGTCCAAGCTTCCCATCTCCCTGGCTTCCTGTGGCAGGAAGCCTCCCTGGAGCATCTGTCTCCTGCTAACAAGACTGAGGACTGGCTATGGTAGATGGTGGAAGTTTGAAGAGCTCTGGCCCCTTCACCCCTCTTTGGGAAGGGAAGATATGTAAACACAAAACCAGTTTTTCTTCTTGTTTCCTATCCCCCAGCATCACATCTGTCCCTCTTAGAGGTAGCTGCCAGAGCAGGTCCTGGTCTCTCACAGGTAGCTCTCCCCATGCTCATCATCAATGACTTTTCCTGAGCTACACAAGTTTTCCCCTTAGGCTGGAATATTCAGGAAGGAATCTTGCACACTCCTTTGTTTTTTATTTTTGTAGCTGTTCTGGGCCAAGGTGGAGCAGACTTGAAACCTGACATGACTTGGCTGGTCAATTTGTCCCTTTTATTTTCTCAGGCAGCAATTGCTGCTGCTGCTGCACATTTCACAGGCTCTGCTGCACCTGCAGTGCTATCAAGGGTGGAAGCAGCATCCATGGAAGTGGGAGAAGCTTCCCCTTCTGTTAGGTTTTGGATGAACCCATGGGTACTTAGTGGAGCCAAAAGAAAAGTGATTCTTCTGTAGATCTATCCAGGGACCAGGAAATGCCTCTTGCTTGCTTAAAATTATCTAGGGGAAGAGTGGGCAGCACACTCAAGTGCTACAGCTCAGGTGTTCCTACCTGCAAGTGAGAAGCAAAAATGAGAGATTGGAACAAGCTGCTGTGTTCAGCTGTAGTTTCTCCCTTCCTCTCCCACTTGATGCCTCCCCTGCCAAGGGCAGACCTGTGTGATTCTGGATTGCTCCTTGCTGCTCTGCTAGGAGAACTGGAGTCTGGTTTGCTGCCTGGAGTTTATGTTACCGTTTGTTTCCTAATCCATCTGCTTGTTCATTGAGTGTCTCAGAAGTGACAGTGAGTGAAGAGCACCTTATTTATTCAGCACCTCTGCCCAAGCTGGGCAGCTTCTCTGCTGCTGGATTTCCCCATTTACACACATCCTGCAATGCCATGCTGTTAGTTACTAATTTTCCTAAGTCTGTGACTGCTTATTTAGACATGCAAACACACTCTGCCAGGCTTTGTGTGGCCTTGGTGTAAAATTTCCTCATGCATAAGCCACCTGGAAAGCAGGACTGAAGGTTGAATGGACTTTCCTTCTGTCTTCTATGGCTTTGATTAACAGTCCTTTAATGTGAAATACTTATGTTACTTTCCCTTTTAGGAAAGTGGGGCATGGGACATGGTCCCATCCTCCCCTTTCTTTGCATTTGCAGGCCTTGGTGATGTCCCAGTATCACTTGGTGACTGCCCCCAATCCCCCAATCCTTGTTGCATTTGGGTGGCTGAAATCTGTGTGATTGCCCCATTGAGCATGAAGGTGGTCCAGGCTTAGAGAAGTGTTTCTTAGAGCTTATTTTGAAATGTCTCCTGCATATATATATATATATGTATATATATATGTATATGTGTATATATATATATGCTGTACAGAGGATCTGGATATTCTCAAAGCATCGTGTGTGTAATGGTTTCAATATAACTCTTTTGCACCAGCTGCCTTTGGAGGAGCTTGGTGAGCTAGTGCCCAACAAGCCAGCTGCCCTACTTTATAATTTTATATGCGTATATGTTTTTTAACACCACACAAAATCATCCATCACTGAGCTTCCTGCTCTCCCTCATGACTGGCAAGTGCCAGAGCAAGCACTGGCTCTGAAGCCACTTTGTGTTGGAGGAACAAATATGAGATCCAGAGCTTGAAACTGAGAAGGCCAAGGCATCCATGGCGTTGTAGATCTGCTCATGGTAGCCCAGGGCCCAAGAAATGTGCTGGTTCCAGGAGTAGACCCTTGGAGCTGCTCTCCCTCACCTGCTTCTGCTCTCCTTCCTTCCTTCCTTTTTTGTTTACCATGTAACATACCCATGGGATTTATTATTTTTCCATATAGAGTAGTTCTTTGTATATAAATGACTGAAAAAAAAGTATGATAAATAAGACAGAGTCACCTAGTTTTGTACCTATCGTGTTTAACTGATGTGAGCTCAGCGACAAGCCGCTCTCTATTTTGGTCTTTGTGACGTTATACTCTGCAGAAATGAGCAAATATGATGACAAATAAAAAATATAGAGATAATATAGATTGTACTTAAGCTGGCTCTGTGTGGTGCTGTCTGGATGACTTCTGTGAGTTCTTCTTCCTTGCAGGGACTGAGGCTTGGTGGGTCAGGATGTCTTGTCCTCTTCCCAGAAGGAAAACTCTGTGTATCTATGTAGGAGCTGATGGAAAAGCATCACTGCAGCACCCTCGGCTGAGACACCACTGCTGGCCCAAGGCAGGAGTGAAACCCATGTGTCAAAAACCTGGAGCAGAGATCAATCCTTCCTTAGGTGTTCACTGTGAAACACCAGTGGAAGAGAGGGGGCCCCAGCAAACAGTGGCTTTGGGATTTTCTTCCATGAGCAGTGTTTGGGGCTGGGGGCATTTGCAGAGGGAATGGGAATGTCAAACCCCCAAACCATCCGGAGTGCTGCAAACTGCTGGGGCCCTGGCCCACCAGGCCATTTGGAACATGCTCACTGCTTCTACCTCAGCTCTGAGGAAGGGTGGCTTTTCCACAGAGGGAGGAGGTCTGGCTTCATCTCCCAGTAAGGTCCCTGCCACACTTCTTCTCCTTCTCCTGCCATCCATGGGCAGAAGCTCCTTGCTTTCCTCCTTGCTGTTTCCAGGTAAGGCAGTAAGGTCACTCAGCAGGGAAGTTTTTTGGCACAGATGCCCTGACTGCACCTGCCTCTTCTGCACCTGGTCCAATTTTTGTAGTGAAAAGCATTATCTTTCCCAGGAAAAGCTGATTCAGCACAGCTGAACTGCTCCTGAAAGCAAGTGCTTTGGGGGGGGGGGTGGTATTCAGCATTAAGCATGCTTTTTTAGGCCTTTTCTCTCAGAGACTATAAATCTGTTTTTGTCTTAAAAAGCCATGAGCTATCCCCCATCCCATCTTTTTTGGGTGCATTCTTGAGCGTGTCTTGCAGCAAAGCTAGAGAGAGCCTGCAAATCTGGTCTCACTCAGACACAGCTCTGTCCCAAGTTCAAGAATGACCAAACACACTCTCTATGTTTGTGGAAAAAAAAAAAAAAACTTGCTTTATTTGTAAAGTCTACAAAATACAGAGGAGTCGGGTAGGACACATACTGTAAGTCAGAAAATAAATAAGTTTTTTTTTTGCTCTATATAAGTATAAGATAAAATGTGATTTGCATATATAAAATATAAAGTACGGCTCTGTACCAACATCCTGGCTGTGCCGAGAGGCGGAATGGCAAAGAGGACGTGAAAATAACTTATGTTCGTGCAATAAATAAACCCAAGAGGAGTTGGGGTGGGGGATACCAACCATAGTGCCCCATCCAGGAGTGGCAGGCACCTCTACAGGGAAGAATGGAGGCCGCAGCTGAGGGTGGCTGGCGTGGCAATACCCAGGCAGGGGCAGAACAGAGGGGCAGGGGAATCATCTGCAGCAGCAGCTCCCGAGCTGGGTCTGCCTCCTGCTACCTCCCCTGTGCTGCCTGTATTTAGCGAACCCAGCTCTTCTCCAGTCTTTCAGCCTGCTTGAGAGCCGGTTGTCCCACACCAGTGTCCAAGCTGGAGGAAAACCAAAGGGAGGAGCCTACCTCCCTGCCAGGCAGCTCCCAGGAGCAGGGATGCTCTCCATCCCTACTTCCCACCTCCTGCACCTCCACCCCTCTCTCTGCCTCCGCATCTCTGACTCTCGAGGGCCAGGAGCACCTTTCCATGGGCTTTGTAGGTGGTGGGGCCATACAAGCTGGCCTGTGCTGAGCAAAACAGTGTTTATCTCTGCTCCAGCTGCCTCCGCTTCCTTCCTGCCGGTGCTGCTGGATTTCAGACACCCGGCCAAGCTGAGTGTCCCGTCAGCAGGAAGAGGCGTGAAGGATGTGCGTGATAGAAAAAGATAAAACAGCACCACTGCTTCTCCCCTTTGTGGACAACAGCCTGGGCTGACCCACTCACGTCCCCCAGCTCTCCCCTGCCCAGTCACTGTCACCTCTGGGGTCCCCCAGCACCACAAGCTGCCACAGTGCTTTCCCATTCCATTCACCCTTACCAGGCATCAACCTGCAGCCACTTTATCTCCCCCTCTGACCTGCCAACCTTCCCTTGCCATCCGCATCCTCAGAGATTTCAGACATGCTGCCATCTGCCCCCCTGCTACAGCTGTGGTCCAGGCTGTGTGCCCAACGCTGATACCCTTCTATCATGCCTTCTTCCACTACACTGCAAAACCTCTCTCTCCTCTTTTCCCTCTCGTACATGCTCCTGGGACTGCCTGGCCCACATTCAGCTCTCCCATGCCCTCTCACAGAAGAGAGGCACCTGGCATTTTCCTACCAGCTTGGAGCTGTGGGATGCTTCCCCACTGCTGCCTGTGTGGGTTTGCTCTCTCCTGTCTGCACACCCAAGAGGGGAGGGGGCTGTGGGGGCCACCAGTGAGGTCCTGTCCTCCACCCCAGCACCCACATAGCAGCAGCCCTCCCTGTCTGGGGGAGCTGGAGTTCAAGGGATGGGAGAAGGGGGATTTTGGGCACAGGTCCTGACAGGGAGGAGGCTGGGGAAGGGCTGGGAGGCAATTCATGGGGAAGGTGCCCCGGGGAGGACTGTGTCCTGCCGGAGGACGGAGGCCAGCACTAGGAGTAGGCGGCCTGGTTGGTGCCGGACTTGACGATGGTGATGACACTGGCGGTAGCCACCTTGGCAGGGTGCCCATGAGTGGCCACAGTGCGGGCGAAGCCCTGCAGGGCCTCGTACTTGCCACGGAGGGTGTCAAGCTCCAGGCGCATGGCAGCGTTCTCCCGGGCCAGCTTGTCCACCTCCCACTCCAGCTCCATCTTCTGCTTTTGCAGCTCTTCCTTCTGGCAGACGCGCTTCACCCGGCAGCTGGCAGCATAACCCCGGTTCTTCAGCGTCCGACGACGCTGCTTCAGCCTCGCCACCTCCTCCTTGGAGAGGCCCCGCAGGTGGTGGTTGAGTTCCCGCACTGACAGCCCCATCAGCTCCTCATCCGACAGCAGTGGAGTGTTCTCCCCCAGCTCCCGCTTCACCTGCCGGAGAGAGGCGTGCTTGCCTGAGACCCCCAAAACCAGCCCCCTGCCTCCCACGTCCCTGTTCCCACTGGTGCTCACCTTCAATGCCTTGCTGGAGAGCCCGTCCGCAGCCATCCTTTCCTCACTCTGGCCCTGCTGAGCAGCCAGGAGAAAAGCCGGTTACTGCCAGCCCCGTGTCCCTCACCTCAGAACAGAGGACACCGGCCCTGCTGGTCCCCTGCCTGCTGCCCACATCCCCCCCACCCCGGGCCGAATGACTCATCCCACTCCTTTTAAAAAAGTACATAGTAATAATATTAATAGCAATGACGAGTGCAAGGAATAATAGTAATGGGGCAAGGATGGACCTCCCGCCCTCCTTCATCCCATCACGAGACGGTTGGGATGCTGCTCTGCCCACGGGACCCGAAATGCCCCAGCCGCCTGCTGGGAAGCCAAGCCTTCCCCGCGGGGAGGAAACACAGGCGAGATCCGCCCGAGGCTGAAGGGAAAGTAAAAGCAGTAGCCCCACGGAGTGACAGCGTGGCGAAGTCACCCGGCCGGGACCCGTGCGGAGGTGCCGCCCCACCGCCCGGGAGAGCACCACGGGTGCCGCGCAAGGGTTGGGTGTCCCCAGGCTCCGGGGGCGAAGGGTCGCGGCGCCCCGTGATTCAGCAGCCCAGGGGAGAGAGTCACGGAAGCGGTGCCTGCCCCTCGTCGGTGGCCGGTCCCCCCCCCCGTCCCTGGGTTCGGAGAGTGAGGAGGGGTCCGGCACCCCACACTGCAGCCCAGCAGCTCTCCCCACCTCGGGGAGCCCCGTTCTCGTTAGGAGAGCCCTCGGAGGGACGAGGGGGGCCGGGACGGGGCCGAGAGCGCCCCGAGAAGAATGAGGGGCTGGAGAGGGGCGGCGGCAAAGGTGGAGCCGGGGTGGCTGGAAGCTGATGCAATCCGGGCCGGGGATCCGCCGCCGCCGGAGCCGGAGGAGCGGCGACGGATCCCTCCAGGGCGGTGGCCGGGAATTGGGAGGGAAGAGCGGCCGGCCCCGAGCGCGGCCGGCCGGCGGCCCCCCCGCCCCAGCCCTAGTCCCGGTCCCGATCCCCGCCCGCGGCGGCGGCAGAGAGGCCTCCAGCCGGTGCCGGACCCCGCCGCCCCCCTCTCGCGGCCGCCGCGCGGGGGGCGCAGGCGAGGCGGGAGCGGAGGGGCCGCTCCGGGCGGCGCTCACCTGGCGGCTGCGCTGGTCCCGCGGGGCCGCTGCCGGGTCAGGGCGTCGGGCGGCGCCTCCAGCCCCGCTCCCCGCGATTACTCACCCGCGGATTCTTTTCATTCATAAAAACACAGTCATGAGGTGACGTCACCCTCGCCACGCCCCCCCGCGCCGCTGCCGCGCGGGGCGGCCGCTGCCTTTAAAGCGCCCGCTGCCCTTAAAGCGCCCCACGGTGCCAGCCCCCCTCGCACCTGCTGCCAGCGCGCACCGCGGTGTGAATGCAGCCGCGCTCCAACAGCGCTGGTTCTGACTCCAGTTTAGGGATGGCGCGCGACCGATGAACGGCGCTGCCGGGAGCAGAACGCCGCACCAAAATGGGCCACCACCTCTTTAAGGAGGGTTGCCCCATCCTCGTCGCCCCGCCCCTCACAAAGATGGCGCCTCCCGCCCTTCCGCCCGCTCCCCTGGCAGGCGGCGGGAGCGGCGTTAATCCCGCCCCCCGCGGCCCCGCCCCGGAAGCGGCGCCGCTGATTGGCCCGTCCCGGGGGGCGGTGCCGGCGATTGGCGGGCGGCGGGCGGCGCGCGCTGTCGGCGGCGCGCGGGGGGCGCTGGGGGCCCGTGGTGCTTTGCCCGGCGCCATCCCCGGAGCCGCCCTCGCCCCCATTGCCGGCGCCGCGGCGTCACCCGGCGGCGCTCCGGGCCACACAGCTGCGGGAAAGGGCTGGGGCCGGGCGGAGCCAGTGGCCGCGTTTCCCTCGCGACAAGCCGTCTGAGGCTCTGGGAAGATGCAGTTCTTTGGGCGGCTGCTGGACACCTTCAGCAGCGTCACGCAGATATTCTCCAACCCGTACCGCGTGAGGGAGGTGCCGGCCGCCGAGTACGCCGGTCATGCTTGCCTGCGGGAGGAGGGCAGGGTGGCCCTCTACAAGAACAGCCTCGCTCGCTCCTGGGACTGCCTGCTGGTGAATCCCCAGAGCCCGCAGGTCGCGTTCCGGTGAGTGACAGGCCTTTCGCCGTCCCTGCTGGCGTGGGAAACCAAAGACCCCACGTTGCTGGTGTGGGGGCTGACTTGAGGCCGCGGGTGTGGAGTGCTGCGTTGAAGCAGCAGGTGGGCTGGGAGGGGTGGAAGGCCCGTGCGTGGGCTGGTGGAGGAGTTGCCGTCAAAACAGCTCGTGGAAACGGGACAGGGTCCAAACATTGTGACAACAGGCAGCTGTGATATAGTTCAGGGCATCTACAGGTGCACGTGCATTGTTCAGGAAAGGGGATGCTCACTTCCAGTGAAGTAGTCTCTCTGCTTCCCTTGGAACACGGATGACACTAGTTGAAAAAGAAATGAAAGTTCCCAGCACTGCTGTTTGGAAGAGAGCTGCTTCCTTCAGATACACGGGATTGGAGTTATTCCTTTGAGCAGGATGAACCCTGTGCTTGCTTTTCTCCAGGCTCTTCCAGCTGGACAACGAAGCAGACGCCCTGGTGTACTTTGAGCAATATGCCCGGCAGCTGCGCCCTTTCTACGAGAGCTCGTGCCAGCCCTTGTCCCTGGAGGAGCTCCAGCAGCTCAGCGACTGCCTCCGCAGCTACCCCAGCTGGTCCCCTGCACATATTGCTGTGGAGTTTGGCCGCCGGGAGAGCTTCCGGCACAACCACATCCAGAGGCAAGGAGTGGGGGGGTCTCCAGGGGGTCGGTGCTCAAGGAGCTTGGGAGGGCAGGCTGGGCTGTATTAGAGGATCCCTTCTTCGCTGTGGGAGCTGCCTGGTGGGTTTCAACCTGCTGCTGCAGAGCCCAGAGCTCTGGTGCTTGAGATAAACGATTGAAGTGCCCTGCTAGAGACACTGGTTAGGTTATTGCAACCCTTTGTGGAGCTGTTTTTTGGAGGGGGTTGCGCACTTTGTAAGCTGTGAGAGGGAAGGTACAGTAGGACTGTCTGGAAACAGTTTTTGGCCACAAGCCCTTGCTCTTTTTCCATAGTGAAGTTCTGTTGTAATTTAACCCCAGCCAGCAGCCAAGCCCCACGCAGCCACTCCTCACTCCCCCACCAGCAGAAGCAGGGAAAGGATTGAAAGGGCAAAGGATAGAAAACTTGTGGGTTGAGATAACCCCATGAAAGGGGAAAGCAAAAGCCACGCACACAAGCAGAGTAAAACAAGGAATTGAATCACTGCTTCCCATGGGCAGGCAGGTGTACAGGCACCTCCAGGGCCCCATCACTCCTTGTGGTGGCTTGGGAACCACAAACACCATCACTCCAAAAGTCTGCCCCCGCTCCTCCATCCCCCAGTTTTATATAGTAAGCATGATGTCATATGGTCTGGAATATCCCTTTGGTCAGTTGGGGTCACCTGTCCTGGCAGTGTCTCCTCACAACCTCCCTTGCACCCTGTCTCCTTACCCATGGGTCAGTATGAAAGCAGAAGAGGCCTTGGCTCAGGGTAAGCCCTGCTCAGCAATAACAAAAACATCTCTGTGTTGTCAGCTCCGTGTTCAGCACAAATCCAAAACACAGCCCCATACCAGCCCCTGGGAAGACAGTTAACTCTACCCCAGCCAAAACCAGCACAAGTTTACTGAGGGGAGACTGGTGAGGAGTTAGGGGACTGGGGGGCAAATGGTAGCACCATTGCCAGGTTGCTGACTGTAACCTGTCTCCTGCCTTCCTTTGAGCAGAAGGAGCTGATCCCATATGGAGGGCAGAAAAAGGAGCAGCATGTCAGGGAGAGAGTCCGGGGCAGGGCTGCTTGCTGGCCCTTCCCTGTGCTCCTTCCCTGGCAAGAGGCCGGGCTTTCCTGAACCTCATGGTTCATGCCAGATGGGGCAGATGTGGAAGGTACCTCTGTGTCAGCTCCTGGAGCAGCTGCTTGCCCTCCTCCTCCCGTGGCCATTCCTGGGCCTCACGGCGAGTCCTCTCTTGCAGCTGCGTGAACAGCACGGACAGCGCGGATGGCTGCACCCCGCTGCACCTGGCGTGCCGCAAGGGGGACATGGAGTGCCTGCTGGAGCTGCTGGAGTGCCACGCGCGGGTGGACATCACTGACAGGAACGGGGAGACTGTTTTCCACTATGCTGTGCGAGGGAGCAACCCCCAGATCATTGAGGTGGGAGTGACTTCTGCTCTGGGAGAAGGTGGGACCAGAAGAGGTTTTCTCTGTGCTGTGAGGAGAGGGATGGGAAAACAGCTGCAGATAGGGGAAGAGAAAGTCAGTTCCCTCTGTTGAGTTATTTGCTTGAGCCTGATTTCAGCCTCTTCTATCCATCTTTACTGGTGCTGTTTCCCATAATCAGAGTGCAGATTCCACCCTGCACTAGAACATGGACATTAAGCAAGTTTCCTCAGAAAGCCTCCTTCACTGCTATTTGCATCAGGCCTTCACCCTGCCTTTCCTCAGGCCCATGGCTGTTCCTTCCCTCTCTCCTGTGGGCAGGGCATTCGGTTTTGGGCAGAGTGGTCCTGTAGGGAAGTGTGTGTTGAGACTGCCATGGGGGATCACATGTTGCCCACAAGCTGAAGGACAGTTTCGGAGCTGCCCTGGGCTGTCCTGAGCTGCAGGACCTGCTGTTTGAACTGAGTGGCCTTGTGTGGGGGACAGTGATCAGAGCCTCAAGGCAGAGACAGTCCAAAGTTGTAGGTGTTCTTGATGGCTGAGAACTGCTGGGCAGAGTGATGGGGTTTATGAGGGTGTGGGTGACCTTGCACATGATTCCTGAGGTCTGTCAGCTCCCCAAGACTTGGTGTGAGCCTGAGACTGACTTCCCCACAGCTGCAACCCCCACATTTGCCCAATACCTGTTGTGACACCTCTCCGTCTGCCTACCAGTCTGTGTTAGTTTCCTAATGCATGATGAGGTAGGGATGAGGATCAGGGCTTGCCATGCTGTGGAGTGGGCAGTTAGGAACTTTGTATTAAAAAGATATCCTCTTCTTTATTTCTCTGGTGGCATCAACTTGGCTTGTTGTCTGATCTGTCTTGTGTTTGTTTCTTTTCTCCATTGATTCCTTGCTAAGCCAAAGAAAAGAACCTAAATTCCCACTTCTCATGTGTGCACCAGGGCTTCCCCAGTTTGGCAGTGGGGTATTTTTGTGCAACAAACCAGTCAGCACAAAACAGATCTACAGTTTACAGGGAGCAGGGATGGAGAGGATAGGCTGTAGCATTGTGAGGGGTCCAGTGCTCCAGAGTGTGTCCTCAGAGCTCAGGAAGAGAGATGATGCTCTTCCATGTTTGTCTGTCTATTTATTTATCTACTTTCTCCTCCTTCCAGCTCCTGGGCAAAACCCCAACTACTGGCTTGGATCACCTGAGCAATGATGGGCTGACAGCTCTGCACCTCGCGTGCCAGCTGGGCAAGGAGGACATGGTTCGGTCCCTGCTGAAGTGCCGTGCCAGCTGCAGCGTCGTGGGCACGCTGGGCTACCCCATCCACACAGCACTGAAGTTCTCTCAGAAGGGGTAGGTGTAGTCTGCCCTCCAGTCTGGGGACCCGTGTGCTTGCTCAGCCATTGCCCAGGGCTGTGCTCAGTAGGACAGGTCTCATGTGTAGTCATTGGCAGAAGAACAGGGAAGTGCTGGTATGGGAAAGAAAGAAATGCTTTCAGAATAAAACCTTTTTTTCCTTGAATTATTACATTATTCAGTATCAGACATCGGGAGAAAGGCACAGATTTAAAAAGATGTATTTGTGAAATACATTTTCTCAGAACAAGCTGTTGGAAGATGATTGACTGATGCTTAGTATTAATTGCTGTACCTCTGAGTGCTCTGATCCTAATAAGCTTTCATTTCAAAGCCTAGTTTTCCCTATCTCCTGTAGGGCAGAGATACTCTTGACTCTTAATAACACACTCTGGAACTGAATCAAAAGAGGCACAATATTTACTCCCTGCTTTCTTTGGAGAAATTCAATGCCCTTTGTATATGCTTTGTAATACTTAATGTTCACAGTGTCCAAACTCTACAAACAGGGCTTTCAAGGCAACACTAGCTGCTGGTAGCTGATTTTTAAGCATTTTGAAAAGTACTTCCCAACATTAGAGACACATTCACAAGTCCAAAATGGGCATAGGTCACTGAGGTTGCGCTGGGGCTCCATCTCTTGTGCAGGGTTTGTTTGCTGGTAGTGGAGAGGGCATGCTTATTTCATAAGTCTGCTTACCCTGTTTTCTAGGCATCAGATACTGGTCTGTTCACCACAGGTGTGGTTTTTCATTCATAGGGAAGTACATAGATTCTTAATTTCAGCAAGTATTTGACTATTATAGTTCTGTGCCCATGTTTCCGTGGAAAGAGAGAAGAATTTTGCTTCTCAGGTTTGGAGAGTTTCCAGAAATGCCATATTTCTGTATTAGAGAAGCACTCAGATGCTGCTCCACAACTTGTAATTGGGAAGAGGTTCTCCTGCTCCCAACACTGTTTGGCTTGTATGCTTCCTGTTGTGCCCATGATTTCTGTGAAGAGCAAAACAAAAGTGCAGCTGAGGAACTTGCAGGTGTTGCAGAGACCCTGCTGCTGCTGCAGGGTTTCCTGGTTTTCCTCTGGGCAGAAGGCAGGTGGTGATGTGAGTGGAGGTCTTGAGCCAAGACAGCAGCCATCCATCCTGTCATCTCACTGTCTTTCCCAGGTGTGCCCAGGCCATCCTCGAAGCAGATGCCAGCCAGGTTTGCTCCAAGGACCCACGCTATGAAGCCACTCCACTGCACTGGGCGAAGAAGGCAGAGGTAGATGGAGCCAGTCCATGGGGAGGGCCTGTGCTGCTCCCCAGCACCCAGTTAATTCCTCCTGTGGCTGACCTGTCCCTTTCCAAGTGCACGTGCAGAGCCCTGGGAGTGTCAGAGCCCAGCCAGCAGCCCAGTGTTTGATTCTCTTTGTGCCAGTCAGTGCTGTTTGCCACAGGGAATAGAGCAGGGGAGCCTTGCAGTGAAATAAACTGGTGGGCTCATCCCTAGTGTTTCATCCATGGCTGTGAAACTGCCAGCTTGTCCCTTTTCCCTTTTGTTGGGGAAATTGCAGCACTGTCCCTCCCGTTGGCCCTGGAGGGAGCTCTCTTCTCATTACCTGCCAGTTTCCTGGGAGCAAACAGAGCGATGCCTTAGAAACTGCAGGGGAAGCATGAGGTAGGCACGGAGTGGTGGCACGTGGGTGAAAGTCCATGTCCTGCCAGACCCGGGCAGGATGGTGATATGCTATGCTGGAGCACCTGAATGATACTTGTTGCAAGCAGAGGGCATTGCTGTAGCAGGGCTCTTTTCCCTTCCTGCAGTATTCCTTACTCTCAGAAGTGTCCTGTGGAGTTTCAGAGCAGACTTAAATTTGCTTGGCTTATAAAGAGAAGCTCAGAAGGCAGAAGTTTTCCTTTCAGTCTCCAAGGATCCTGGCCTGAGTAGGAGCTGTTTTTTTCTCCATTGATCTGAGCCAGTCATCATAGTTTGTGTGAACCCCAAAGCATCCAGAAGCTCTAGCCAGACTGTGCAGCCCCCAACTAGTTCTGTGGGAAAAGACAGAGAAGCCCCAGTGCTTGGAACAATTCAGCTGGCATCTGCCAGCCAGCTGTATCCAGGCTAAGTGTCCCTCCTCTTCCTGCGCTTTGCTTGCCTTGAGACCTGCATGGTGTGAGTGCCCAGCTGTTTGTCCTCACGACTGCTTTCTCTCTTCTTGATCTCTGCTCACTCGGGCGCAGATGACACGGCTGCTGCTGGAGTACGGCTCCGAGGTGAACGCGAGCAGCCGCACGGCTGACATGGCTCTGCACATTGCGGTGCAGAGGGGCCGCCTGGACTGCGCCATGGTCCTGCTGACACACGGCGCCCACACCAACGCCCGGGGACACGATGGCAACACCCCGCTGCACCTGGCCATGAAGGTGAGTGTTCTGCAGAGGCTGCTGGGAAGGAGGGGCGATTTTCTTGAAGAGTTGAGACAGGGACGGAGTCCTTTGAAATTCTGGCTATTTCAAGTGGTGTTCCCTTGTGGATGCTTTGGCTGATGAAAAGGGGAAGGAAGGAATGAGAAATCATGTAAGTGGCTCTTGACTGAGCTTTCTTTTGTTCCCTAGCATGACCACCTGGATATGATCAAAGCAATCATCGTGTTTGGAGGAGATGTTGAAATCCCCAATGATTTCGGGGAGACACCAGGGCTGTTGGCAGCCAGGAGCAGCAAAGGTGAGGGAGCATGTCAGCAGCCTTACAGGATGAGCCCAGCATCCTGTCTCCCCTTGGGGGCCAAAACAGTGTCTTGGGGAGAGGTGAAAACATGCCATGCATAGGTGATGCTTCTCCAACATGCTTTCCCAGCTTCTAGTTGCTCACATAGTAGGCACTTATTTTGCTAGCAGCATAGGCTTTGTATTAATAGCCCTTGATGAATTTCTCTTCTGTGACACAGAGATGCAAGAGGAAAAGCTGGCACGCCCTCCCCCTTTTTCAGGTCACTATGTCAGGCACTGCAGGCTCACAACAAGATGATGTAGCACTGCTGAACCACCCAGGCGCAGGCAGACACAGGCAGTTCTCCAGGGCAAGAAGTGTGTGGCACACACCCTCGAAGCTGCACAGCAGTGGATACTCCTGCTGTGTACAAGTCCTGCTGCCTGGTGTTTGGGGAGAGATACCTGGGACGTGTTTTGCCCTTCCCCA
Source organism: Corvus moneduloides (assembly GCF_009650955.1). NCBI lineage: Eukaryota > Metazoa > Chordata > Aves > Passeriformes > Corvidae > Corvus > Corvus moneduloides. Next base: position 23,700,892 of record NC_045479.1, on the reverse strand, counting down.
GGTCATCCCAGAGGCTTTGTGAGGGTCTAGCCCGCTGTGAACTCAGTGGAGCACGTTCTCCCGTGGTGTGCGCGTGCACTGATTCTCTTTCTGATCTGTAACTCCCCCTTCGTCACCTAAGGTGCGAACCGGAAAGTGCTCTTAGACCTGCTGCAAACTGTAGGGACCGAACGCTGCCACCCACCACCCAACCCTGACTCCCCAAGCCTGGCACCATCTGCCGCCTCCTTCCTGGAAGGCCAACCTTCCTCGCGGAGCAACCTCAACAGCTTAGGTAACGCCTTCCCTGGCCCTCCCTCGCTCTTCTCCCTTCTTGCTTCACAGTGCTGTCTCAGACCTCTTCTTCAGACGGGCTGTGCCCTGGGAACTGTCAAAGCTCTCGCTTCTGGTGACTCTGTGGTGGCTCTGTCCTCATTCACCTTTTGCAGGATCTTATCTCTCTTCTCTGCTTTTCCTGTTACGTGTGTTCTAAACTCTTGTTCTCAAAACATTTGTTTTATAGACCTGACACAATATAGCTCTGTAAAAAGAAAGACTGATTGCCTCAGCTCTCTGGAAGAGGGGGCACCTAGTTACCTGCATGTACTTTATGCACTGGGTCATGTATAGAAGGGAAGGTGCTTGCTGGTCTGCCTTGAGGACCTCCCAGTGTTGTGTTGGGCACAAGGAGATTTAGAAGCGTCACTTATTCAGATCCTGGAGGCCAGCAGCTGAGAGAGGGAAAGGGTGAAGCCTGAGGGTAAGCAACCTTGATCACTGGGTTTGTTACGCATAGGAAAAGCCTACCTTGGGACATATGATTGTGTTGAATCTTGTGGTCTATGCTGTCCTGACTGTGTGAATAAGTACATGGATCTGTTGTAAGTGAGGGGCTTTCTGTCTTTAGGGAGCTCCAGAGCTGAGGCAGAGGCAACAAGAGGGGTTGTGGACTAGGCAGTGGGGGAGTTGACTTGGAGGGTCATGAGAAAAGCATGCAAGCAGCTAACATCTGCTTGTGGACCACTTCCCATCTCAGGCTGGAGGTATTCGTTGCAAAGGCTCTCCTGTGGGGCTACAGGACAATCATGGAATGTGTGTCTGTGTCACCACAAATCTCACTGGCTGCTGACACCAGGACTTTCTTTTCACTGTACCCTGGTGAAGGCAACCCATGCCCAGTTTCAGCTCTGATGCGCTGACAGAGCAAAACCTTTTTTTATCATGGACTCTAGCCCTTGAAGAAACTCCTCATTGCATTCATTGTTGTCCACAGCCACCTTCTGGCCTGGGTGCTGGCAGGAGTATGTAACTTCTCTCCCCCTGTTCTTTCTTCTTTTGGTTTCGCAGGCTGGCTTCTGACCTAGCCTGGATTGGTGCCCCGCACCCAGGGTGGCCTGGGTGAACGCCAGCTGAGGGGTAATGACAAGTCACCCTGTCCTCACAGCTTTTCTGCCTAGGCTACTTTGAGGAGTAGATTTAGGTTTTATCTTAACAGCTTGCAGTAAACTGTGTAGTGGGCACGCTGCTGGGCTCTGCCTTCTCTCACCCTCCATGCACATCATCTGCTTCTCCAGATCCTGTCTTTTCTGGTGCATCTCCAGCTGCCCACTCTAAAGGATGGTGTTGCTGTCCCTTGGTGTGGAGTTAAATTTGGGGGGTACCTGTTGGCTGTGGGTAAGATGGCTTGTGTCTCCTGCAAGGACCTTTTTTCGATGGGGAAGGGAGTTGTATATTCTCTCTGTGTTTATTATGTTTATTGGTTATCACACTGGTGATCTCTAATTTTTTTTTTTTTTTTCATTTTGCATGTTCATGGCCCTCTAGGGTACAAGGACCTTCTGTATATTTCCACAACGCTTGGACAGTTTCTGAAGGCACCAGATGTTGTGGACACGCCCATTGAGGCTAGAAGAAAGTAAGTGAGGAACAGCTTCTGTCCAGGCTGCTGTGCAACTTGAAGGTGAAATCCATGTGTGAATTCTCCCTCCTGCACCCATGGGGATGGCATCCTCAGAGCTGACATTATTTCATGCCCATCAACATTGCAGTTTTTGCCAGCGTCTTTTAAGAAGTCTCTGTTTCCATAAATGATCCCTGCCTGTCCTGTCTGGAGCTGCAGTATAGCCTGAGATCAGAAGGTGAAACCCTGCTCTGTCCTTCTCCTGTGCCACTGGGCATCCAACACTGTTTTGGCTTTGTGATTTCCCTGTCTCCACACACTGCCCTGATGTTCATTCACTCAGCTCCTCTGCGCTGTCTTGGCAGTGCCTGCACCTTGCTGTGGAGTGGAGGAGGAGTTGGCACTGAGGTGCTGCTGGCAGGATTTAGGTCTGTCTGCTTTTTTATTTATGACACAACACCCATTACTGTGTAGTAAGGGACTGGGGACTCTCTCTCTGGTGTAAAGGTTAGAGATGGCTATGCAAGAGCAAAGGATGTTGCACCAGCTCTGACAAGGCTTATTGGACATGTCTTACTTGCACCTGAGAAGGCACTTCTGGATTTATTTATTCACTGATTACACTGTCTGCAGCAATCTACTTACTGGCATAGCTTCCTGTCCCCAGGGCCATGTTCCCATGGAGTGTTCTGTGATTTGTAATCTGTCCCACGGCTCCCAGTCATCTGTGTGCGTCTCTCTCCAGTCAGGACCGGCTCCTGTGCTTGGATGGAGGGGGCATCCGGGGCCTTGTGCTCATCCAGCTTCTCCTGGCTATTGAAAAGGCCGCGGGCCGTCCCATTCGTGAGATTTTTGACTGGATCGCAGGGACCAGCACTGGAGGGATCTTGGCACTGGCTATTGTACATGGTAAGGACATAATGGGTCCCTTCTTGCTCCGGTGGGCCCGAGTGTTCCTCTTGGGGGAGCAGATGTGTGGTGGGAGCCGCTTCTCTGAGTCCCAACTGAGATATTTTTCTGCCTGCCAGAGGAGGGAAGGGATGTTCCTTAGTAAAGGAAAGCCTAGACCTGGCTTTGCGCTTACTTCTCACGTCAGCTGGCTTTGAGCAGCTTTCTGGATTTCGGGGAGTGCATGATGGCAGAGTTCAATGTTCTGTTCTTCCTGTGCTCTCCACAGAGGCTGTAGAGCAAGGTGGTTGATACATTCTGGTAACGGGAAGCTGCTCCAAGCTTGCTCTTCCTCTGTAATCCTTCCCAGTCATGCTGCTGAGAACCAAGCAGATGACAGGCAGCTTAGGAAGGGGATTGGATTGGGAGTGATGCCTCCCATCTCCCACTTGTCCTGGGAAGTCCTTGCACTGATTTGTTCTTGTGCTGTTTGTTCTGTGTGCCTTTCCTCCCACCCCCTGCTCCTGCCAACACTGTTGCCCGCCTCAGGAAAGTCCATGGACTACATGCGCTGCCTGTACTTCCGCATGAAGGACATGGTGTTCCGGGGGTCTCGGCCCTACGAGTCGGAGCCCCTGGATGAGTTCTTGAAGAAGGAATTTGGGGAAAACACCAAAATGACAGATGTCCGAAAACCCAAGTAAGTCCCGCCTTGGGCTGTGCTGGTTGATGCTGTCCCACACGTGCTCTAGACCTGTCTCAGCAGGGATGCTCAGCCTCTCCTTAGAGCAGATCTGGGGGAGTGTGATGTGCAGGCTTTTGAAACCATAAGGGTTTTTTTCCATTTTACTCTTATTCTCTCATGTCTGCTTCCCCAGGGTTATGGTGACAGGGACATTGTGTGACCGACAGCCAGCTGAGCTCCACCTTTTCCGGAATTACCCTGTACCAGAGACAAAACGCTCCACTGAATACATGACAAGTGCATCTTTCCAACCACTCACTCGGCCAGAAGGTAAATGGAAGTCCAGCTGGTTGTTTGAGGAGGTTTCATCCCTCAGAGACAGATTTCGTATTCTTCCTCCTATTGCTCTGAAAATCAGCGTGTCCCAGCAATGGCTCAGCCCTGGTCTTGACTTGTAACTAGGTCCTAGTGATGGTTCCTATTTCTCCTATCTCCTTTGCCCTTGGCTTCTCTTGTACCAGGAACAGGGGCTGGCTGGTGAGGTTCATGAGGAAGGGGTCTGCTGGAGGAGTCCTGCATACAGTCAGTACCTTTCCCTGGGCTCTCACAGAAAAACATGGAAAAGCCACATAACCGAGGTGTGCAGCCCCCTCCAGCATGCTGCCTTGTCTGGCACACATAAACAACTGGGTCAATATCAAAATAGCAGCAAGGAAATGGATAGAGAGTGAATTTGACCCAGGATATGTAAAAAGTGGTGAGAACATCTTTTAAAGCCCCACAGAGTCATCCTGTGCATCCAAGCAGAAGCCCTGCTGTTGGGAGAAAGAGGCGCAACCATGTAGGGCAGGGTTTCCTGGGATGGCAAGCCATCCTGATTTGCGTTGGTGGAGCTGGGGTACTTTTTGTGCACAGCAGAGTTGCTGCAAGAGGCCTTTTGCTCTCTGTCCCTGCAGAGCAGCTCGTGTGGCGTGCTGCCCGCTGCAGCGGTGCGGCTCCCACTTATTTCCGGCCCATCGGCCGCTTCCTGGATGGAGGGCTGCTGGCCAACAACCCCACCCTTGATGCCATGGCAGAGATCCATGAGTACAACAAGACACTGATCAAAAAGGTGAGGCAAATCCTAGTCTTGACTGGTTACTGGAATTTTTTGGCCCCCTCTTGAAGAGGAAGAGGGTTTGAGAGTGGATGCATCTTAGTGGATAAACTGGTTAGAGGTGCAGTGCCCTAAAAGGGAGTGTATGGAGGGGGATATGTGTTGGGAATAGTGGCTGGGAGGTGAGATGCCTCTTCCGACAAGGGTGTGAGAGGGGGAGACAGTATCATCAGCCTCTCCTTGCTGCTTTGAACAAGGATGATTCAGTTGATGGTTTTATGTGGCCCTTGACATGGGTCTGCAGGACCTTTTTCTGCCCAAAAATAAATGGAGAAGACAAGGGGTAGAGTACTCTGCAAGGCTGAGGAGTGAATGCCTTCTGTGGTGTGGCAAGTTCTTCAAAAAGATGAATAACCAGTGGCAGCTATTGCTCCCTGTAGCTGAAAGGGGAGGTGTGTTGCCAAAAGACTGAAGAGTTGGGCTGTTTCATCTGGTCCTAGGACTCATCTCCGGGGGAATCCCATGGGTTCAGGTGTGGTCAGGGGAGAGGGGACAGAACAGTGCAACTGTTGAAGTCCTGTGGGTTACAGCTGTCTCACCAGGCTGTACTTGGGGGAGGATGGGGGAAGGAAAGGCTGCTGAGCCTTTTGCCTTGGCTTTCAGAGCTTCCCCAGGAAGCTGCTGTTAAAGACATGCTCCACTTTCATTGTTGGTCCTTGCAAACAGATCTTTTCTTTGTCCTCAGGGTCAGAAGCATGAAGTAAGAAAATTGGGATTGGTGGTCTCCCTGGGGACAGGGAAGCCTCCTCAGGTCCCAGTGAGCTCTGTGGATGTTTTCCGCCCCTCAAACCCTTGGGAGTTGGCAAAGACCGTCTTTGGGGCCAGGGAGCTTGGCAAGATGGTGGTGGATTGTGTGAGTACTGGGAGGAGGGGATGGCGAAAGACCCCTGGGGTTGCTTGCATGGAGGGAGAAAAGGTTTCCAGGTTCCAGCTTCCTCCTTTTGGAAGTAAATTCTATTTCCTTGGAACTGCTCTGACATGGATGTAGTGGGTAATGTAAGAATTGCAGGAGCACAGCAGGCCTGAAGACCTGTCTGATTCTTCGGGGTTTCAAGTGCCCCAAAGGACACTCATCCCCAAGGGATATTCTTGCAGCTGAAAGGAGCTAAGGACAGGATGGTGGTCAAGTGACTCTTAGAAACATTTTCAGGTGTGAGTTTGTGAAACTCATATCTTTCCCGGAAGCATTGCTTATCATCTGAGCAACCTGGGGGAAAAAAAACATGCCTCAGAAAACAGCAATTTTTTTTTTTTTTTTTTTTTTAGAAAAGCTTTGTTTTCCCCACTGGGGGAATCAGTAAATACTAAAGAAGTGGGAGAGTCACTAATAAAAACCAGTAGTTGCAAGTTGTGGTTAGGAGTGTGTAGTTGGTATATGCACTTGTGTGCTTCAGGAAGATCATCGTTAAATGTTGTGCATGAAAACACTCTAAATAGATGAAAGCTAGAAAGATCAGAACTGGAGTTCTGACTATGATCTTAATTCTGTTGCTTTATCTCCTTTTTAGATTCCTGAAGTGAGAAAATGCCCAGAGTCCCTCTGCTTTCCCTGTCTTTTACCTCAGGGCTCCCAGGGAAGCTGTCCCAGGATAGCCCAGTAAGCCTGCAGTAATCACAGGCTCTGCTGTACAGGGCTTGGACAGAACAGATACAGATGAAATCCCAAGGAGACTGTCATTAAGGTCATCCTGGGAGTTTCCTTGAGGCAATCCACTCGGTGCTGTGACATATGAAGGGTTTGTAGGGTGCAATTCTTGTGTCCCAAGCATCAGGAGCACTGTTCTTATGTTAGAAAAGAAAAAGAAAAGCCATCCCACTCTTGGTGGCGAGCAGTGCCATCCAGGATGCACTTGCTCCTGTTTTTTGCTCTCGCTCTGCGCCTTGTGCAGTTGGACGTGGTGCCAGGGAAGCCTCTTGTAGGCAGGGGAAGAGCAGCCAGGCTGTAACTGCGGGCCTGTTTCTCCTGCAGTGCACTGACGCAGATGGCCCAGCTGTGGATCGTGCCAGGGCCTGGTGTGAGATGACGGATGTGCGGTATTTCCGGTAGGAGCTTCCTTTCCGCTCACTTGCACAGACCTATTTTTATCCCTCTCGCTTCGGACCTGGCTGTGGCGTGCGTCATCCCAAATGGCATCCCCTCCAGTGGCACGCCTGCCCAGACCTGTCCCCTGCCCCCTGCACATGCCTCAGTGACGTGATGGAGCATGTCTTGGCCCTCCACATGAGCTGAGGCACCCAGCACGCCTGGCCTGGGCCAGTTAGGGGAGGCTTGGGGGTGTTGTCTTGCACGGTGCTTTGGGACGTGCATCCTGCCCTGTTCCGCCTCTCACAGCCTGTTTTACACTTGTCATACGTGCTTGTGTTTAGCACATGTCCCTCATGTGCTGCGGTTGCTTCACTGTGGCTCCACCTTGAGTGTGGCTGGGCCTTGAAGGAGGGAGCAGGCCTCTGCTCTGCGAGCCTGGCAGATCCAGGGCCAGCGAGCACCCCGGCAGCGGGAGCCGCTTGGTGGAAGTGTCCTGCTTGGCAGGCTCGTGCCTGGTCGCCTCCGTGTCTGTGCCCAGCTGGTGATGCTGTCTTGCTGCCCTTAGGCTCAGCCCTCAGCTGCACACGGAGGTGATGCTGGACGAGGTGAACGACGCCGTGCTGGTGAACACTCTCTGGGACACCCAGCTCTACATCTACCAGCAGCGGGAGCAGCTGGAGCAGCTGGTGCGACATCTCTGCCGATGACTGACCTGGAGGTGCCCGTTCTGCGTCCCGAAGGCAAGGAGCAGCAGACACTGAAATGGCTCAGATCTGCCCATGAGCCAAGGTGTTGAGGTGGGGGAGAGATTAGTACTACTCAAGAGGAATTAATATTTAATAGACAGCAGTGCACATACACATGTATTCCCAGACACAGTATGTATGACATGTATGATAGCTGTAAAATGCTGACAGTTATCTTTGTGCTGTAACCCCATCTCCACTGCCCTGCTTGGTTTTGCTGCACTGCTCTCTGACCCAGAATCCAGAGCCCTCACCTACTTGTCTTGAGCTGTAGCAGCTGGGATGTCTCTTGTCTGTGCAGTACCTCCACTGACAAAGCACCGTGCACCTTCCCATGTCACAGAACAGGCCTAGGCCTGATAAAGCTTCAGGAATTTCTTGGCCCACTGGGGCCAAGGTATTTCAGAGTGTATAGTATGGGAAAAAGGAATTATTTTTCCCTCAACACCCAGTTTGAAGGGGAGCAGAAATGCTGCAACTTTTTGCAGTAGGTATGATGCAGAATGTTGCTACTGGCCTTGGGAGAAGGGCAAGCCTTTCCTGAGACAGTTGTCTTCTGCAGCAGCTTCTCCTTTCCCCTCTGAGATGGGCTGGCAACACAGTACTGACTGTGCCTGGGGAGGGAGAGACTCCCCCACCCAGGACTTCATTGTGCCACTGATTTGCTGTGCTACACCTTGCTCAGGGGCTGAGATGTGAAAGCCTGTCTTTACTCACAGCAAGCTCAGTGGAAGGGACAAGAGCCTTGGCCTCATAGAGAGCTCATTTCTCTTTATTCTAAAATTATTTAAAATGAAACTGAAATGCTCTGAGATCGGTTCCCGCCAAAGAAGCCAGCCCTGTGACAATTTGGATCTACTTTTTTCTTATGAGTGGAAATTCTACTGTGATTGCTGCACCACTCAGTGTTTCTGCAGTAATTTTTGCATATTTATAAATAATTTATGTATCTATTTGGAGGGGTTTTGAGGAGTAACCTGGAAAACTGAATTTTTAATCATTTTCTTTTGAGTGAATGAACTGCTGCTGCCTGTTTCTGTGAGAAACTAATATGTCCTAAAATAAAGAGGGATTTGCATTTGGTTCCAATGTTGTGCAGTCCATGGTTCTCTTGTCTCTCTCCATCCTACAAGTTCCCAGAGGGGTTCTAGGCTTGCTGACTCTGAATTTCTTACAGGTAGAAAATCAGAAAAAGGGCTCCTTGAGACACAGGATTTACACCCTTTGTATGGGCTGAAGAAGTGAATGAGCTGTCCCTGCAGCCAGCCCTGGCAGGACGTGTGTAGTGTGAGGGGCTGGTTGCCCCACAGCAGTTGCAACCAGAGTAGAGAGGCTTTGGACCAGCTGCAATATGAGGATCCTCTTGGAGCTGGCCAGGCCTAAAAAATAGAACGCTGGGTTTTGCTTGCTCCTTCTCTTCCCAGGCCCATGCCCAGAAGAAATCACAATGACAGCGCTCTGGTCCCAGCTCACCGGAGGTGAAACCTGGGAAAGGGTTCAGACAGAAGCCTGTTCCTGCTGTTAGAGAGTTTCAGTGACAATGGGAGTGGGAGGGAGGCTAAGAGCCCGAGGGCTAAGCCTGGGGTGGGGGAATAATGGGCAGGGCAGAGTTGAATTTTGTTTAGAGCTTTCCTTGTGCTCCCTGCTGCCCGCTGCTCTTTGCTGCCTGCAATCACAAGCTGATAGGGATCTCCTGACTTTCGAGGTGCCTGTGTGAGAGAGACCTGAAGACGCCTCAGCTGCTCAGCACAGTGAGGCCGAGCAAGCCACGCCGGAGCGGTGGCAGTGTGGCGGCAGTGCCGGAGGCAGCGAGCCATAAGGTGGTGCCTCGGGCAGGTGGCCGGCACCACAGGTGTCAGGACGGGCAGAGCTGGGTACCAAGCTGGCAATCAATAATGCAAAGAGCCGGTCACATGTCCTTGCTGGCTGTTGCAGGATTCCTCTCTCCCCCCAGAGTCTGGTTACTTCAGAGATCAAGTTCCAGCCTCTCGGTTGGTGAATTATTAAACTCCATCAGTGCTCCCTTTGTACCACGTCTGTGTCTTCCTGCTGTCCTTCCTTGCTGGTGACAGGCTCTTTCCATCCAGCTGCCTGTGCAGAAGCAGAGTCCTCTAGTCCTATAGCACCTTGTACTCTACTTTGCTCCTTGCTTCTCTGAGGGAGAGTGAATAGGCTCCAGAAATGGATCTGTCCTACAGATCCACCATCTCCATCTATAAGGTGAGTGTTGGCATCAAAGGCTGCTTCTGTCTGCATATGGGAGACATGTGGGTGGGAGATCAGTGTTTTCTACCAAAGGCTTTCTTGGGTGGACAGCTGAGGGCTGAATCCATTCCCAGGCTGAGCTGCAGCAGCTCCTGTGGGCTCTGGATTATGTCTGGGAGCAGATAGCTGGCAGGAGGAGAGGGTGGTGTGTGTCCTAAAGGCTTCAGGAAGGAACTGGGCAGCCAGGGTGGCTTGGACATGGAGCATGAAGGGTGACACACCTTGGTTGCTGGTAGGAAGAAGTTCGATCGTCCATTTTGCCCCTCCCTTGAAAGAAACGCTTCCCTACACACAGCAGTGCTGAAACAAGGCAGGGAGGGCTGACAGAAGTGGGGAATTGCTTATTCCAGTCTCTGGTCTTCTCTGTAGCCAATGGGCACCTTTGATAGAATGCAAATAAAAGTGGAGAAGCTGGTTGTCCATCCCTTCTGTTACTAAGTGCTGAGTCTGGCAGTGCACCACATCCTGGCTGGGAAAGGGTTGTGTTCATGCCTGGATAATAAGCAGTGGCCCTCTGGCTGGCTGTGGGGTGTGGGAAAAGGCTGCTCAGATCCCCTTGCAGTTACTCCCCTGCCTGCAGTGGGTGCGGGCCCTTGGGAGAAAGCCGTCTTCATTCAGGCGACCCCTTGGCTCTGCAGTGAGCTACCTTGCCCTCTGGCCCTCTGGCTCCTCTCCTGGCTGCCTTGGGAAGGCTAAGGGCAGCTGGAGTTGCTAGCCAGCCCCGATGCAGGGAGCTGGCTGTGCATGGCTGTACATCGCCTCGGTTCCAGTGCGCCAGAGGGGGCTTTCACCCAGCCAAACCACAGCAGGGGAGCCTTGACCTGCTGAGGTCTCTGGGCATGAGGAAGAATGGCATTAACGAGCTTCTGCCTGGCCACAGAGTATCCTGGAGCAGTTCAACCCTGCGCTGGAGAACCTGGTGTACCTGGGGAACAACTACCTGCGTGCCTTCCACGGTGAGTGGGGTCCCACACAGCCAGGGCTCCAGACCATAGTGCTGCATCCAGCCTGGGCATCCCCTGTGCCACCACCTGGGACAGGGTCTGCCACCTCTGACATGTCCTGAGCTGCTCTTAAGCGCTCCTCAGCTCCAGGACCCACTGCTGATGGGGAGAGATGGGGTGCCTATAGGCGAGGTACCAGGGGCTGGCTGTTCTGTTGTGCTGCTTGCTGGTGGTGGTGATGGTGGGAAGGCAGGCCAGACCCTTACCACCCCTTTCCTCTCCCCACAGCATTATCAAAAGCTGCTGAAGTGTATTTTAAGGCAATTGAGAAGATTGGGGAGCAAGCACTGCAGAGTTCCACCTCACACATGCTGGGTAAGGCTCTCCTGCACGTCATCTGTCCTGTGGTGAGCCACAGTTATGTTTTTTTGACCTTTATGGTTTTTAGCTGGTCCATCTCCAGGTACTGGGGCAAGAAAGACAGCTCCTTTAAGTGGTGTCTCTCTGTACCAGGGCCCTGTCCAGGTGGTGAGAGTCAAATTTATTGTGTGTCCTTGAATATTTCTCACAGCCCCAGCACTCTTCGCTGTATCTCTCTGAGTTCAGTCAGTGAGCTTAGCTCCTGGGATGGATCTCTCACAGAAACCAGTCCCTGTTGAGGCATCCTGCCCCAAGAAATGAAATTTTCATCATGGAGGAAGCATTTTTTTCCTTCTTGGAGATGTGAGGGAAAAGCCAGGGATCATGCACTGACAACTGATGGGGTCTTGTCCTCCTGAGCCTGCAACAGCTGGAATGGTAGCTTGGGGCTGAGGGAGTCACACTCAACAGTGTAAATAACTCTGCAGCCTGGTGGCGATTGCTGAAAATATGTTCAGGGAACTGCTCCGCTGCTAAACTTTTTAGCAAAAAGCTGCCAGCAGATGCGCCCCTTCTGCAGACTCTTTTTGTCATCTGCACCTCCCAGCTAGCTCCTCTGCTCCGTCATCAGTCTCTTCCTTTCCTGCTTCCATAACACCGACACTGGTGAAGCGGGACCATGCCCAGCATCGGAGTGGGTGCTGGAGCTACCTTCCCATGGGACAGCCAGAACTGTGCATGGCAGCTGGGGAGCCACTGGGATTAGAAATGGGGCCTGCAGGGGCTGTGGCAGAACAGAAACCCAGCACCCAGAGCTCGTGGCAGAGGCGAGGCTGCCTGCTGACACCTGGGGCTGTAGCTGAGCGCGGTGCAGAGAGCAGTGCTTTCTGATATCTCTTCCACAGCCATGTATCGTCAGCCTGAGCTGCACGCTGCTGGTCTGCCTCCTTGGGCACACGAGGACATGACCACAGGACTTTTTCACCTTCTGTCTTTTTCCCCTGAAGGTGAAATTCTGATGCAGATGTCTGACACGCAGAGACTACTGAGCTCTGATTTGGAAGTTGTGGTGAGTGGTTTTCCCAAGGGCTGGTGGAGGTGGAGAATAAAGTGATTTACTTAAATACAGCTTATCACCATTTACCGTGTTCACCCCATCAGCTGCCCTCACACACACCTGCAGGCAGGTGCCTGCCTCCCTGCTTTCCCTGCTGCACGTGGCAGAGGAGGGTTACAGGGCTGGCATGCCCAGAGCCTGGCTGTGAGTGAGTCATGTGCTCAGCATGTTTTATGAGCCACCCCTTATCACAGTGCATGCAACATCCCTGTATGGTGAAGGGATGTTGGGTGAAGGGATAAGGGTGATGACTCCTTCGCCTCTTTCAGGCTCAGACCTTCCACATAGACCTGCTGCAGCACATGGAGAAGAACAGCAAAATGGATGTGCAGTTCATCAGTGTAAGTGATTCACTCCCTTCTCCTCCTCAGTTCTTGTTCCCCTCTCCCCTTCACCTAAGGGTTTTTGCTTGAATGCTTGAGGTGTTTCCTTCATTCTTCTCAGCACGAGATAGGGGGTCTTATCTTCTCCATCATGGAACAAACCCCCTTGTTCAGCTGATTATGGAGAGCTAAAGAGGTGGCTGTTCTTTGTGCAGTGGGACTTGCCAAATGCTTGAGCAGAGCTGAGAGACTCAGCATCCCAAAAGCAGAGTTCCCAGCTTCTCCAAACCCCAGGCTTTGCTTGTCTGTGGGTCCTGTGCTGCCATGGCCCAGCTGGCCATGCTGGTGGGTAGTGTCACAGGGAGAGGTAGAGGCCTGGGGACTTGCTCCCAGTGCTGGGGCAGCTGGGTGCCAGTCCTTGCTCCTGAGATCTGAAGGTTCATCAGCACTCTGGGGCCATTTAAATTGAAAAGAAAGATAAAGAAAGACATTTTATAAGAGATCCGGGTGAAGCCTGATTGCAGGTGGACTCAGATATCCAACTGATTTACCAAAATATGAATATCGATCCAATATCGATATCCAACTGAGACGGACAAAAACTCTCTAACAGTTTAGAGTTAGAAAGTGTATGTTTTATGTGGCACCAGGCACTGCATGGGATAGCTCCCTAAGAGGCAGGGCCCCGATCCAAGCAAACACAAAGCTTTTTATTTACAAAAATTATGAATATCCAAAATACAAATGTATATTCGTAACGTTAACACCTCCCATTCTCCACTGCATATGGAAATGAGCTTAAATGTCATTAAGCATGCGTAGTGTGTGTCCTGAATTGAGTCAGTGGTCTTGAATTGGGTCAGTGGTCCCAAAAAGGATGAAGTAACTCATCTTCCTCATTTTGACCTTTTTGCTTCTCTGAGCTTTAACAATCCTAATTACTTTAGTGACCTGTAAGTTTCTTCTTGCATGACTTTTGGATGGGTTCCCACAAAGGGAAGAAATTGGTAATTGTCTTGTTCCCTACACCAACTTATCAATATTTCTACTTCTCATTCTAAGCACAGCTAAGCAAACACACAAATGACAGATCATCAGTTATTTGGCAATCAGTTACTAACATTTTAAAACCCATTTCAGGCCCAGCTCTCCTAACTAACTATTTTAATTAACTCTTACTGGGCCCAAGTTCTTTCCTATTCCAACTAATCTCAACACAGCTAGCCTATAACTAAAATCTTTGTTTCTTCTAAATCTATGTTTCACAACCATCAATCAGAGCAGGACCCTTGCTGCCTCACGGTGTGGCCGGGTCTCTGGTTCCTTACTGAGCCTGTTTTCTCCCTGGCAGGAGAGCCAGAAGCAGTATGAGCTGGAGTATCAGCGAAGAGCCACCAACCTGGATAAGTGCATGGCAGAGCTGTGGAGAATGGAGAGGGCGCGTGACAAAAATGCCCGGGAGATGAAGGTAAGCAGTGATTGCAGGAAGGGGAGTTAGTAATAAGAACTGGATAATATCTTGGAAGCCAGGGCTGATTTCTCAGCAACCTCAGCCAAGGGGTTGCCCCAATGTTCAAAAGGCAGGAAAGTAGGAAACTCCTGTTCTACAGGATGCTACTGACCTGTGGTACTCACTCCTGCCAAGCCCTTTCCTCATTTAGGAAGCCTCAATAAGCAAGAATTTAATCCCTGGCACGCTGCTCTAGCTCCTCTCTGCTGCTCAGCACTGCAAGTGGACTGGGAAGCTGATAGACATGATGACCCCTTCCAACCCTTGCCCTGAGCCCACTCTGCTGGATTTTCACTGGTCCCTTCCTCCCTTTTTTCCCTGTGACACAGGAGAATGTGATCCGACTGCGCTCAGAGATGCAGGCGTTCGTCTCTGAGAGCCAGAGGGAGGCTGAGCTGGAGGAGAAACGCCGCTACCGCTTCCTGGCTGAAAAGCACCAGACGCTCTACAACACTCTTCTCCAGTTTTACAGCAGGGTACAGCCCTGACATGCTGGGGAGCAGAACTGGGGGAGCAGGCAGCAGGGCCGGAGGGGGAGCATGCAGGCAGGAGGGAGCCAGGGCTGAGCAATCCCTTAGGTGAAGGATGCATCTGCATGTGGACTGGGCAGGAAGCTATTTTGTTTCTTGCTGTGAAGTTCAGGCTGGCTGTACTAGGCTGGGACAAGATGTCTGGGGCTGAGGATGGTGCTGACATGGGGTTAGTTGGGTGTGTGAGTGATGGAGGAGGAAAGGGTGCTGTAGGTGTTTATAGCAGGGTCTTTGGGACCATGGGATCTCTGTTGCAGGGTGCCATCCTGGAAATTCCTGCCTACAGGGAGCTGTTTGGCCATTCCCACAAGCCTAATTGTGGGAGGACCTGGTCTCTAATGCCCATGTAAGCCCTAGGCTTCCTCTGTAGCTTGTCTGCCCTGTCCATCACCCCCTCTTCTCTCCTTCTCCCCAGGCTCGCAGCATGATCCAGACCAAGGCACCACGGTGGAAGGAGCAGCTGGAAGCCAGCCGCAACCCCTCAAACAGCCACTCACCCAGTCTGCTCTCAGCCTCCCACAGCCAGGGGTATCCATCTGGACGGCTCACACCCACCCACCTCGAGATGGTGAGGAGCCCACAGACAGCTTGTTTGGTGAAATATTGGAACAGGTTGCCCAGAGAGGTGGTGGATGCTCTGTTCCTGGAAACGCTCATGGTCAGGTTGAACTGAGCAGTGAGCAATCTGATCTAGTTGGAGATGTCCCTGCTCATTGCAGCCGGTTGGACTAGATGGCCTTGAAAGTCCCTTCCAACCCAAAGAATTCAATAGTTCTGTGGTGGTGAGGCTGCAGGGCAAGGTCAGTCCTTGGCCAACTGTGGTGCTTGCTGCCTTGTCCAGCTCCAGTGGCCTTTCCTGGCCAAGAGGAAGAGCAGCCTGTGTGTGGGCTGCGATGGAGGAATGTGCTGAGTTTGGCTTTCTAAGAGGGACTGCATATCTCTCAGAGCATCTCCTGCCTAACACAGCCTTTGTGGATGTGTGTTCAGCCCCCTTTCCTTCCAACAGCCCCAGACACCCCTTGGGGACTTTGCTTCTTCTATGACTGGGAGTAGATCCAGCATCTTCTCTCCGGACCCTCCAGAAATGAGAATGTCTCCTCAGCCAGAGTCTCCCAGGCGGCCACTGAGGAGGACACCATCAGCAGCAAGTATGACCTGTATCTGGGAGCAGTGCTGTGGGGAGACACAGGGGCTGGAGCTCTCTGGGAAGAGGGTTGGGTTTGGGAAGGGCCCACCTCTCTATCAGACCACCAGACCTCAGCCACATTCCTGGGCATGGTGAGAGGACAGTGCCTATGGGAGCTGTAGAGGGCAAGGCTGAAGTAGAAAGTGAGCTCAGCCTTCAGGGCAGAGTCCGTCCAGGGCAAGGCCAGGCTGTGTGAGGTGAGGAACCTACAAATGAGCAATTTTCAAGCACTGGTTCTTGCTAGAGTTCCCATTTTAGTAAAGCACCTTCCCTCATACTACCGGATTAAATGTTAGCTTGCCCTGTGAAACACAGCCACTTACCTCGTGACACACCTGCTTCTCCTTCCTGAGAAATTTCAGCTTAAAGTCTTTAAAAGAAGTAAAAAAAGGACAGGGAGAGAGAGAAATTACCCAAATAATCAGTAGTTCTAGTAGGTTGGGAAGAGGATTGTCAGGCAGGGCATCAGCCAGGGCATGCAGTGCCTATGCTCTAGGCATTTGGCCAAAGAGGACGCAGCACAAAATAAATGGGTTTGGCTTGAGTTAGTTGTCTCCTGCAGGATGCTTACTCTGCTTTTCCCATGCTATGCCTTGCTCTCTCCCTGAAAGGCCATCTGCTCCTCCACTAGAGTAATTACTTGACTGGGGAAGCACTGCTCTCTTTGAGGCGGCATGGGTCTTGCAGGAGGACGCCAGGCTCCAGCCAGACCCCTGGGATGCCTCCCCCCAGGTTTGCTCCCTACGGGCCGTACATCCCGTTCGGGTTCCTTTGGCGAGGCCAGCAGCACCAGCGAGGGCAGGAAGAGGAGTGGCACAACGAGAGTTCAGGCCATCGTGCCCCACACGACGGGTGCCAACCGGACCCTGCTGCGGTTTGAGCCCGGGGATGTCATCGCGGTGCTGATGCCAGAGGCGCAGAATGGCTGGCTCTACGGCAAACTGGAGGGCTCGTCCACGTACGTGATTCTGGTGCTGCAAATTGGCCAGATGCAGGCTTGTCGAGTTTGGAGCTGGGAGGGTTAAGCCCAAAATTATCACCCTGCTCACCTCCTGGTGTGGCCTGGGCACTGTGTCCCACCCACCATCTCAGTGGGGGACAACGCTGTGTCCTCAGTGATGAGGGCTCTCCGTGCCAAGAAGATGCAGTGTGGCAGCGCTGGCCTGGGTGGGCTGCCTGAGAAACCTCCAGGGGCTTTGGGTGGAAGAGCCAGGGATGCAGTGACCCCCTCCTGGCTTGCATGGCTGAGTTACTCCTGTCATGGGATCCAGCTCAGGGCCATGAACCGCTGGAGTTACCTGAGAGGCCTGGCACTTCTTAGCTCATGCTGCAACTGCTTCCACAGCCTCCAGCACAGGCAGGCCATGGAAACTGCTGCACCCAGCACTTACTGAATTACTCCCTGTGGCACTGCCAGCCAACATCTGTGTGTAAAGCCTGCCTCGTTCCACATAGGATGTGCTCTGCAGGAACGCTCACAGATGTGAGATGAACAAGAGCAGTGCCTGTCTTTGGGCGGCTGTTTCTGGAGTGGAGCTGCTGCAAAATCCCTGGAAGAGTTTTCCTCAGCTTCCTTGTGATTGCAGTTGGTTGGAGTGTCTCTTGCTGGATTGCACCAACACTACTCCCAGGAGCACAGGTTTTGCACAGCCCCTGAGATAAGCGAGTCCAAGCTCAAAGTCTGCGCCACGATAACCCCTGTGCCCCACCCATGGGTGAAAGAAGTGCAGGAACCCTGTCACACATGGTAGTGGCAAATGTGGCTTGGTTGATGTGTGGGATGGGTGTAGATCAGAAGTGCTGGGCAACTGGATCTGAAGAACCACAAACCACAGTGGCCTGGGCCTCATTTGTCTCTGTTCCTGTGCTCTAGGTGTGGCTGGTTCCCTGAAGCTTATGTCAAGCCTTTGGAGAATGCGAGGGAGATGGAGGAGCCAGACACCAGGTAACAGGAGGGCAATTGGCTGGGCAGGACCTCCTGGTACACCACTAATGCCAGTGGGGTAATTGTTTAGAGTGTGTCCATGGAGAGCTGCAGGGCTCCCGTGCTGGAGAACCCGCCAAGGGCCTCGTTGTGCCCTGGGATCTCTCAGGCTTCTCTAGGCAGCTCCTGTAACATGTGCAATGTCATCTCAAAGGTGCTTGGGACTGGGCCGGTCCAAGACACGTGTATTTCCTCCAGAGATATCCCACATTGTGGCTAGCACCTGTGCTGCTCCCTGTTCCTTGCTCTTTGACTCCCACCTCACTGTCTTCTCCTCTTGCTCAGGTCCTTCCCACTGCGAAGCAGCCACAGTATGGATGACATCCTGGACCGTCCCAGCACTCAGTCCTCTAGCAATTACTGGCCTGCTGCTGCCCAGCCCAGTGTGCCGAACCCACCTCCCCTCTCAGTGGGTGCCAGCAGTCACCAGAGTGGGGTGGTTGCCCCACTCAATTCTGGCTCCAAGGTGAGTGCTTGAGCAGAGATTGGTGGCTGTGTGTGAAATGGGCCACGTCTGACTTTCATGCTCCAAAGCACACCTTTTCTGCTTTAGCCAGTAGAGACAATCACGTTTCTGGTGTTGGTGAAGGGACCTGCTGCCTTCCTGAGTTAAGAGGTCTTGTTAGCACCAGTCTTTCTCACCCAGTCTGTTCACATGCCACCTTGTTCTGTTGACCCCTGCCAGTCTGCTTGTTGTGTGCAGATCCTCAGTGCCTGGCTTTGCTCCCCCAAGGGAATGCTTTTCTGCCCCTGCCCTTCTCACCTCTCTCTCTTTTTGCTCACCAGGGACCCTTCAGTTCAGTCCTTTCCTCCATGACCTCCCAGCCTGATTTCTGGTGGCTCCAGGGCAGCACCTCTTTCTGCTAATAGTAGGACTGTGGAGTGACCAGGCTGGTCTGGGAGTGGGTGACCAGCTAACAGAGATGCCATCCTTCTTCTCCCTTCAGAGAATGGAGAGGAGTTTCATAGGGTTCCTCTTTGAAATTCAGATGAGGGTTGGCTTAAAGTCACAGCTGGGGTAGGGAAAAACTGAGAGCAAAGGCCGAGCTATTTTTGAGAGCTTTAGAACAAGTTGTGTCCAACCCATGGGTTATGGATGGGAGAAGGAAGTCCTCCACTTATTGCTTCCAGCAGTGGGGAATTGACTGGGGAGAACAAAGTTAAAGGTGAGGACCTGGGAGAAAGAAGAACAGTGCTGCCCGTGGGGCATTACTTGCTCAGTCTCACAGAGGGCTGGAAAACCTTGTCCGTGGTTACTGGTTCCAGGCCAGTGCAAGGCTGCAAGCAATTGGATGGCTCAAAGAACTGGAAACTGCAATATTTAATTACTCTTTTTTTCCTTTTATGTCCTGCTCTGTGGTTTCAGGTAGCCTCAGGCTGCACAATTCCGGGGAACAGCCTCTGCAGCCTCTCTGTCCCTCTGGGTCACTGGTTTTCATCTGGTCCCAGGGCTAGGGTGTAGGGATAGACCTGGGATTGAGTCATGAGTTGTGTGCAGCATTTGGAATAGCATGACAAAGTGTGGAACCTCATTAGAAAGGAGGGAAAGACTGATTTGGAAAGACTCAGCCTTGCTTTAAATGTATGCCCAGGACATCCCCCAGTTGAGCCGCAAGAAAATGGGTGTGACTTCCCAACTGGATCACAAATAGCCACGTGTGGCTGTCTTGTCTGTCACCAGAGTACTTTAGCAGGTCAGTTGTCACTGATCCTTCACTATCTACTGGCCAAGAATAAGGGCCACGGGACCTAGGTCTAACTTTGTCCGTCAGGTTTGTCCACTTTTAAGTAATATGTGGTGTAGGGTAGGTAGGTACACCTCTGGAATTCCCCATGGATGCAGGAAGCATGTGAGGGCACGGATGACAGACTTTTTGCCAGGGTGTGTGGGCAACATGAGGGGGCATCTCTGGCTGCGCTGGAGGGTGAAATGTAGCTCAGACTCTCACTGTTTGCTGTGCTCTTCAGATATGACACTTTGGGGATCTGAGTCATCTCCTTTCTTCCCCAAAACAAAGGAAGATGTCCTAGGAGAGTAAGGAACCCCCAGTTTAGGGACAACCCCCCACAACAAAATTCAGGGTATTATCTATAGTGGGGAATTTGTGGACTTTTGCAAAGCTTGAATAAGGAGTCAGAGCCCTGTTAAGAGGACTTGGGCTCCTAACTCTCCTAAGCATTTTGTGAAATCTTCCTCCGTGTGTGCAGTGTCTCCTGCCCGACTTTTCTCTCTCCATTCCCCACTCCAAATTTCTCACTGCTGCTTTTCTTTTCACTGCAGAAATCAGGAGTATTTGACCAGCCCCCTGAGCTCTTCCCACGGTAAGACAAGGAACTCCACTCTGGAGCCATCTGACAGTGGGGAGTATTATTACAATGCTGTTATTATTTAATCTTTTGGATTACCAAATGTGGGAGGAACAGGGAAGTGTCTGGGCAAAAGCAATGTGCAGCCTACCTCCCAGGACAGGAGGCAGAGGTGGTCCATTCTGGCCTCTGCTGACCAGCAAGGTCCTATCCTGACTGATAAAATGAGGTAGGAGCTGAGCACCCTGAACACATGTCCAGACCTGCATGCTCCTTCCCATCCATTCTGGAAGGGCCACAATAGCAGCTCGCAGCCTGAGTGTGGAGCTACATGACTGTGCATCTCTGCCTGCTTGGAAAGGGCTGAGGGATAAAAGTTGTGGTTTTGAGTTTCGATGAGTCAGGTCTGTGGAGATGAGACATGCCATCAATGCCTGCTTTTCTTCCCCCTTGCAGCTGGGTTGGTGTCCCCATGTTTCTGGTGTGGTGCTGTGGCCTTTTTCTGCTGCCCAGCTCCTTGCTTGGAGGGTCGGTGTACGCTCTACAAGTGTAGAGTGCTATCATGAGGGACAGCCATGTGCTAGTGTCCCTTCATCCTGTGGAAGAGGGAGGGTGAGAAGCCCTTGGGAGAGCCCAAATGGAACCACATGGGAATGTGCAGCAGGGTGTGTAAAGGATGGAGAAAACATACTCAGGAATGAGCTTTACCACACTCTCCTCCTTGGCATGGAGGTGACTGTGCAACAGGACTAAGTAGCCTTTGCTTGGTCACAGGGATCCCCGCGTGGCATTTGCAGGCTTTCTGATGGTTGCCTGTTTCCCTTTCCAGAGGTACCAACCCCTTTGCCACAGTCAAGCTGCGCCCCACAGTCACCAATGACCGCTCGGCGCCCATCATCCGATGAAGCAGGGCTGGGGACGGTGAAGAATTTCAGCACAGAAGGAGGAGGAGAAGTGACACGCTGTGACCTCCAGCTGGGCAGCAACCTAGTGCTGCCACTCATGGAGCGAACTCTCTTTTCCCCTCCCATACCTCTGGGACAATGGGACCCATCTCACCTGGGTGTCTGGTGTGCTTTAGCCAGAAGCAGATCTCTGCTGCCCTTTCTGGATTGATCCCTCCTTCCCTTCCCTTCCCTTCCCTTCCCTTGTGGTGTTGCTGTACTTGAGTGGGAGGGAGAAGTCTGGTGCTACTGGTGCTGGTGGTCTTGGAGAGGGGATGATGCTGGAGGTGGATGGAGGTAAGGCTGGCTAAGATCATCTGCAGCCAGGGCAGTGCTGTCGGGATGCTGCAGGTGAAGCTTTGCTATCTCTGCTGTGGGCAGAGAAGGACTCTCACCAGACAGTTCCTTTGCTACCAGAAGAACGAATCCCAAAAGAGAAGGCTACAAGAAGGCTTCCAGTGATGTGGTCCAGCTGACAGGGTCTGGTCTTAGCCCCTTTGACAACTGTGTCCATTTGTAGCAGCACCTGCCCCTTGTCACCCCAGGTGCTGCCCTTGCTGGGCAGTGCTGGGGCAAGGCAGGGGCAGGCGACACTGTCCAGCAGCACTGCCCTGCTCCTTCATGTACTGTCCTGTGGAAAACATATGGGTTTTTTTAAAATAAAATGGTTAATGCATCTTCTGTGTCCATTTCAGTGGCCGTCACCTCAGTCACAGGATGCAGGGGGAGGAGGAGAGGAGCTCCCCACCAGCACTGGGGCCACGATGGCTGCCCATGGTTGTTGTGTTGGACACTGCAGTGCTGTGGGTCCAGATGCAGCCACCAGCCCAGGGTCTGGGGTGGATGTGGAGGGCACCAGGAGGGCTGTACTGCCCACTGCTGGCTGCCCCCCCTGAGTCCCCCCATCTGTCCTGTGGCCACCTTCTCCTCACCCACTGCTGGAACCTGTGCCCTGGGCACCCCAGGGCCACTTAGTGCAGGGGAAAAACATTCCCCTAGGACCTGTGGGGACGTCACCAGTCTGGGAATACCCTAAGTGTGCTGGGGGAGCCCTCACGGGAGAGGCAGCATGAGTGAGGGATGGAGCGCTAGAGGTGGCCAGGGCTTAGCTGATTAGCTTTATTAATAGACATTAAACCCTGGCTGTGAGTGCTGCCAAGCCCCCGCAGCCCCCCTGCTGCCCTGCTGCTGAGGGGGTCCAGGGGTTTACAGCCCAGGCCTTTCCCTCCCCAAAACATCAGCTGGGCTGAGCCCCAGCCCCCTCCCTGGAAATAAAATTTTCCCCCACGTGTGGCCAGAGAGTGGCTCCTCCGCAGCGCCTGCCAGACCTCCTTCTGTGAGTCAGCCACTGGGGAGGTTGTTTTGGAGGGGAGGTTATTGAGCTGCCAGGGGTGGGCAGGATCTGGTAGTTTGAGTCATGGCTGGCGGTGGTTCCTCGGCTGCTCCTCCTTGTCTTACTTCTCTGCTGGGCACATGCCCTGCACAACCGCGCCAGCACTTCTCCATTGTGGCTGGCAGTTGAGGAAGCTTCAAAAGCAGCACCTTCACCTATTTTGCCCCTTACTGAAGCACGGGCACACGGTCTCCTCCTCCACTGCCCCCCTCCCCAGCACCCAACACCCCCCACCCTCACCCCGCTTCCTCCTGTCTTGGTCCCTCCGACCGAACCTACCCCCGCCAGCCTGCCCTGCTCTGCTGGGGAAAACGCGAGGAGCCCCTGGGCAGCGGGATTACCGGGGGATTCGGGCTGTGGCAGGCAGCCACCTCGTCCCCATTGGCTGGAAAAGCCTCTTAAAAGTGGAGAAGTGCTTTCTGCCCGCTCAGCACCCGCTGGTCTCTGCCGACCTGAAACCATAAGCAGCTCCTGACCCACATCCACACTGGGAGTGCCGTGGGGCACTGCTTGCACCCACAGTAGGCAACGGGGTACCCCACACAGGGTGTTCCCCCAGATCTGCCACTGACAGCTTTGCTGGGCATCGCTGGAACTGGAGGAAAGCAGGCTGAGACGGGAATTAGCTGTCTTGTGAGGACATAGCTGCTCCGAAGGAAGGAGCGGAGCACAAGAGACTGCTCGACAGGTACTGGATTCCTGCAGGCATTGTCCTGTGCCCACCATGGGGAGAAGATCCAGGAGGACCATCTAACCAGGCACCCTCATCCAGAGCCGGGAAGTGCCAGCCAGTGGGAGAAGGAAGCACTGCTGACAGATCTGCTCAACCCTTGGAAGCTCAGTTTGTGCTCGGGAGGTCATCACTTCATTGCACAGGTCAGTGGTGTGGAGGGGTGCTTGCATCCTTGCTCCAGCAGCCAATAGGACAGTCCATCCTGAGCCTGCACTCATTTAATTCTCTAACGAATGCTTTCCCAGGGGGTTGTCTGTGGGTTGGAGAGGCCAGTGGCATGAATCATGGCCCTTGCACTTAAAAAAATAGACCTCCCACCTCATCTGTATGGTGTGAAGAGCATTTATGTGGACTCTCCTGGGTGCAGCTTGGGGATTTTCTGGGCATTATCCAGCACTAGTTGCACTGTGCTCTGCATGTGTCCAGGGACTGGCAGCCACAGCTGAACCTGCTGTGGTCTTTACCCTTCCAACCTGGGCTTGTGCCTCCTGGTGTCAGTGCAAGTCTTCTCCTTGCAGCCACCTGCAGCAAGCTCTGTGGCAGTGCCTGCCCTGGCCCACCTTCCTGTGATGCACGGGGAAGGGCAGATGCCCATGCTGATGAGTTTTTAGGTGCATGTGAACTCACACACAGTGTTTTTGCCTGTGAACAAAGCTCCTTAACTGAGGAGAAAATGCTAGTGAGCTGTGGAGTGTGCAAAGGCAGGTGCAGGGTGTGTGGTGTGAGCAGACAGGCAGCAGAGGTGTGCCATAGCATATTGGCCTTGGAGGCATCTCCACAGGTGAGCTCCTCTGGTGCAGCCCATCGTTTTCATCTAGCTGCAGGCAGGTAAAAGTGCTTTCATGCTTTGCTGTACAGTTCTGCAGCACTGAGCAAGTGCTCCTGCAGAGGTGCCTCCCAGCTCCAAACTCAAATAAGTATTCGTGAATATTTGTCTAACATGCTCTTCAAAAGCAGATGCCATGGACTCATTGTTGAGAGGCAGAGCTACAGAAATCTCTGAAGAGCGTGCCACAGACAGACAAATATTTTCTTGCTAGGATGCTGGCAGAGAGTGGCAGGGTTCAGGGAAAGATGGATCGCAATGGTTTTATTAATTCATTTAATTTGTGGTGCAGGATGAGCTCAAGAAAAGCCAGGCTGGGAGAGGGGCTTGGATAAAAGGTCTCAGGCTCTGCTTGGTGGCAGCCACTCTTACTTGAAGTAGCTACGTGCAGCAGATGGTGCAGCAGTGGAGCACCAGCACTGATGGAGAAATCACTGTGCTTTGGCAGCCAGTCACCTTTTGTGCAGCTGGGTCTGGCTTGTCCGTCAGCTGGAGCTGGGAGAGGAACAGTGGGCAAAATGGCAGAAGCTGAGTGAGGCTGTTGAGTCTGTCTGTCAGGGTGCCAGTGATCCAGAAAGCACCAGGAAGGGTGAGATGGGGGAGGTATGGATAGCTGGAGAGCGTATAATTATTCTTTTCTAGCCCCCTGTTTTCAGTTCTTGTGTCTGTCCCTTGCCACAGCCCCTGAGACCTGGGCTGGGAGGGAGAGGTTAGAGGAGCCTGTGCCAGCCCCTGTGGTTCAGCCCAAGAGCTGCTAGGAAATGGCCATCCAGGACAGTTGCCCCAACCCATGCTCAGAGCCAGATTCTGCTCCCTTCTTCTGTGGCTCACAGCATCCTGAAAGTTTGGGGAACTCTGCTGCAGGGACCCATCGTGGTGGCTGGCATCTGAGTGCTGCACTGAGTAACCCCTCTGTGTTTTCAGGAGCAGAGGCCCCCTGGAGAGGGGAAGGAGGGGTACAGCAGAGGGTGGTGGAGGGGGTAGGACCACTCTTGCCAAGTAAAGGCCCTCTGCCTGGGGTCTGCCCCAGCTTGTGCCATCCACACTCCTGTCTAAAGGATTTGCACTTCCTTGACATGCAGAGCAACAGCAGCTACGGGAGTCAGCTCAACTCACTCCCTTTGCTTGGGGAACACCAAGAACAGGGACTTCCTTGAGAAATGCACCCAGATCCAAAACTCCCAGGTTCTAGCTATGTGTGTCACATCCATAAGACAGTCCCTGTCCCTTCAGCAGTCTGTAGTCCATATGTGACTCCTGGCATTTCCCAAAACTGCTGGTGCCAAGAGATGGGGACACTGCTGCCATCTTGCAGTCCTTCAGCCAAGGGAGCTGGGCAGGAGAGAGGACCCATGTTAGGAGTGTGCTGCCAGCAAGATGGTGATAGGAGACAAACTGGACCCAAAAAAGCCCAGCTCAGGCATGGAGAATGCCTGTCTAATCTACTTGGGGGCATCTATAGTCTAGGTCCAGTGATGGCTTTGCAGACGGGTGTGAAAATAAGCCTGGCTGACCAAGAAACTGTGGCCAATGGTGCTGGAAGGGGCAGAGACCTGGTACCTAAGGGAGAAATGAAAAACATACCCATAGCAGCCAGCTGGAGCAAAATTCCTGGGCAGCTTAAAGCCCTGAGAGCAACTCACAAGACATCCCCTCTAATTCCCTCCTTCTTCCCACTTAGGCTTTGTTCCGGCCCCTCTGTGTATGTACGGAGCCCTAATCTCTCTGGCATGCAAATAACCACCCGTTTTTTGTGCTCTCCCCCTTCACCTATTTCGGAAATCTGGCCCCTGATGGCGGGGAGGGGAGAGAGCAGGAGAGTGCCATGCACTGGGGCCTCCCAGAGGAAAGCACAGAGGGCTTAATGGATCTCCTTGCCTCACTGCTGGAGGTTTCTGTGGCAAGGCAGGTCCTGGAGGGCTCCCCGCTGGAGCAGACCAGCATGGGAGAGGCTCAAAGGCAGATTTTAGGAAGCAAAAAGGGTTCATGTTGCTGGCCTTTGGTTCACACCATCTGTAGGCAGGGTTGGATATGAAGCAAGGGGGATGTTGCAGATCATGATGCTGCATCAGATGCCGCACTCCAGGCTCAGCTGGGAGCCGCGACACTGCTCAGCTGTGTTCAGCCAGGGGTTATGGAGCTCTGGGCTGCCCTAAGCTCAGGGGAAGTGTCCCACCTCTGCCCAGCTGAGGCATGACCTCACACCCAAAAGCAGTCCCATCTTGCCTGGCAGGATCACAGTACAAAGAGCAGATGTGATCCCCCAATGAGCCTCTCAGAGCTTGGAGATGGTGGGCATGGCGAGAAACCTTGTAGTAAATGTTTGCTGCTCTGCTTTTCTCTTCTCTTCTTGCAGCACCAGCAGATTTTCTCCTTCTCTGTTGCCCTACTTCCTCCTGGCCTGCCTTTCCATTCCTAGGCTAGAAGATGGGGAGACCTGACCCAGAGGAAGGGCAACTCCCAGCTCCTGTGAAGCCCCCGGATGGTGGCTGGGGCTGGATCGTGCTCCTTGGCTGCTTTGTGATCACCGGCTTCTCCTATGCCTTCCCAAAAGCCGTCAGTGTCTACTTCAAGGAGCTCATGAAAGATTTCCACGTCGGCTACAGTGACACAGCCTGGATCTCCTCCATCATGCTGGCCATGCTCTATGGGACAGGTGACGCTTGGACACACTTCCCTCTCCCCAACTCATACCTTTTCCACTCTGCCATAGGCCCAGGCCATGTCCCCATGGGCTCTTCTCATGCTCACTGGCCTGGTCATGAATCACGATGCAGAATACAATTGTCCTACCACTTCTCTTCTGGAAGTGTGCTGCGTCTCATATCCCTGTTTCCTCTGCCCCAGGAGACCTCAGGGGTGACCCCACGTACATCCCAGACAGCTGATACAGGGTTTGCTCCCACTCCTCAAGTGCTGTTCCTATCACACCAAGCACCAGGGAATAGGGGTCCAAGGGCAGGGCAGAGCAGAAGTCTCCACACCACAGCCTCTCACCCTTGGCCAGGCCCAACAGATGTATATCTAAGCAGCCAAGTAGTGAGTTCCATCATTACTGTTGCATCTTCCCTGAGTGCCCTGCCTGGGCTGCCTGCCCCTTCCCAGTTGTCCTGTCTCCTTCTGGTCTCCTACTCTGTCTCCTCTGCTTCCTCCTAGGACCAGTATGCAGCATCATGGTGAACCAGTTTGGCTGCCGGCCCGTGATGCTCATTGGCGGGCTGCTAGCTTCTGCTGGGATGATCCTGGCATCTTTTACCACCAATATCATTGAGCTTTATCTGACAGCTGGTGTGCTGACAGGTGAGAGCCCTGGGATTTGGGGAGGCAACACAGACTTACCTGGGAAAGAGCCAAGACCATGTTGAATTTCCCTCTAGCACTGCCATGTCTAGTATCAGGTCTCCCTCACGTATTTGCACATGCTATGGGAAGCATCTAGTCCTGAACGCTGCACCTGTGAGGGATGCATCTGCTGGATCTAAACAGCCAGGGCCTGTGGTTGCGAGGCAGAAGAAACCGAAGTGGTGCTCAGTGATCATGGCAACTCTGGTAGGTGACATCAGTACACAGTGGCAGGGGAGAGAGGCAGAATTCCTGTGTAAGGCTCAGGTCCTGCCTAAACATGGGCACAATAACCTGATTCAAACACACTTCAGGTGGACAGGCTGGTTTAGCCTATCCTCTGCAGGGGCAACCCACCAACACGAAGGCACAGAGGCTTGTGAGGAACACATTCATCCCATCATGGGACTTCAGGACTAGGACAGTCTGAGGGGACTTGTTACAAGCCACATCTCATGTTCTTGCACTCACTTCCATGTAGGTCTGGGTATGGCGTTGAACTTCCAGCCCTCACTGATCATGCTGGGCACCTACTTTGACAAGCGTCGGCCTCTCGCCAATGGACTGGCTGCTGCTGGGAGCCCTGTCTTCCTTTCCTCCCTCTCTCCACTGGGGCAAGTGCTGCTGGAGAAGTTTGGTTGGCGAGGAGGGTTCCTTATCATGGGGGGCCTTCTGCTTAACTGCTGCACTTGTGGGGCAGTCATGAGACCCCTGGATATGGGCATGAAGCGGAAGATGGGGAAAGCTCAGGACAAATATGAAGCCAAGGAGATGCTGCCCATAGGAGGGAAATCAGAGGAGGGAATCAGCACCACTGATGGAACCAAGAAAGGCAAGAAAGCCAAGAAGAAGCCCAAGAAAGGAAAGAAGCTTCTGGATTTTAGTATCTTCTCCAACCGAGGGTTTATCATTTACACTATTTCAAAGTTCATCCTGGTCTTGGGTCTCTTCGTGCCCCCCATATTGCTGGTCAACTATGCCAAGGACACAGGCGTACCAGACACAGAGGCCGCGTTCCTGCTCTCCATCATTGGTTTCATAGACATCTTTGCCCGCCCTGCCTGTGGCATGGTGGCAGGGCTGAAGTGGGTCCGCCCTCACGTGGCATATCTGTTCAGCTTCTCCATGCTCTTCAACGGCTTGACAGACATCTGCAGTGCCAGGGCTAGCAACTACACGGGGCTGGTCATCTTCTGCGTCTTCTTCGGCATCTCCTACGGCATGGTGGGGGCGCTGCAGTTCGAGGTGCTGATGGCCATCGTTGGCTCCCAGAAGTTCTCCAGCGCCATCGGGCTGGTCCTGCTTATCGAGGCTTTCGCCGTGCTCATCGGCCCACCCTCTGCAGGTAGGTGTCTTGCTATAGGGGATTCGTTTGGCTGCCATTCCACAGTATTGCAGGCGTCGGGCATGGACACAGCACTTGAAGAAAGACCCTATTTCCCAAATTTAAATTCGCTCTAGAAGCCAAGAGCTGATCTCTGCCTTCACTATGAATGTTGCAGAGAATCGTGTTAAGGATAGGGTCAGGCACATGCTGCAGGCAAACCTTTGAGAGTCTTCATTAGGACAAAGCGTCTTTCAATTTCTCCTTGGTGTCCATGGCCTTTTGGTTGGCACTGCGAATAGCGATCTCAATTTGCGCTGATCCCAATCCCAAGGCACAGGTGTTTTGCTGTCAGTCAAGTCAAAACACTTTGTACAGCTCCCTGAGGCATTTGCTGTTAATTTTTCTAAGAGGATTAAGATGCTCACAGCTTTTCAGCCAGTCTAGTCTAGGTCACAGTCCCTGGTGAGGTCCATACCCCACAAACAGTGCATAAAAACAGGCTGTTGAATGGAGGTTGGCGTAGATTAATACTAAGTGTTTGATCACATCTGAGAATGCCAAATCATGCCAAAGGCTTATTTCCAAACAAAGTGCAGTTTCCTGATTTGCAAGGAAGAGTCAGGGACAAGACCATGGAAAATCCCCAGGCAGGAACCACTCTTGTTTCTTGCACCCCTTCCTTCAGCTGTAAAACAGGGGCTAAAGTGAAGACCTCGGTGTGAATGGTCTTTTCCCCAGCACAAACCACCAGTTATGAGTAAAACCCGCCCTCAGCAACTCCAACCAGTTCTCAAGTAAAATTTGGCGGCCAAGAGAAGACCCTCTTAAATGCTAACAATAATGCATGTCTCACTTTATAAACCGTGGGGCAGTCGGCAGTCCCAGGCCAGGGAAGGTCAAGAAATACATGTCTTGGAGGCAGCTGCAGAGAGATCACTGAGGGAGAGAGGGATTTAAGAGCGCCTTGCCCCAAGGAGCAAGGCACACCAGTGGGTGCTAACAAGGGACATCCCTCAGCCCTCCTGCCTCAGTTCAGCTGTGCCTTGGTGCTGTGTGCACATACAATGGCACACAGACAGTGCTGGGTCACTGAAGAGTGGTGTTGGGTGCAGCCAAGTCGTGTTGGGGGCACCTTCCTCACTGCTCTAGGACTCCCCTGGTGCAGGAAGCTTGAGCGCTCTGACAATCCTGATGGCTCGGACTCGGGGAGAACAGTGCTCAGCTGGGAGAAGGGGGTTGAACAAAGTGGCTTTGTTTGGTGTAATCCTCCTGAGCTGTTTCCCGCTCCGTGGGGCCGAGGGGGTTTGGCACAGGATAAGCTGCACACACACACACACACACACACGCACGCGCACTAGTGCACGCAGGCTCCTCGCTCGACACCCGGCTTGGCTGAATGGGCGCATTCACCTGCGAAGGAATTCACCACGTGCCTCCCATGACTGCTCTGGGAGGCACCACAGCGTGTCCTGGGGCCAGTTTCAGGGCATGTACTGTACCACAGCAGGGACTGGGGGTCACCTGCGTTCGGGAGCACACGAGACTGAGATGAAGAGTGCGGCTCCATGGCTACATCCTGACTGCAGCAAGGCAGCTGTTCATGCTCCCCAGCACCAAGGACTGGCAACTCTCCCTCCATTGCCAGTCCCAGTGGATTCAGAAAATAGATTGAGAAAATCTCTGGCACAGAAATCATCAGGTGTGGGCCAACCAAAGGGATTTCTCTGCCAAAGAGAAATCTGTTCTTCCTTTCAGAATGTTTTCCTGACATACTAGCATAAGAAATAGCAGTGCCTCTCAAATTTTCTTTTCTGAGACTGGCCAAGTCAACTCATGAGAGGCTTTTCCCACCTTGGCAAGTAGAAGATGGCCCAGCATGGAGTGAAACGATAACATCAGGGTGTCACAATTATTTAAGCTTGTCCAAACAAGGGAAAACACCAACCATGCACTGTTACCATACTTTGCCTGGAAATACAGTGTGGCTCTTTCCCAGTGTGATATTTAGATATTCAGGCTTCTTGCTCTTCCCTTGAGGAATGGGTCCTCAGCATGTGCTGCCCACCTGAGCTGGGCTGTCCATGCAGGAGTGCATAGGCTGAATTTAGCCATCTCGTTTCTTCTCCAACCATCTCATTTCTTCTCCAACCATCAGGCCGCCTGGTTGATGCTCTCAAGAACTATGAGGTGATCTTCTACCTGG
Organism: Corvus moneduloides; assembly: GCF_009650955.1. NCBI lineage: Eukaryota > Metazoa > Chordata > Aves > Passeriformes > Corvidae > Corvus > Corvus moneduloides. Next base: position 23,670,218 of record NC_045479.1, on the reverse strand, counting down.
CGGGCTCAGAGGTTGTGCTCTCTGCTCTGTTCCTGGGTGTTGCCAGCTACTGCTGCCTGAACCGAGGGAAGAAGGAGCCTCCCCCAGAGAACAACCCCACTGCTGGAGGTGGGAGTGACACCGAGGAAGCAGAGTCCGACGTGCAGGAAGCTGAGGAGCACAGCAGCAACAACCACCAGCCGGCCCACAGCACTGACAATGCCATGGTGGCAGCCAACGAGGAGGCCAACCATGTGGCAGATGAGCAGAGTGGGGAGGGAGGTGGCTGTCCCACAGGGGATGGGGAGGTGTTGGCACGAGACGGCTGCAACGCTGACCAGATGGTGGAGAGGGACAGTTTTTAGCCAGGGCAGAGAAGAGGGATGTATAAAACCGGCCTTGTTTGCAAGCAGCTCAGCATGGGAGGGTAGGTGGGATGCGGGGAGGAGAAAGCTGGGACAAAGGCAGACGTAAGAAATAAGATGGAGAGGTATAAGAATAGCTGGTCCTTATGTACATATGTCCACATACCCACCCAGTGATATGTCTACTTGCATCCTGCACCCATGCTGGTACAACACAGGCTCAGATCAGCCCGAACACCAAAAAGAAAAAAATAATAATCTTCTTTCCTCATTTTCAAACCAGCCTTGGAGAAAGTCTTCCAAAGAGGATGCCAAGGACTCTCCTTTTCCTTCTGCATTGTCACAATACAGAACACAAACAATTAGAGACTCTTCGTAATCAGATCTGGTACGCTCTGTTCTGGTGTCAGTGTTTCCTTCACCCCACTTCAGTCTCGCTGGCAGCAGGTTTAGGAGGTGGTATAACTCACAGCTACCACCTGGCCACCTCCAGGGGCCACCACCATGGGGTAGACACCAGGCTCTCTGCAGTAACTCCCTGGGGCACTGCCAGACCAGGAGGCCACCAGCTCTGACCACCTCTGCCTGGCACACCTTTTGTGGATGGTAAAGCTGGGGCAGTGACACCTGATGCTGCTTTCCCAAGTAGGGAAGTGCTGTCTGTGTTAGAAGCTGCTGCTGAGCTACACGAAGAAGACACCTAAGAAAGGCTAATGCCATTAGGTGTGCAGCCACAATACGGAGCCTCGCTGACAGGAATAGCACCAAGCCAGCTTTATCTAGGCTCAAGTGAGTCCCGTTGACGCGTGAAGGGAACAACTTGGCCCCTGTGGGGGTGGGGGTTTCAAGACAGGTAAATAACCATGTTCCAGGTGATTATCCACTGAGCAGGAATGGCACCAGATGTGCCTGTGTTTTCCTCTTAAATAGAGAAAACCTCCTTACATAAAGGAATCAAAGGTAAGGCAAAAGGACAAGCCCCAGTCCCTGAGTGCTGCTAACAAGGGTGTTGGAGCACGTGGTAAGGCAGGCATGACCCCCTCACCCCCTGCTGCAGTGATGGATTTCTAGATTCAGAGAGGACAACCTTCCCTGGCATGCTTAAACCACTTCTAATCTGCTTTAGGACTGGATCTTTTATAAACACCCCTGGCCAAAGCTCTTTCTTCCGGTTTCCTGAACTGCTTCACCTCAGAGACCCTGGGGGAACCTGTGACTATAACAAGGGATCAAAAACTAAGCAGAGGGCTACAGGGAAGGCAGCTCGTGGGGTCACCAAAAGATGTGTTTTGTTCCAGACCAGACTGACTACAAATTAGTGGGTAGTTGGTAGAGCCTGCAGGACCGATAAAGCCATTTAAACACAGCAGGGGAGTGAGGACATGAAGGAAAGGCTTTCATTCTAGATGCTCCCAAACAAAAATGACAGTAAATGATGAGCAAAATAAAGCTGTTGAAGAATGTCAGTTTAAGAAGAGACAGAAGACTGGAGGGGAGAAGGTAAACCCCATAAGGTTGTACTCTGTCCCATCATTGCTAACACCACTGTTAGATCTGATTTTGAGCCAGTCATAGCAGTGACTGTGGGCTTTTTCCTATTCAAACTCACTTAGAAACATCCCAAATGAGACTAACCCCCATAAAAAATCCCAGATGCAAAGATCTGGGAGAAGGAGAGCAGCAGCAAGGGTGCTGGGGCCCTGCAGGCATTCATCCAGTGCTCTCAAGCTTGTTCTCCCTCCCCACAAGGTAAGATTGCTGTTTCTGCTCAACCAAGTTGCTCTGCAGCTCTTTCCCCAGTAACCCCAGGCTGGGTTATCCTTATTCACTAGTATGCCCTCCAAGAAGGAGCTCACAACTTCCCAGAGGTCCAAGATCCACAGCATGAATACAGCTGCCCTTGCCAGCCAGGCAGGTCACTAGAACAAGGTCCCCTCTGTTTCCTTGTCACAAGTCAACATTTCCCACTAAGCCTCCCGCTCTTAAATTTTTATCACAAAAGCAAATAGAAGCCCTTAGGGTATGAGATCTCACTATAGAGAGTGCTGCAAGATTCCCAGACCTCTTCCTAAAAAAACCCAGCTATGCTGCCCTACACTTTTCCTTGCTGGCTTTCAGGCAAGCTCCACTGAAGCGTTTTCAGTTCCTCTCAACTGCTCCGTGTTTTGGCACAACAAACAGCTCTGAAAGAGGATCAGGGACTTAATCAGCCGAAGCTTGTGATGCAACAGCTGAGCTGTGTGGAGAAGCTGGCCCTGAAGGCATGCAGGGATGCCACCTTGGCAGGACTGAGGCACCTGGGGGCCTTTAAAAGGCTGGTGTTCCCCTGGGAAGCTAAGATGCAGAGAAGCACCCAGTATTACTGGGTGACTGGCCTTGCTACAGCATTTATAACCCTCTCCCTCTGGAAATGTGCTGCACTGACCACCACAGCTTGGTATAGAGATTATGCACCAGTATGAGAAGAAAGAAAATGGCCAGCACATGACACCCATCTTCCCAACATTATAATTTAAGATTAAAACCAATGGAAGATCAGCAAACAAATCTCTTATAGGAAAGGCATGAAGGACATGAAATGAAATGTCACATATTTATTACAGACAATGGTCACTACATCAGAGTCTGTTTAAATTCTCCAGAGCAGCTTCACCATGGATGGCTTTTTCCCAGGCACCCATGGAGATGAAGAAGCTCCAAAAAAACAATCAAAGAGAAACACAAATTAGAAAAAAAAAATCATAAATTAATGCCCTTAAATAACTTCTCCCACGACCACTAGAATGTAATGACAGAAGTCAAAACCCCTGCCCCAAGAAGCACACCACTCCTGGCAGTTGTGCTGCCCACTAACAAAGTGCCATCTGCATCTGGGATTAGCCCACAGGGATGGAGGGAGGAGAAGAGAAAAGCAAGGAGGAAAGAAGTAGTCTCACATACCTCAGCTTTCCTTTTCCCCCTTTCCTTGTGCTAGGGAATGGGAGGATAGCTACTGCTGCTGGCTGACCCAGAGGCAGCACAAAATAGTTGTGCAGAGAGGAGAGCACACTAGTCATTCTTTACACTAAAAAAATCCCAAAGTCTCTGCCTAAAGAGTATGTCTTCCTTTCTCCACGAGGCTTTGTGTCTCCTTTCTAGTTTAAAGATGGGGTCTTTCCATCACGGTTCTAAGGTGGAGCCTCAGAAGGAGCTTGAAGACAGCAAACAGTGATGCTAACACTTTCCCCCAGCACAAGGGGAGGACGGAAGGGGGCTGTTCTCACCATCTCTAATCACCTCCAAACCCTTAACCAGATTCCATATGCCCCAGGGGAGCGGTGCTGCCCACGTGCTCAGCAGAGTCCTGTCTGCACAGAGGCACACGGCAGTGTGGGAGCGGCTTTTCCTCCCCGCACCTCAGTACCCAGGCTGGGTAGCAGAAGTCTCTAGGGGCAAAAAGAATATCCAGGCAAACAAGCAAAGGAAAAGAGAGGAAAGCAGAGGCTGGTCCCAATCCAACCAGCTACCCCCACCCAAAGCAGAGGAGGAATCCCAGGCTGGACACACAGAGAAATCACGGAGGATGAATTGCCATGTGAAATACATGTTTTCCCAACAGTCTGCAAAGTCCTTCCTCTGGCCATGCCGGCACACTCAGGCATCATCAATGAGCTTCTCTCCATTTGCATCCTCCTTCCCACTACCCTCTCTCTCACTTTCTCCTTCTTCTTCTGCCCCATCTGTGTATGTGTCCTTCTGCCCATAGCTGAGAGTGGTGCGGGCAAGGTCCACCTCGATGGGAAAGACATCGGCATCCCGGAGCACGGCATAGCAGTCGTCATAGTACTTGGACATGGTGGAGACAAAACGCTGGAGCTGGAACACGATGTCCTGCACTGTAGGGGAGACATGTTGGGGGAAAAAAGTGTGAAAATTCCCTTCCCAAACAGTGTGAAGGCTGTGATCAAGCCTCCCTTACCAGCACTAGATACAATCTCCTACACACTAATCCCTTTTGGCCCCTCAGGGCTGATGTCTCGGGCACAGCCACAAAGGAGTTCTTCAGCAAAGAAGAACTGAGCTGAGGCAAAAGAGGAACACAAAGGGCAAAGCCATGTCTGCTGAACTCAGCAGTGGCACTCACCATGTTTCTGGTCCAGGAGCTCTATTTTCTCTAGCACATCCTTCCTCATCTTGGCAAAGCGCATGCGAGCCTCCTGACGGCAGCGCAGGATCAGGCGGTACTCGTAGTTCCCAGTGCTGACCCGGTAGAGGGGCTCACCCAGAGCCTGCCAAAACACATGGCACCATTTTAGAGACTCCCACAACAGTGCTTGTACACAGAGTCTGCCTACCAGTGTGGACTCACAATGACCTTGGGTTATTACAGATCTCTCAGGCTCATGGGGACTGCTGTCAGGAGCAGGAACCATGAGGAACACTGAACCATGTCAGAAACTGGCAGTCAGTGGGGCCACTCTGAAGGCCAAACACACACCAACCATGGTAAAGAAAAGCATCTCTACTAAGCAAATACAAAAGCACAGGCACCTTTCAGCCCAGCATGGAGGGGTGGCATGGCTTCTTACCTGGACTAGGAAGACAGGCATTAAGAACAAACAAGTTTATATCAAGCACACAAAAAAATCTGCCCTCCTCTGCAAGGTCTGCCCTGTATGGATTGAATAATGAATTCTGTATCTACGCAGGGAACCCTCTGGTATCTACAACCATCCAGACACAATGTTGGAAACCAGCAGGGAGGGACCTATACATTGTCCTGCTAAACAGTCTGGAAAGGGGTTAGGTCTGTCAGCAACAAAGCATCCTCCCCTTGCACCTGTAAGCACAACACACAGAAAAATCTGTGCTATGGACTACGGCTCGCTAACACACGCTGCCCGTGCCAAAACCCAAAGATGTCACTCTGCTGGGCATGACTGGGGTTCTTTCCTTCCCACTTAGAAGGAAACACATAATGAAAGCTTGTGTTAGGAGCTTGATTCCTTCCTGGCACTGGGGAACTAGGCATTCCAAAAAATCAAATGCCTGCTCTGAGACTGATACCTAGGATAAAAAAAAGATGTTACTTTCATGCAGGGAAACTGGAATTTATGGGATACCTTTAGCTATTTTAAATAGACCTGTTAAGGATTAAAGTCCTAAAATTCTAAACTATAAACCCCCTATTGTTAAGAGAGATCCTTTAATCAATTTTCTTCACTTATAAATGCAGTTTCACATGCATTTTGCTGCAGAGAAGCTAAATCTCCATTTCTCAGAAACAAGTCCAGAATTAACGATAAGCTGTACACTACACACAAATGGAATCTGTGAAGATAACACCTTAATCCTCCTTACATAACCTAATAGTTCTTAAACACTGAGAAAGACAACCACTGAGCAAACAAGCTGCAGTGCTTCCCAGGTAGCGTTTAAGGATCCCCTATTTCTAATACATTAAGAACAAATGTATGTAATTCCTTAGGATGCATTCACTAGTTTGGCTGCTGACAGGCTCAGGAGTGCTTTTGCAATTGTGCTGATACTCACAATGCAGCTGTACTCTTCATCATCCATCTCTTTGACTTTCAGGCAGTAAGACTTTGCAGAAATAAAGATAATTATAAAAAAAAAAAGGGCAAAAGAAGAAGGAAATATTAAAAATTAGAAACAACTTCATCATCATCCATACCCATGAGGTTGTACCATTCCAAGCCTTCCTTCAGTGGTAGAGACTCTGAAGAAAGCACAGTGGGAAAAATCCTGTGTTCATCTACTCTTTGGGAAAAGACAGTACAAGAAAAGTATGAGATGGGAATGAATAAATAGGGAAAGAAAAAGATTAATTGCAGGAAGGATTTATGTAGGAAGAGATGCTGCCATATTGCCTTGCCTTAGGGCTGCAGCTCCAAATACTTCTCTCAATGTGTAAAAAGAAACAGATTCCTACAGTTACAGAACAGGTGCACTTAGCAACCTTACCCTTTTTGGGTAGAAAACAAGGGGTGAGTGGAATGAAGGAGGAAAAAAAAAGGCAAGGTCTAAATTAAAGCAAATATGACTTGACAGTTGTTTACTTTGGCTAAAGACAGAGTGTCCAAAATTACCTGAAAAATATGGACTGGGGAGCTTTTTAGAGGAGTTAACAGCCTAAGTTGCAGAGGAACTCTTTACAAATAAATCAGGAAATAATTTGGGTCATGTGGGAAATAAGTCATCTGGGTACTGTGAGATCTTTCTTACCAGTGAGAAGTGTTTGGTTAAGAGCAGGTGTCTGAATCTGAGTAATCTGGCAGTAAACAAAGAACTGAAAAATCCAGTGCATTCTCTCATGGAAGGATGGATATGTGATCATATAGGCTACATGTGACTTTCAGGATGATTCTATGAAACTTAGTTGCAACCAGCACTTAGGGGGGGGAAAAAAAAAAGAAAAAAGCAAGCAGCTCACCAAATATTCAAACTTGACATCCAGGTATTTTTTGATAGTCAGCCTTGTGTCAGGAATGGCTTTATTCAGATACGTATTCAAGTCAGTGAGCATCTGCAAGGGAAACACCGTGTTGCTGAATTAAGACTAAAAAGCATGAGTACAATTCAAGTGCAACCTTCTACCCAGCACAGGTCATGAGGCTGCCTCGAGTTAACTCTTTTTTGCACTACAGCATATTTGAAAGAAAATGTCTGATCATGCCTCAGAATGGTTAGAGCCCCCATTACTGTCACTGGCAAGTAGTTCCAGTGTTAGAAAAGTTTGCCTCACTTCTAGCCTGGATTCATCTCCTTTTGACTCATTTTATTTCCAGCTGGTCCTGGAAACAGCTCTCCCCAGTTCAAAGTTCCATGACCCAGCATCATTGATCCAACATGGCACTGAAAGTGGTGCCCAAACCAACACGTAATCCTCTCTTTGCTAAACTAAGTGCACACACCCCCTGGAGACTCTCACTCAAGTATACTGATTGAAATCCTTACATTGTTCCTGGGCTGCTTATCTAAGCTCTTTTAGTGCCGTAACACAGTTATGGGTACCAATATCAGGTACTACACTGATCAGACTACTCCCTCATCCCCAAAAGAAAAGGAGAGGAATATATTCATGTGCAGAAGTCATAGGGACAAGATTGCTATATTCATTATGTTACCACTCAGGTTCTTTTCATTATTAAGAGAATTCCCAGAAGGAAAGCAGACAAGGATCATTCTTCCCACAACGAATGAACTTTTAAGACCACATCTTTAAAGACAGGCCTTTCTAGATTCCCCTCTTCTCCAAACCCTTTACTCCTATGGTTAAATTCCTTACCGGCTTAATTGTTTTCAGAAGGTGAATCCCAAACTTCTCAATGCTGCGATGGGCATCAGCAAATTTCACAAAGGCTTCACTGGCAGCTGGTTGTGGTTCCCGTACACCAATGACAGAGAAAACATCTCCAAATGCTGCATGAGCAGAACAACAGAGACAGATGAATAAAGAGGTGAACGCTGAGAAAAATCTTGTCTCTAATATTAGAAGTCCCTCCCATAACCTTACAATTAGCTGGGGGTTGATGCTACATATTCCCTAAAGACCAGAGTTTGGCAGGGCACTTCCCCAATGTCTCATGTGAAAGACAGGGCCTGTGTCAGCACCACGACTGGTAATGCAGGAGAGCAGCCCTTCCCAGCTCATTTCTGCAACCCTTAGTTTTCTTAGAGTGAAGGAATCACACACCTAAGTACTGACAAAAACTCCTGAAACTGGAGGTCAAAGGTTTGTGCTCCCTTTGCTCAAGATTCTTTACCTCTGTGTGTCTGAGATAGCTCAAAGAAAGCCCTGAGAAGATTCTTGGTGTGCTCTGTCAAGCCTGTGATGGAAGCCAGAAAAACATTTAAGTCACTTCACTGAAACATAATGGAGGCATCCTTCTCTCCCATCTGGTGTCTGATGGAATATCAAGTTTACCTTTGTATAACTCTGCAGTCCTCTCCAGCTCCTCTAATCTCTTCACGAGTCCATCTAAATAGAAACAAGAATCAGAATACAGAATTATAACAGTCACATTCAGGACATGGTTAAGACCTGATTGGGTGGAAAAATACCAGTTTCATATGTTTGGTTCCAATTTCCCTCAGCCCTTAATGCCTGTCCTGTGATACATGGGAAGCCTTTAAAATTACTGCAAACTTATAGTGTGGGGTCACCACCTATTGACATTCACTAAGCTGGTCCCTGCTTTAAATTAATCTGACCTGAGATAACATTTAAATGGCCACAAGGACAGGCTGTATCACTCAGGAAGGGCAGACACAATCACAACAGCAAGGCAGAGCAGAAGGAAAGAATGTGGACCATGCAAGCAACAATAAAATTAGGCAAAGTAAGAGTAAGTGTTCCATTAGGAAAATGTCCTCCTGGACAATACTTACCATTGCAAAGTATGGCTCGGCTTAACCCCAGGGCATCCGCTGTCCCCGAGCTCATGTTCTCTACCAGGCGGTGCTTTACCTTCTTCAACACTAAAGGCCAAAAGAGAGTTACAAACCAGCATCAGGGTGACTTCTGTGGGCATGAAAAGCTCACCAGCATGTTTCACTGGTTTTCCAGGCACTGGATGAACTGCACTTAACTCAGTATTAAGGCAGCAAGTAGAAAGAGAATACCACAGAAACAGGGCACTCTGGCCCAGCCATGCTTAACACATCTTCTAATTTGCCTATCTGTTCTGCTCTCACATCCTAAACACTTCAATCAATAGAGCACCTGCAATTCTTTTGGAAGACTGTCCCAATGAATCACTTTGCTATAAGCAAAGCACCTATCTTGATATTTGGAACTAAGCTTTGGTTATGCTATCTGCTGTATTACTTCAGCTGAAGTCAGGAGATGAGGCTGAAAGACAATCAGGACTTAATGCTCAGCGTTGTCCCTTTCCCTGCTTTTACCTTTTGAATCCTAATTAAACCCTTTCGTCACCTCTTGATGGAATTTCTGTCTTCAGTGGTCATACTCTTTAAATTACTAGAGACATCTAAGTCCTCTTTGGAACCATATGACTCAGTCACCCTTATTTACAGGCAGACTTGCCTGCAGATCCCAAGAACTGAAGCCGCAGTGTTCTGGAAAATACCATATTCTCATCACACTTCTGTTCTCCCAGAAATCCATCTCACTATTCATGATTTTCCAGAACTCCTGTCAATTTATTAGCACCATAATCACCACGAAAAGAAATGACAGCACAGAGAATGGACACATTTTGCTGGAAAGTGAGAAAGGCAGATCATATAAAGGAAACAGCAGTGTAGACTTAGTTCAAAACCAGACACTTTGTTTTAGCAATAAAGGCTCTCCTCTCTCCCATAAAATTTATGTTTGTACAAAACTCAGTGTAGGTAGGTATTTCATCACTGTTCTCCAGGCTTAGAAATCACCACCAATGCCTTTCAATTGACACATTTCTGTGTACATCTAAAAACAGGTCAGCATAACTTATATGTATTAAAAATAAATTAATTAAATTATTATGTAGTTGAGATTCATCATCCATGCTAAACACAGCACAGAAAAACAAGCCTCCCACAACAACAGTTAAGTCTTGATTTAACTTTCAAGACTATTTCAAGAAGTCAGGGAAGGATTTTTTTTAAACCTGTAACTCTCTTTGACAGTATCCATTTGAAAACGACTGAGTTGAAGAGCAAGAAAGGAGACAGAATTTTACTTTGGTTTTAGCTGGGACCAATCTTTCACCCCTCCACATCATTTTAACACTCTAGGGAGAAAGAAACCAGTCTTACCAATATCCAAAGACTTGCCCTGCTTTGGGTCAGCCTGAAGCTTGTTGTAGTGTATTGTCACTTCTCCCTGCAGAAAGAGCAAACCCAAAACTGCTGTGCTGGAAGCAGGCAGCAGCAGCTCCCTTTACCCAAGGACAATAAGCTGCCAACTACAACCCAAAAGCTCCAGTGGCCCCCTCCTACCTCTCACCTTTACCATCTGTATCATCTTGGCCACCTCCACCTTGGTCTTCCCTTTGACGGACTTCCCGTTGACTCCTGTGATTTCATCCCCAGCTGCCACGGTGCCATCTAAGGCTGCTGGAGTGTTATCGAACACCTAAGACAGAGCACAGGCAGCCTGGAATCAGGAGGAAGGTCAATGCAGAGCTAAAGAGCACAAACCAAACTACTGCATTCCTCCTATTTAATTCACTTTTACTTTGCCCGTGGTGTGGCTGCAGTTTTCCCCCTCTCCAAACCAAAAGGTGGGCTGATCATCTTGTTTCTTCAGGAAGTTCTTGCCCCTAGGAATGTGCCTCCTCACATGCAGGATTTCCTGATGTTGAGAGTGTCACACTGTTCCCCTGTGAATTCTAACATGCTCTCCAGGGAGGATAATTCCAGAAGTCTTAATTTAATTCTTCCACAGCTACTAGGTACTAGAGTAAGAAAATCTTTCACTGAAAAATGAGATGTCATCTCCCACTTTGAGAAAAACAAGCACCATAGGGCTCTCTCTCCACACTTCCCATCTCTCAGGCCAACACTGCTTTAAAAAGATGTTTTCTTTTTCCTCCCCTGGTGCCCACCTGGACAATGTAGAGACAGGGGCAGTACTGTGCTCCTCCCCCAATGCTGATCCCAATCAAGTTCTGAGAGTCCTTCTTCAGGGTCACTGTCCCAGGTACAGTGGGGATGCCCCTACAAAGAGAAAGGAATAACTGAACGCGTAGGCAGAGCTTGTGTATGAAATAACTCCAGTATCTGAGTCAGTACAAATGGAAGACATCATGGGCACTGCACATCTGAATTCATTCCTTCACCTCTGCCACAGAGTCTATCAGGACGGGCCAGGAGGGAGACGTTCTGTGCTATCTTTTTCTTGGGATTGCATGCAAGGATTAGAGGTGGAAGAGACACACTCATCCATTGCTAGGCACTGAAGAAACACTATCACGCTTTAGTGTTTCATCTGCACTTAGTGCTGGAGTCAGAGGACAACTTGCACAGCATAAATGTGATGCAAATCAAGTGCTCTGTTAAATGCAGGGCAGTCACTGCAGAGCAACACAAACATTCACCTTTGCTCACCAGCACAGTGATACCTCATTCCCAGTCTCCAGAGGGAGCAAGAAATCAGCACTGAACAGGAAGTCTGATGTTCAGCACACAGTGTCAGGCACAGGTAAATTTATCAACTCTCATTAGGTCTTGGCTGCAAAGCCTACTTCTATTGTTAGAAACACCAGGAAGAGACAAGTGAAATACTCACAGCTTATCTTCTTCAATATCATAGTCCAAATCTGCAAACATTGTTTTGGTTAAGTGGCGTCCGTTTGTCTGAAGCTACTTATTCCAAACTCCCTGGGAAGAAAGAATAGAAGAGACCAAGTAAATGAATGACTGCAATAGAGAAACACAGAGAACCAACCCGTCACCCTTATCAATCTCCTTTTTCTTTTTTTGAACGCCACATCGCGTTCTCTGCTCTTATATCAAAGATGAAAAACGTGTCAAGTGTCCCTGGTTCTGTGCTCCGCATGCGACACGAGAAAGCCCTCGAGTTCGAATGCTGCACGTTCCAAAGCCGAGACTGACACACGTGCAGCATTTCCAGAGCACAGAACAAAACGTGGTCCCTTGCGGAAGCTGCTTCTTCCCACGCTCGACCTGCACCACGGCTGCTAAAGACACTTCGCTTTATCCCCGGCAGCACTGCCCATCTCCACGCTCCTGACTTCACAGCAAGCCACGGCACCTTTTGACGCTCACCGCCTGTCTCAGGAGGCCGTGTTTAAGCTTTTCACCGCAAGCCTCATTATTTCCCCATGCACAACCCCCCTTTCCACTTAATCTCGGGCAGTAATTAGCTGGCACGCTGGGGTTCCGCTCGCCCTTCGGCAGCACCGCGGCGGTGGTCGCCTCCGCCACACCCGACCCTGCGGGAGCAGGGCTCCAGGGACAGCTCACCGTGCCCATCCCCGGACGCGGGGCCGGGCAGGGGCTGCGGGCAGTGTCTGGCCGGGGAGGGGGCGAGCGCAGCCCCCGCCCGGCGGGGCCGTCCCCGGGGCAGCCGCGGGGGGGCGTCCCTGAGGGGCCCCCAGGCTCACCGGAAGCGGCCGCGCGGCGCCGTCAGCCCCCGCCGGACACGTCACCGCCGGCGCCGCCCGGAAGCGCCCGCCCGAGCCCCGCCCCCCGCGGCCGCCGCGTTGCCATGGGGACGGGCACTCGCTGTCAGCGGCGGGGCGCGGCGGGACGGGCCCCGCGCAAACACCCGGCACAAACACCCGGCACAAACACCCGGCACAAACACCCGGCACAAACACCCTGGCACAAACACCGCGGCACAAACACCCGGCACAAACACCGCGGCACAAACACCCGGCACAAACACCCGGCACAAACACCGCGGCACAAACACCCGGCACAAACACCGCGGCACAAACACCGCGGCACAAACACCGCGGCACAAACACCCGGCACAAACACCGCGGCACAAACACCCCGGCTCAAACACCGCGGCACAAACACCGCGGCACAAACACCCGGCACAAACACCGCGGCACAAACACCGCGGCACAAACACCCGGCACAAACACCGCGGCACAAACACCCCGGCTCAAACACCCCGGCACAAACACCCGGCACAAACACCCCGGCTCAAACACCCGGCACAAACACCGCGGCACAAACACCCGGCACAAACACCGCGGCACAAACACTCCGGCTCAAACACCCGGCACAAACACCCGGCACAAACACCCGGCACAAACACCGCGGCACAAACACCCGGCACAAACACCGCGGCACAAACACCCCGGCTCAAACACCCGGCACAAACACCGCGGCACAAACACTCCGGCTCAAACACCCGGCACAAACACCGCGGCACAAACACCCCGGCTCAAACACCCGGCACAAACACCGCGGCACAAACACTCCGGCTCAAACACCCGGCACAAACACCCGGCACAAACACCCCGGCTCAAACACCCGGCACAAACACTCCGGCTCAAACACCCGGCACAAACACCCGGCACAAACACCCCGGCACAAACACCCGGCACAAACACTCCGGCTCAAACACCCGGCACAAACACTCCGGCTCAAACACCCGGCACAAACACCGCGGCACAAACACTCCGGCTCAAACACCCGGCACAAACACCGCGGCACAAACACCCGGCACAAACACCGCGGCACAAACACCCCGGCTCAAACACCCGGCACAAACACCCCGGCGCAAACACCCGGCACAAACACCCCGGCACAAACACCCCGGCTCAAACACCGCGGCACAAACACTCCGGCTCAAACACCCGGCACAAACACCCGGCACAAACACCCCGGCACAAACACCCGGCTCAAACACCCGGCACAAACACCCGGCACAAACACCCGGCACAAACACCGCGGCACAAACACCCGGCACAAACACCGCGGCACAAACACCCGGCACAAACACCCCGGCGCAAACACCCGGCACAAACACCGCGGCACAAACACCCGGCACAAACACCGCGGCACAAACACTCCGGCACAAACACCCCGGCTCAAACACCCGGCACAAACACCGCGGCACAAACACTCCGGCTCAAACACCCGGCACAAACACCGCGGCACAAACACCGCGGCACAAACACCCCGGCTCAAACACCCGGCACAAACACCGCGGCACAAACACCGCGGCACAAACACCCCGGCTCAAACACCCGGCACAAACACCCGGCACAAACACCGCGGCACAAACATCGCGGCACAAACACTCCGGCTCAAACACCCGGCACAAACACCGCGGCACAAACACCGCGGCACAAACACCGCGGCACAAACACCCGGCACAAACACCGCGGCACAAACACCCCGGCTCAAACACCCCGGCACAAACACCCGGCACAAACACCGCGGCACAAACACCCCGGCGCAAACACCCGGCACAAACACCGCGGCACAAACACCCGGCACAAACACCGCGGCACAAACACCCCGGCTCAAACACCCGGCTCAAACACCCGGCACAAACACCGCGGCACAAACACCGCGGCACAAACACCCGGCACAAACACCGCGGCACAAACACCCCGGCTCAAACACCCCGGCACAAACACCCGGCACAAACACCCCGGCTCAAACACCCGGCACAAACACCCGGCTCAAACACCCGGCACAAACACCCCGGCACAAACACCCGGCACAAACACCCCGGCTCAAACACCCGGCACAAACACCGCGGCACAAACACTCCGGCTCAAACACCCGGCACAAACACCCGGCACAAACACCCCGGCTCAAACACCCGGCACAAACACCCGGCACAAACACCGCGGCACAAACACTCCGGCTCAAACACCCGGCACAAACACCCGGCACAAACACCCCGGCTCAAACACCCGGCACAAACACCCGGCACAAACACCGCGGCACAAACACTCCGGCTCAAACACCCGGCACAAACACCGCGGCACAAACACCCCGGCTCAAACACCCGGCACAAACACCCGGCACAAACACCCGGCACAAACACCCCGGCGCAAACACCCGGCACAAACACCCGGCACAAACACCCCGGCACAAACACCCCGGCACAAACACCCGGCACAAACACCCGGCACAAACACCCGGCACTCGCCGGGCACGGGCGTGTGTGAGTGCAGCGCGTCCCGGACTGCTGAGTGCGGTGACAACGGGGACGCAGAGAGCTTTGAGGCTCAACGAGGCCAAGGGCCGGGTCCTACGCTTCGGTCGCAATAACCCCATGCGACGCTGCAGGCTGGGGGAAAAGTGGCCCAGCAGAAAAGGTCCTGGGGGAGCTGGTCAGAGCTGGATGAACATGAGCCAGCGGGGGCCTCTGTGGCCGAAAATGCCAGTGGCATCCCGATCTCTACCAGAAATAGTGTGGCCAGCAGGACCGGGGAAGGGATCATGATTAGGATACAGTCTTAAGCTGTGCCAGGGGAAGTTTAGGTTATACGTCAGGAAAAAATTCTTCCCTGAAAGAGTGATTGGGCACTGGAATGGTCTGCCCAGAGAGGTGGTGGATTCACTGTGCCTGGATGTGTTTAAAAAAAAACTGGACATGGCACTCAATGCCGTTGTTTAGTTGATGGGGAGGTGTTAGGTCATAGGTTGGACTTGGTGATCTCAAAGGTCTTTTCCAACCTAGTTCATTCTATGATTCTGTGATTCTGTACGCAGCACTGGTGATGCTCCACCTTGAATCCTGTGTCCAGCTCTGGGCCCCTCACTACAAGGAGGACACTGAGGTGTTGGAGTGTGTCCAGAGAAGGGCAATGGAGCTGGGGAAGGGTCTGGAGCACAAGTCCTGTGAGGAGCAGCTGAGGGAGTGGGGTTTGGTTAGGCTGGAGAAAAAGAGGCTCAGGGGTGACCTGATCCCTCTCTACAACCCCCTGAAAGGAGGCTGTAGCCAGGTGGGGGTCAGTCTCTTCTCCCAGGCAACCAGTGACAGGACAAGAGGACACAGCCTTAAGCTGCACCAGGGGAGGTTCGGGTTGGACATTAGGAGGAATTTCTTCACAGAAAGGGTGATTGGGCATTGGGATGGGCTGCCCAGGGAGGTGGTGGAGTCACCGTCCCTGGAGGCGTTTAAGGGAAGACTGGACGTGGCACTCAGTGCCATGGCCTGGCTGCCAAGGTGGTGTTCGGTCAGAGGCTGCACTCCACGATCTCAGAGGGCTTCTCCAACCTAATTGATTCAGTGATTCTGTGAAACTGGTTGGCACAATCACCCCTACTGCTGGCAGGCCAGCAGTGACCTGCGGAAGCATTGGATGCCAGCAGATGTGGAAGCCAGTCAGCACAGCTGTGTGCAAAACCATTGCACTGCCATGTGTGCGGCAGGATCACCAGGCTTCCACGCATTCTTCTCCTCTGCGATGTGTGTGTGGGCAGTGGTTGGGTGTTCAAATGGTTTTCCTGCCTCCATCATGACAGTACCATCACTGGGAGAATGCTGTGATTTCCCAGAGGAATGTGGTCGCCTTTTTGCATTATGTGTCATCTTTTCCAGCCTCTCCTGGCTTCTGAACAATTACCAGGCTGCCAAACCCGACTTACTGACGCAGATCAAAAAACCCCCCAACACTGTACCCTTTGAACTGAAAACTCTGTGACTAGGAACAAGGACTGGCCCATGACGATGACCTCCCTTGCTGGCTGAGAGGGTGGTTAGTGTTAGCAGAATGCAACCCCGTGAGCCTCTTGTCTGCATACATCAAAACACTGACTGAAGCCACCCACAATGCTGGACTACAAGGGCAAGAATGTGTTGTTAATAATCATTTTGAAGTCCTGGGTTTAAGATGTGGTTTATTTATGAAGGGAAGCTGAATGGGAAATGCAGTCCTTCAGGTGGGAGCTCTCTGAAGAAAAGAGACTGACATCCTGACCCTGGGCACTGACAGGAATTTACATCAGTGAAGCTCCAGAACTGATGAGCCAGACCCTGATCTCTGCATGAAGAGCTTGCTGGGGCTCAACAATGCAATAGCACTTGACTGTGGCTGAGGGTGATACGGAGAACACAGAGCCAGCTTCTTCTGAGGGTTTTTGCACAGCTAAAGACAAGAGGAAGGGGTTGCAGGATGGAATTACAGTGCAACAAAAGGGGAAAAAAATCACTATGAGGGTGGATAAACACTGTTACATCAGGCCAGAGAGCTGGTGGAATATCCATCCCTAGAGACAGTGGCAATTTAGCTGGACAGATTCTGCGACGCTGGGGTCCTGAGAGAGACCCTGCAACACAAGCAAAGATGTCACCCCGCAGAAGCCTTCCCGAAGCTGACAGCTAATACAGACAGCTGATTAAGCAATGTCACACAGGCAGAACCAGAGCCTGCTGTCTGTCCCACGGCCCGGCAGGACTGCTCCGTGCGGCGGGGGCCGCGTGTCCCGCGCTGTCCCCGCGCTGTGTCCCGCGGGCTTCGCAGGGTCGCCCCCGGCCACCGGCTGGGCTCTATTTCTAAGGGGGGATCGCCACCGTGTGGTCACTGCCCGGAATTGCTGCTGCAGGAGGGGGCCTGGGTTCAGGGTTTGCAAAGTTGGGATATTTCTCCTGTTTTACTGCAAGGGGGGAAAAAGAGGTTTTTCACACACATAGGAGAACACTTGCATAACGTGAATCATTTGCTTGCTCCCAAGGGCCTTGTGCATGGCTGGGTATCAGACTGGTTAAAATAAGTTGCAGGACCTCGTTTCTCCTGCTGTCCACTCCTGCTACTAGAGCTGCAAGGGAGATGAACAAGCAGTGAATGTTTCCTTTGCTGGCAGCTCCTGCCATTAAAAAGAAACACAAGAAGCAGAACTGGCCCGAGGTGAAAAACTAGACCTGCTGACACTGACAAGGCCAGAACCTGTAGGTCTGATGAGCCTTGTTTTGTGCTGCTCCAGTGAAGTGTGGACGTTGTGCATGTCCTTCAGTTCGTCCCTGAAGCATCGGCCTTTGTATGCGTGTGCTGACTGACCCTGCCTTTTGTGCACAGCTGCCCCAAAGTGTCCAAGATCGATTGGATTCTCTCTGTGTGAGCTGGAGGATGAATCTGCATGTGCCCTAAAGCCATGTCTGTCTCAATAGTAGAAATCCAGCCGATCGCCTCCTCTCAAGGGGAAAAGTAATGAATTGCTGATGAAAATGGTTACCTAAAATCCAAAAAAGCAAGGCCAGCCAACACTTTAAAAAAATCCCAGGAAGCTGTTGGTTTTCAAGAATAGGTCTGATTAATTGTACCAAAAATTTGAAATGCAGCTTTCTCTTGAAAATTGGGCTCACTGCTTACAGTCTACCAATATGGCTTCAATCAAGAGGGCTTAGTTTGCACATACAGAGATTTTTCTATCCCCAAGTACACAATCCATGAAAAGTTTGAGAGTCAAAACTCCCTTCTGCTTGTCTTTCATCACGTGTAATAAGGAGTCTGCAAGCAGATCACACGTTGCATGACTGGTTAGCTTCTTGGCACTCAGATATATTTCTGTGTACTGGGGCTGTGCTGAATCTCATGTTTCTGGCTGCTTTTCTGCTACTGTTTTCAGTGTCAACACAACTAACTCTGAACTAACATCCTCTTTGATAGCTGTCCCTTGAGCCATGTTCTCTGTTTTGGGGGGAACTTCCAGCAAGTTAGTTTGGGGATTGTATTTCCTGCCCATCACTGCACAGCCTGCCTGCTCTGTCCCTACCCCATTCCTGCTGGGTGCTCCAAATACTTGCAGCAGCCTCTGTATGGGGCAGGTGGGACATGGCCCTGTTGGGGTGGAATAGGGGGCTGCTTTCACTGGGTGCTTTAATTGTCCTTCCTCTGAAATTTCCTGCACTTAGAATTCTCCAAGGTTTATCCAGAGGGAAGTTGGGTGAAACGGACAATGCTTTGTGGCAGATTGTATTTCCAAGTGCACCAAACATGTTTCAGTGCCTCTGGACTTTGTCCCCACAGACTACTTCTCCCAGCCAAGGAGATAGGTCTCGGGGCATCTGGTGCAGCTGTTACCTGTATGAAGGCATTACATCAGTACTTGCAACCTGAAAAACCCTAACAACGACTTAAAGCCTAATGGGTTTTGTGAGACTCTGCAGGTGGAAAGCAGGAGCCCTGGCTTGGCTGATCATTTTTTATTTGTAAGGCAACTTTCAGCCTTTCCATTCCAGGGCCGTGACCACACGCCGTTGCACAGCCCAGGGGCACTACTAGTCTGGCAAGGTGCTATCAAAGCTTGTGGTCCTTGGGATGAGCCCTTGGGATGCTGAGCTCCACAGCAGAATAGAGACAGGGCATCTGGGGGACCACATCTCATGAGCAGTAGCAGAGTGAGGGGTGGGAAACAGGCAGAGACTTGCCCTCATTATGCATGGGTCTAACATGCCCAATTACCCCATCATCTCCTCACCTCTGCAATGTAAAAGACTGTTGTTGAGAGTGGTCATAATTCATGGTGAACACCCTGCCTCCCCCTTACTCCTTTCACACCCACTGCTCTCCATTTTCCTTCCAGAAAAAAATGTGTCTTTGATGAAATCAAATGGCTCAGTCAAAGAACCCCTCAAATGGTTGGGGACCCCTGCAGTTGGCCACCCTTGCCCACTTCCCAGCTCTATTTCTGGCCGAGTTTGGAGTTTAAGTGGGCTGACCTTGTGCCCTGACTGCCCTGGGGGTCAGTGATGAAAGCGGATGGAGGCTTCACAGTCAGGTCTCTTGTGTGTGACTCTTTTGTTCCCAGGACAAGGGTGTGCAGTGCCTGGGACAGTGCTTAATTGTTTGGGGGCACTGCTTTACCCGTCATGCCCTTCCCCGGGTGGCCCCAGCCCTTCTTGCTCATGCGTGGGAGGGAGGCAGCTTCCCCACTCAGAGTAAGGAGGAGGAAGCAGAGTCTGGAGTGCTCAGCATCATTTCTGGCTGTTTATCAATCTGTGTAATAAATTTTGCAGATTGCCAGAAAGCAGAAAGAGAAAGAAAGTCGAAAAAAAAAAAAAAAAAAAAAGAACTTCCTGGCATTTTGTGACTCCTGTCTGTCACTGGGTGTATCTTCTATTGTCCTTCTGTGCAGACAAGAGCAACATCACCTTGTCCCAGCCAGCTCCTGTGCCCATCCACTGTGCTCCATGGGATTCACCCCATCACTGAGACTTCCCCTCTGCCCTTCTACAGGTGTTTAATGAGGAAAGCCCTGTGTCAGGCCTGAGGCATTGGGCTGAGTCCAAGTGGAGGCAAGAGGTTCACACCAGGGAGGGCAGAAGCTCTGTGTTGATGTTGTGGGGTGAGCAAGCCCAGGGCTGGATATATTGAGGCTTCTGGAAAGCTTTTTTTGCTACATCTGAGCGAGGCACCACACCTGGCACTGCCCTGAGGACATGCAGAGGAGGGGTGGGTTTTCTGCAGGTATGTTTGAGCAGGGGAAGGATGCTGGACAACCTGTGGGTGTGATGATAAAGAATTGAAGGTTTACAAAAGACTTGCCTGATAGACATAGGTCAGCAGAACTCAGCACAATCATGTGGGAAGCCTTGTACCACTCAATACCTCTTTGGCTGCCCCCTCAGCATCTTTCTTTTCACAAAGAGTCTTTCCTGTGCTTTACATCTTCATTAGAGCTGGAGACTGGGGCAGGAGCCTCCACAGCAGGCCCTCCCCTCTGCCATTTCGGGGAGTGACTGTGCAGAGGAAATGGATAAAAGGAGCCCAGGGTCAGGGTTTAATTACCGCATTGCGTGCAGAGACGAGTGATGGACAGAGACTGTCAGTGGGTCACTGATTAGCTGCCACAGAGCAGACAGAGGAGGGGGGAAATGTGGTGAGCCCCTGGGACAGGCCAGTGCTGAGGAGAGCTGTGAGACATGGAGGTGGCAGCTTGTTGTGGGAGACACTTTTTCTTTTAGTTGTTTCCCCAGTCATTCATCCCACTATTTGTCCCAGCTCCATCAGGAGTCCTATGGTCTAAAAAGTCTCCTGCTGTGCCATGGCTGCTTCACTGGTTAGGGACAAGTTGCTGCTGGGGTGGCAGGTCCCCTGGAGGGATGGAGAAGAAGGGACATCTCCTGCCAACTGTGCCGAGCTCTTGTCTCCCTGTGGCAAGGTGGCAAGGAAGGATGGAGGGAGGGAAGAAAGCACATGAGGGAAGAAAAGGAAGTAGGCTAAATGGAATGGCTGCTGGCAGGTGAGGTGTAATACACAGATAGTGCTCCTCTGTGCCGGAGTGAAGGTCTCCTTCAGCGAGATCAGCCCAAACAAAGTGCAAACCAGGCTGCCTCTTTTCAGCCCCACTGCTTTACCACTGCCTCCTTTGGACATGGCTGAATGCCTCAGGTAATAAATCTGTCTGGCATCTGTTTGGCCTGGGACTGAGAGAGACCAGGTTTGTTCTCTTGGCAGATTTGGTGACCTGGTTTTGTGCAGCAGTATGCAGAAGAAGCAAGTTTCAGCAAGTCTTAACTGTTCTACTTCTAATCCCATAGGTAATTCCACCTCCTTTCCTTCTCACCTTCATATCAAACCCTTGTTCCTCATCCCAACATGCTGTCTCTGAGCCCAGCCTCCCTTTTCCCACATTTAGACAACTCAGTCAACTCATATCCCTGAGCCTGCTCTCAGCCCTGCCATACAGTGTCACACCTAACTTCTTCCACCAGTCCTTTTACCCTTGGTCTCAAGGTTCTTCTTTCTTCTCCTTTTCTCTACAATCCCTCTACACATCCTCTTTTGGAGTCTGAGCTTCAGTTTCTACCTCCATTCACAGTTGTCCCCCAAGGTCCTGCTTCCCATGTCCACTCTCCCCTATCACTCCTACCCTTTCCTCTCCCATTCTTGCTTTTCCTCACTCATCCTTTGCCCCTCTTTCCCGTCCCCTTCACCTCTGATCTCCCAGGGTTGTTTGCGTGAATAGTTTCTGGAATCATGAGATCACTGGTTTTTCCTGTCTCTGTCAGTGGGAACATCACATTAAGGAGCATGGATAAGTGACCAGGGGCCATTGGGGTGACTCTGGCACCCACTCTCCCCACCCTCTCTACCCCCCTCTTCTTCTGTATCAAAGGAAGCTTTGTTGTCCAAAAGCAGAAAAGCAGATAAAAAGGCGGAACATGTGATCTCATTGGCTTTATTTAGACATCCAGCTATTCCTCCTCTCTTTTCTTGATTCATCCAAAATTATCTAAGTAAGAATCCATAATCCATCCTTGGGCTTCTCATTTGTGAAAGAGATGGTGGTAGATTCTTTTTTCCAAAAGGACTTCAACAGCTGACCTCTTGGTCTCCACAGGGTGCAAAGATGACCCTGATGGGGCTCTCTAGACAGTGTAATGCCTTTGATTACAGTAGTCTTCACATCAGGAGTGTGGCGTCCCACCATGTGAAGGAGAATTGAGGCAGGGAGAAGCAAATCCTTTTCCTTAAAGTTTCACCATTGCTTACTAGGGGATTCCAAGACTATCCAGCAATGCATTGCTTCCTCAGGGGCACTGCTTGGTGGGGAGGTTTAAATTTGCAGTGTTAGATGCACAACATTTGAATTAATGAGTTTCTGGATCTTCCAGGGACTTGTTTTTTTGACAAGGGCAAAATTCTTCATCTCAGAGGGCTTCAGTTGTCTTTTGTGATGGAGATGATCAGTGTTTACTTACCAAGGCTGACTGCACACTCCTGGCAAGCACCCTGTACGATAGAGCTACTGTGGGGCTGGTGGGGCACAGCTGGGGTGGCAGGAAGTATCTCTGCATCCATGTTGGGATTCATTTAGATGCTATCAAGCCAGGAGGCAGGAAAAAGGGTTATTATATATTCCTTTGTTGTTACATATTGGATGAGTTTGAGGCTTTCCAGTGAAAGCTGCCCTGCACACGCTGCTTTGAAACAGTATGGTTGACTAAGCAAAAATCCTCATTGTGGGCAGAGCCATACGAATATAAAGAGTTGGTCAATGCATCGTTTTCATGATGTTTTAACCAGCTTGGTTAAAATCCACCAGACAAGAAGTCCTTCTAATGTGGGAATATAATGGCCCTTTTATCTATAGTCCATTCCCCTTCTCTACAGGAGTAAAAATTCTCTGCATAACGCCTTACATCCACAGCTTTGTATGTGTGTGTGCGGGATGTGGCTAAGGCTGAAATTTAATGATTGTTTCAAGGACCTTCCAAAATAGTTAAGGCACTGAATGGGAGAAGAGTGCAGAAAACTTGGCAGATAGACACAGGCAGCATATGCCCTGTTCATCTAAAGCATGACATGGACTGAGATGGACTCAGGACAAAGGGTGATCAGAGGAGTGAAGAGGGTCAGTAGAGAAGAAGGTGAGCAGAAAGGCAGAAGGATTTGCATCAGGTGAGACTGAAGAATTTTATTTTGTTGCAGAATGCAGTATCAGTGAAGTATATACCCAAATGCTGTGAAAGGAAGGGAGGTGGGAATTTGGCTAAGGAATTGTTTGTGTTACATAAAGGCCATTGTAGAAGTTGCAGTGACTTTGGCATCATGTGATCTTTTACATATCCATGTACGTGTAAGTTGACTCAGTGAAGCAGTATGTGCAAGGAGACTATAGCTGGAAGGATGGCTGTTGGAATGTCTGAGGTATAATTTCGATGGGGTGTGGGAAAACGTGATGTTCATGGGGATTTGCCACAACTTTTCTGTGGTAGGAGATCATGCACAAGAAGATTTATAGCAACAGTGCAGAGAAACTGTGCGATGCTCCAACCCATCCAATAGAGAGTGTCAGCTCCAGCTTGCAACCAACTGAATCAGTAAATGTGGAGGCAAGAAAGAGACTTTTTTTGTGCGTCCCATGTGTTTCTTAATAAATGCCGAGTTCCCATAAAAATCTAGACCCCTTGTAGCTGCCACTCGATTCCTGCCAGTTCCGGGTCCCTATCAGTTGATTTTCCTGAAACAGGCACCATGACTCAATTCACAAGCTATTTCCAATAGCAAGTTGGGCTGATTCAACTTATATCCTGCCCTGCTGTGTCTGACTCATTCTTTCCCATCTCCATCTCTAAGAGAAGTCCAGCGGAAGGCAGAGGGCCCTTCACATAGATGCTCAAGGTCTCTATCAGATAATAGGTGAAGAAATATTTGCCATGACCAAGCTATGGTCATTTTTTGCCATTCCTTAGTCACTTGGCAGCCAATGGAGGGACGAATCGAGAGCAGGGTGGGGGAGAGTAAATGAGACAGAGAGACGAGAACAAAAGATTCTTTTGTGGTACAGAGAGAGAGAAAAGGGAAAGCATCACCAAATGCCCAGAAGCCATGTTTGTAACAAGAGACCTATTCTCTCAGCTACTTGGAAAACAACTTGGAGTAAAAAGGCCTGGTTGAATTAACCCTTCATGGAGGCAATTCACTGAGCATGAAGGAAAGAGGCATGGCCACGGCGGACGCAATCTGCGTGGCGAGGTAGCAGTCTTGGCTCTTGGGCAATTTAAAACAACGATTTGTTGTCTGGGAAGAGGAGCTCGGGATGATGTTGGGTGGTTTGGCCATACCAAAGTTTTAAAATGTCAGATATCCTTTCTTCATAGGAGCTTTGGTTTTGGAAAAGATCACCAGAGGGGTTTTTGCAGCATATGAGGTGATGACTTTCCTGTTGATGTTTTTCCTAGAGATGCTATGGAGTGAGGAAAACAGCACCCCTAAAACTTATGGCTTACTGCAGCATAATCTTGTCCCATCACGACCTCTGTGAATTCAGTTTTTATTGCTGGCCTTCAAAAACTCTCTCCTTGCACATTGCATCTCTCTTGTTCGTGTCTTAGTCCTCTCTTTGACTGAGAAGACCAATTTTACTGGTGTTAGGGGTTCTTTGTACAAACGAATTGAAAGTATGCCAAATCTTACATTTCCGAAGAAACAACCATCTTTAATTCATTGTGAACTCTCTCAGCCTCCTTGATGTTATTTATAAGGAATTTTCCTCTTTAATTGAGTGGATCTTTGGGTGAAAGGAGACTTCTGGGATGATGGTACCAGAAAAAGCTCTACTCAAGGAAAGAGAATCTGCACCTATTTGAAGTTAATGTGGCATATTGGCATATGCTGTGTCAGTTTGACTGCGAGTTTGCTTCCGGGCGTTCTAAAGGAGCGAGACAGACAGATCTCAAAGAAAGCTTCTTCTCCTCATAAAAGTGCAGAAGGGACAGCACCCTCTGGAGCCTCCTAACAGGGCCAGGCAAAGGGGTGCAAAGAGCAGTCTGGAAATGGAAAGATGTTTCTCCTCTCTGCTTCACCATCTCACCAGGTCAAGAGCAATGTCCATTCATCATGGGTCACCCATCCCCCTGGCCTGATGGCGCAGATGGGGAGGATGCAGTGGGTGCCCCTGGAGCCCATGGTCAGGTGGGCTGCCAGGCTGATGTGGGATGCAAACAGCCTTAAAATCGTGCTTTTGTAAATAAGTCATCACATGGCACTTGTGCATGTCTCTTAGAGCAGCAGTTTGAAAACAACCAGGAAAATCATGTGGCAACAGAAGTCTGCAGGCTCCCAGCCCTCCCCCACTCCCTAACCTTCTCTCTCCCTTTCCTTTCTATCTCTCTCTCTCTCTCTCTTACTGAGATGGAGTTGTCAACAAAAGCTGGAGTTGGATTTTGCTCCCACTAACCTCATCCAGGGCTTTGGGGTATTTGTGTTGGCACTTGGTGTTGGCATTCAACCTACCTGTGCTACTCAGACCACCTGTGCTGTGTGATGCCCCCTGCAATCCTGCCAGGCGAATTTGCAAATTCAGTCTCCTAAAGGGATTGAAGGACATTTACCCAGAAGGGATTTTAAATATGATTAAACCCATTGCTCAATGGGATTTTCTCTATTGCAGGTGAGTCTGGCAGAAATTGTCTTTTTCTTGGCAGTACAGTTTTAAGACCTGATGGGCACTTACTGGAGTTACTTGTAAGGTCAGAAAAGAGAGTTCTGGAGTTTGAAAATTAAAAAAACTTGGAAGTTCTCCACTGCTGCCTCATACAACTCATTCACAGTAGCACAGCAAAGCAGGAGTCTTGGAACATTGAGACCTCAGCTGAGCTAAGAGCAGGTAGTGTTCTGTGAAGAAAAAGTGCTACTACACTGTCAATTAATGCATATCTTTGAGCCTTGGCTCCACTCATGGTCTCCTATTTTAACTGGCATATGCCGACCAACCTTGCTGAGTGCAAAGAGCTCAGAGCCAGGAGGGGACTGAGGGATTTATTGGGCTGTTCCAGGTGAGGCTCAACCTGTCCCACTCTCCTAGCACTTGGGTGGTGTTGTTGATTACACCTTCTTCTACCATACATTCCTCTAGCTATCGTTTCCTCTAAGCTGGCTTTTCCTAGCTTAGAAGCTCAGGATCTGAGTCTGCAGTTAGTAAGATCTCTACCTTTTCTTGCATTATGCGTTCCTCCCAATGCTCCTCTCCTCTCCTCTCCTCTCCTCTCCTCTCCTCTCCTCTCCTCTCCTCTCCTCTCCTCTCCTCTCCTCTCCTCTCCTCTCCTCTCCTCTCCTCTCCTCTCCTCTCCTCTCCTCTCCTCTCCTCTCCTCTCCTCTCCTCTCCTCTCCTCTCCTCTCCTCTCCTCTCCTCTCCTCTCCTCTCCTCTCCTCTCCTCTCCTCTCCTCTCCTCTCCTCTCCTCTCCTCTCCTCTCCTCTCCTCTCCTCTCCTCTCCTCTCCTCTCCTCTCCTCTCCTCTCCTCTCCTCTCCTCTCCTCTCCTCTCCTCTCCTCTCCTCTCCTCTCCTCTCCTCTCCTCTCCTCTCCTCTCCTCTCCTCTCCTCTCCTCTCCTCTCCTCTCCTCTCCTCTCCTCTCCTCTCCTCTCCTCTCTCCTCTCCTCTCCTCTCCTCTCCTCTCCTCTCCTCATCTGAAAATGGGACGGGTTTGGCCTGAGTTAATATTTACAGCAGATGGGAGTGGGCTTGATGGAAAGAGTTTGCCTCAATACAGTGCTGCTGAACCGGTGTGAGTAACTTCACTATGGCTGGTTTAAAAGCCCTGTTTCTCTTGTACCAGAACCTGTCACCCCACTTGGCAAGCTGTTTGCTGGACCAGCTTTCCATGGATAGGAAGAAGATTATTCAGCAAGTGCTGAAATGGGATTCCCAAAAAGCTAACAAAAATCTTTAGTTCCTCAGTGTCCAGTTGCTCCAGGCTATCTCCTTCTCCACAACCTGTGACTGATTCATAGCAGAACATCTGCATCTTCTTTCCAATTTGATCCACCAGGCCAAATCTGTTCATCACTCAGCATCCTACCCCTAAAAAGTAAAATCATCCTGTCTGAGAAATTCCCCAGCCAGGAATCATAGAATCATGGAATCATAGAACGGTGTGGTCTGGAAGAGACCTTAAAGATCATCTAGTTCCAACCCCACTGCCTTGGGCAGGGATGCCACCCACTAGACCACATTGCTCAAAGTCCACTTAGCCTGACCATAAACAGTACCAGGGTGGGCAGGGAGGGCAACCAGTGTTTGAAGTGAGAAAACAAGACCTGAAAACCTCTCACAGGACTTATATTTTGACTAGGTTTCCTTGATAGAACAAAATTTCATCCAGTCTAATATGGTGTGTGTAACACATTGCCACTGTTACTTATCAAGGCAATAAAATACTTAGACACAGGATTAAGCCCTAAATAAAGGAAAATTAAGACTGTTTCCAAATAAATGATGTCGCAACATAAAAGATTCTATCTGGAGGATCTGGCAAGTCAGTCTAGGTCACAGTGCTGCCAAATCCTTTCCCTCTGCACTTGTTCTCTCCTTTAAAAAAAAAAAAAAAAAAAACAAAAACAAAGCAGAAAGAAATGTGTGGTGACAGGTAGGAGATGTTGTGGTCCTGGAGAAGCAGAGCCCCATCTCCTTACACAGCTAGCAGGGAGTGGAGCAGGAGAGCGGAGGGTAGCACAGTGCTGTACAGCTGCAGGGCTGCTCACAACAGGGCAGAGCTCCCAGAGAATGTGCTCTTTGTTCACTGCCTTTAAAGGGTAAGAGAAACACTTATGCATGGCAAATTAGCCCAAAAATGTATTTCTCTAAAACACCCGATTGTCTGGCCAGCTCTGCAGCTGCAGGGAAGTTCCAGGGAGAGAAGGGGGAGGCGGCGGGGAAGGAGGAGGGAGGCAGGGAAGGAGGATATTGATGGCGGGGGGGGGGGGGGGGGGGGGAAGGCAAGATGATTGTGGGAGTGAGGGAGAAATTCTCATGCCTCCATTCAAACAGAGCTGACCAGTGAGCCAGGGGACCCCTGACAGAGGGGCCACGTTGGTGGTCAGGGAACCACGCTGTCTCCTGGTCTCCTGGGGGGCAGGGAGAAGAGGGGACACAGACAGCTGTGCTGTGGGCAGCGTGGGAGCAGGCACCGGTGCAGCCGGCAGTGCCGGGGAGTCCTGCCACCCGGCAGGTTCAGCTGTGCCATCTGGGCCGGGATGCTCCGCGAGCAGTGCCATGCTCCTCTAGTCACCGTGTCGCGCGTGCCAGGGGGCTGTGACTCCTCTCCTGCTCCTGAGAAAAGTGCACAGGGTTTGACTGTCTTCGAGGAGCAGGACCTGTGCTCTTCCCAAGAGGTGGCACTTAGGTTTAAGACATCCCAAATGTACCTCTTGGTTAGGAAATTGATCTGAGCTTGTTAAGAATTTCCAGCTTAATTCTGATACCCATTTTAAAACTCCCAGACCATTGCTGGCAGAAAAGTGATTCCTTGAACTTCCCTGGAGTTTGGGAAGCAAAACCTAGTGATAAGATTCTTGACAATGGCTTGGACTGTGAAGTTCATGGTGAGTGCCACGGTCTTGTCCCTGCCCCAAGGGATGCCACTGAAAGTAGTTAGGCCCACCCTGAGCACAGCTGAGACCTCGGAGTCCAGGGAGTGTTTCCCACACGGTCTGGGATGAGACATCCTATTCATGTGCATGTACTTATTTTATTTTCTGTTACCTGCTGCTGTGGAAAGAGAGGTGGCCCCTGCTGCAAACTACAGCACTTTGCAGGCACAGCCTTGGGGTAACCAGATTGGTCCTTGCTGCTGCTGACTGAATGCTCCTGGGGACATCTGCAGCGTGATCAAGATGCCACCTGAAGGGAAGCAGCTCAGGCTAGGCTTTGCCTTTGAGGACACTCAGGGGTGCACTTGCCCGCAATAAATCCAGGTCCCAGTACTCTGTCCTTTCTGCCATATGTCATGGCCTATTTTGGGCAGACACTAACTTCTCCTTCAAAGTCACCGGTGCCACCTGCTGCGAGGACTGGTGAGACTGGGAGGTAGCCTTAGGTTAAGCCAAGCTTAGATTGCCCACGAGAAAAAAGAGAGACGTGAGAATCTCAGATGGGATTTGGTTTCAATACATTCCCGCAACTGTCCAGCTCAGGTGTAGGATTGACATTGCCACCAGTTCAAGTTGGCACAGGCAAAACATACTCTGTTTCCAGGTTGCTGTTATACTCATCATGTGACCAAAAGTTTTTGAGGAAAACCCTGTCACTCTTTGGGTTTGTAATCCAGAAGTTCTATAAAGTCCCCTTTCACTGGACCGGAGAAAGGGAAGGACAAGTGGACCTGGATGATTTATCTGCACAAGTAGCGATACCGATGGCTGCTGAGAATTATTCACAGAATCATAGAATGGGTCAGGTTGGAAGGGAACACAGTGGGTCATCTGGACCAACCTCCCTGCTCAAGCAGGGTCATCCCAGAGCACATGGCACAGGATTGTGTCCAGACAGTTCTGGAATGTGAGGGAAACTCCACAACCTCCCTTGGCAGTCAGTTCCAGTGCACAGTCACCTGCACAGTAAAGAAATTCTTCCTCATATTCAGGTGGAACTTCCTGTGCATCAGTTTCTGCCCATTGCCTCTGGTCCAATTGCTTGGACAATTGCCTATTCATGCTTTGAATCTTGCCCATACATTCTTTCTTTTCAGAGGTTTCATGAAGATGCTTTAGTTAGCATTGGGTATGGAAGTAACTGCTGGATACAGAGCAGGATCTGACGGAGGGAAGCCAGAATCCAGTTTGAAAATTTCCTATAGTGGAGAAGCTCATCAGACTTTTCTTGAACAGGTGTGATGAGCAAAGAAGGAGGTGGGGAGCTGAACCACTCTTTAAATGAGGGATTGGGAAACTGCTGGCAGCTGTATAATCCTGTCATCACTACATTACACATTTCTTTATGGCCAATTCACTCTCTTATTTTATGTCTACATGGGAGAAGAGAGGATGAAAAATGTTAACTTTAATCAAGTCAGCAATCCTTCTTGGCTTCGACACACTTCATT
The DNA here is from genome assembly GCF_009650955.1 of Corvus moneduloides. NCBI lineage: Eukaryota > Metazoa > Chordata > Aves > Passeriformes > Corvidae > Corvus > Corvus moneduloides. The sequence continues at coordinate 23,640,159 of NC_045479.1, read as the reverse complement.
TTCCACTCAGGTGAAAGAGGTTCTTCTGCGTGCACTGACACATATCCCTGTGATGAGGGGGATTCTGTCCTGGTCCCTCCTCTCAGACCTTCACATCCCTGCCACTCCTCATGTGTCCCTCTAGAAACACCCTGAGCTGCCACCACACAAACATCTGTGACCACATTCCATGATCTGAACCTTAATTGTTAAGGCCACAAAGCTACAGCGGTGCCAGCGCTGGGCTTCATGCCTGACCTTCAGGGAGTGGGTGACACAGATGGATGGCAGGCCTGCCGTGAGTTCTGAGAGCATTTGTGCCAAGGTGGGACTCAGGGAAACCAAGAATCCAAGCATGTTCCCGCACTTTGTGGAAACCCTGAGACCTCCCAACCATGGCAAGGATGTGGCATCATCAGGTGGGAATGACTGGTACCAGGCAAGAATTTATTGGCAAATAATTTGCTAAGAAATGGGACTTCAAGGGAATGAAACCAGTTGCAAATTCAGACATAATTCAACAAGCACTTTTGACTGGAAAGTGAGTGTGGGAGACGGATTTTTAAAATATCAAAACATTTCATTTCAAGGCAATCTTCCTGAATTATTCTTTTCTAAATGCCAAAATGCTGTGAATGGACATTTTCAAAGTGAATTTCTGACATTTTGTTTCAAGCCAACATTTTGCATTTAAAACTTGACCCAGGTTGAAAGATGAGAGGTCAGTCACAAGACCCTAAAACAATGAAATAAAACTTGCTATTTAAAGCTCAGAATAATGTTTCAATCTCTGAGTTATGCCACTTGAAATAAAAGTTTTAAATCGCCATGGAGCTCCTATGCATGTTCAGATCAACATGCCCCTACCTGACACCTCTGAAGTGGTGCAGTCATTGGAGCAGAAGCAGACAGTGTGGTTGGGATAAAACCAGCCAGTAGTGGCCTGAAATTAACTAAAAAATGCCCTTATGCATCCCAGACAGAATTTCACTCTTCTATCGATAAATTTCACTTTGATCTCAATGGGGCTTTTTATGGTGGGATGTGCTCCTCTTAGGGATGTTTGCATCCCTTCACAGCAATGACGAGCCTGTGCCTATGGCAGTTTTACTCTGCTGGCAATTAGCTTTAGGCAAAGTGGCAACCAAACTGTTATCATTTTCCATCCATCCCTGGGAGCACTGTCCCACTGATCTCCATGCAAACCAGCAGAGCTCTTCATAGACATATGTCCATAGGCAGCTCCAGGGAAAAAAATGCAAGCATAAGCAAAGTCTACGTGCAAGAAAATCTCTGCTAATTTGGGAAGTGGCCCTACTACTTCTTATAATGGGTGGGTACATTGGGGGACAGCAACCAAGCAGGTTGAAGGACACTGACAGCGCTTTGAGAAGATGCTGTGCCCCGCAACTGCCTCTTCTGTACAAAGGCAGGCTCCGTCTCGAGGGACGTGAGGATTAGCCTTCCTCCCCCTTCCCCGCCAGCCCCAACTCCTCACTCCCGCTGCCCCGTCCTCCCTGCCGTGCGCACGTGGTCCCGGCTGGCCATGAATAGAGTTGGCACGGGTGGGTCCAGCCTGAGCCGCTGGGCCTCACGGCTCCCGACCTGAATAAGCAGCATAAAGGCACAGAGCAGCCCCGTCGCGGCTCTGTCCCGACCCATCCTCCCCAGCTGCAACAGCATCCGCTGTGGGCCCAGACCTGCCATTCTTATGGAGTCCTTCTGTGCAGTTTGTCTTTCTCTGCCTCTCTCCTCTCCTCTCCCCCCCACCCCCGCCTTTTTTTTTTTTTTTTTTTAATCCCCTTTTTTCGAACATATCATTACAGGAGCAACAAAAAAGATGGGACAATACAGCCATTGATGAACTGCTCTCGTCCTCCAGTCCCGATCCCCCCCACTCCCTCCCTCCCCTTCTCTGGTGCGTGCCAACACTCTTTCCACCCGCCCAGGGCTGGAGCCAGCGCCAAACAACCTCTGCTAATAAACAAGAGGAACCAGATAAACCAGGAACACAATAGAGGGATTTGTTGCACTTTAGTGATGGTGGGAACAATGTCAACTCCGTGGCGCAGCTGCATGGACCCCCTCCCATCCTCTCCCCCCAACGCCTCGTGCCCCCTGCGTACTTGCAGCCCAACACTGTGATTTATGAAAGGCCAAAGGTCACCATGCATTAAAGGGCTTCTTTCTTGCATCATTTATTAACCCCTCTATGACAAGGCGCACTCATTGTGGCAGTGGTGGTGGCACAGGGAGCGGGGCATGGGCAGAGGAGTCCATCCCAGTGCCACCATGCATCTTGCAGAGGATGCTGAGATGCAGGCTAGTGCTTAAGCCTGGTTTTACACTGACCTGGTGGGGGGGGAGGAGGGGAGGCTTTGGTGAGATATGTTTTGGCCAGCAAAAGCAACTCATGCACTTCAGCACAGCTGTTTGCATTTCACGCAGGTCACCGTCCGCCCAACCTACACTTGCTGCCAGGCGGTGAGCGCAGATCGCTGTGTATGCTGTGGCCATGCACACACCGAGAGCTGGCCTGAAGGGCTGCCCTGAAGGTTCTGTAGTTCACAAGGTAGAGTTGACCACGTTGCATCACCAGAGCCTTAAGTCATCCCGTGCTACCAGGTGTTGTCACAGGGGCTGCCCAAGATGCAGCTGGGCAGAGAGGAGGCAGTGGAAGAGGATGGATCACTCCAAGGTCTCCTTCTTGGGAAAGTAGAAGTGTGCCCAAAATCTCTCCTTGGCTCACCAGAGCTGGTTTCCATTATAGGCAAAGCTGCAGTGTCACCGTAAAACATTTTCAAGCCTTCCTGTGTAGCCATAAAACAACACTGTGAAACAGCAGCGTAACAAATCCTTGGACTGTTCTCTTTCTCCTGAAATTGCAGTGACCAAGTCAGTTTGGGTGAGCCACTGCAGCAGCAAAGGCTTCAGCACTGAACTTTGAACCCTGAAGTACAGCCCCATATCCCTGGCTGTGCTTGAGGGTTCCCTGGAGACCCTGTCCATGGGCAAACTTGCTTGGGAGGACAACAACATGGCCATCACAGGCTAGGGGTAGTGAGAGAGCCCTGGAAAGGAGATGCCTGCTAGAGTTCATGTCCACTGTGAGAGCAGTGGGGCTGTGCTGGCACCTGGTTGCCTGGCCCATCCCTCCAGGCTCAGCAGAGGGGAGGCTGTGTTGGCAGGCTGGGATATCTCACCCCTCCCCGGGATGAAGGGATGGGTAACAAGGGACAAGCTTGGGAGCCCTTGGGGGTGTCAGGGTGAGCCCCTGCACAGGACAGAGGGGCATGGAGGCTGGGGTGAAGAGGAAGACAGTCCCACTGCCCAAATGCTGGCTGGTAACTCTGGTTACCAGCCAAACTGCTCCTGCCCTAGTGCTGGTGCCTTGAGGCCGTGCTCCCTCACTCATTCTCCCTCACATTCCTCTGGGAGCTGATCAGGGCTTGAATGACACCCCAGATGACTCTTTGCTATTAATTCCTGTGAACAGAAAGGGCTCCTTGTTCTCCCAGTCCTACTCTCTGGAGGAATTACAGGGGCCAAGGCAGCAGGCTGAAGCCTTCCCGACTTAACCCTTCCCCCGGCTCCCCAGGAGCCTCCCTGCATCTAGGGGACTAGCAGAGGTGAAGATCACTCTGGAGCCACCTTGACCACCACTGAATGAGCCCACTGGGGTCACTAAACACTGCTACAGGCACGGGTCCTGTTGGGAGGATCCCCTTTTCTGGTTGTTCTGCCCAATCTTGTACAATTCCCTTCTTTTCCCCTCTAGGCATCTCTCATCTGCTGTGCAGACCAAGAGCATCCAGCTTCCTCCATTACATAACACTGGATATGCCAGACTCCATCCCAGAACAGGCAACCCGGTCTTTCTCCCCCAGCTCTACCCCTTCAGTGCATGCTTTTTGGGGTTAGCCTTTTGGAAGGACACCTGTTCTCTCCAGCAGGAGATGCAGGGGTTAACAGCCAGGCAGGCTCTGTGCCATCTATCAAAGCAGGTAGCAGACAGACGTGCTTGCCCATTCCTCTTTGATCTTCCCAGACCTGAGTAATGCAGGAAAATTGTCCATTTAGCCATCACAGGTCCTTGCCATGCCCATGAAACCTTAGACTGGCCAAGACGACAGGCCAGGAGGTGCCTGAAGTCTTTGCAATGTTCAGAGATTATTCTCCTCCCTACTTTCCACAAGGTTTTCCCTACACCTCCTCTCTGGAGCAGCTGGCACTGTAATCCACTGCTTTAGAACAAAAAATGCAGCTGAGCAAAGTCTGCTTGGCTACATCAAGGCCATACACCAGTGGCAGCAGCATTGTGGTATCCTGCATCTGTGGCAGCCCTCACCATCCCTTGGAGAGAACAGGTTTTACTCCTGCTCTGGAGCCAGGCAGGACTCTGCAACCACATCCCAGACCCAGTCCCCAGAGAACTTCCTGAGGACTCCCACCCCTCCTGAGGTGATGGGAGTGCAGGGCTATGCACCAACCAGCACCATCCAGGCTTTGTTGCCCATGGGGAATGATAATCCTGGAGGAGGGCAGTCACTGTGACATTTCTTTTGCTGCCTGCAGAGGACACTGGGTTGTTAAACAGCCCAGTCCACCAGTAAACAACTCCAGGCACTGCCTGCCTTGTGTTTCCCCTGACATCCCATGGCAAAACTCCCTGCAGCATACGGATGCCGTATGATGCTGCCAAAACCCAGGCAGGGCTGCAGGCAGCTCTTTGCATTTCCTGACTGACCCACAACCCTTCCTTTCTCCTAAGGCTGCCTCACGAACAACCAGTTCATCAATGCCCATGAGTGGAAGCTCAGAGGCACCTGGAAGGGTCTAGGACCAACAGTGGAAGCTTCAGCCAAGAAAGGCGAGGGGTGATGAAGACCAGAGCCCAGCAGTGGTTTCTGTGCCCAGCTCTCAGTTGGGAGGCTGCCTATGGCACAAGGCAAATCGAAGAGCTCTTTGGAGATTGTGGCTGACACAGAACTGAGGAGGGTGACACAAACATGGCCTTCAGGGACCCTCTGCTTGTCTTGTTCACGGACAAGCCTTGAAAATGACCTGCACTCTGGGAGCCTGGAGGGCAGTCATGACATCGTATGGGAGAGGAATTTGGAGAGAAGGGCATGAGGAAGTGGTGGAGACGGGGCCAGGCTTAGTCCTGATCTTTCTCAGGCTGACGTCAGTCATGTCCCGTGATGTTTCACGAGTCAGACCATCTGCAGATTCATAGGTTTGCTAGACATTATAGTGGTCTTTCCCTTTGCTCCTCCCTGCTTTTTCTCAGAGCATCACACTTACACAATCATCAAATAAAAAGGGTAAAAACTTTTTTTTCTAGTTTTTACAATTTTCTCATGACTTCCTCTGTGGAGGTTCAAATGGTCACCTGGCCACTAGCTTCCACTTGCCCCCGGGACTGAGTAACCATCTTCCCAGCTACCCTATGGCCGTGATGATGAGGTGTGATAAGGCCCAGTGGCATCAGCACACCAAAGGCAACATGCAGTCCTCACTGAAGGTGTTGGGTATACTATTTCTGACTGGGACAGCAGGACTTCCAATGTGGGTCAGCTGTCCCTGACATCTGCAACCCTCCCACGACCATCTGGGTTGCCTGCTCCTCTGCCTCCCTCTTTCTCCCTCATGGGCAGGGAGACAGCCCCCCTTTTCAGCTGTCCCCCCCCTCTTCCTCACCAAGCCATGCCTGCCAGCCATGTCAGGAAGCAGCAGCAAGCTTCATACCGGCAAAGATGCAAACCCCACTTTGGAGATAGGGCAGATCAAGGGTTTGGCTTTGGTGTGAGAAACCTAGTTTCCCTCCCTAACGTGATGTTGGTATGGCCATTCCCTGTCCTTCACACAGCATCACAGGGGGGTACAGCCAGTGCAAATCCACACCAACCTGCCTGGCACGGACAAGAAGGCAGCAGGGGCAAGACCCCCTCCCACCCCCAAATCCCAAACCTTGCCCCCCACCACCACCTGCCCCTCATTGTCTCACGTGCCCACCTCCACATGAAGGGGATTTTGCAAAGAGGAGGTGGTGCCTGCTCATCCATTCCAGTGGCTGTCCCCATCCTGGCCACTGCCGCTGCCTCAGCTCCTCCTAGCCCGGGCTTCCTCTCCGGTCTTTGGGTCTGGAGCAAGCTGGACGCTCTTAAAAAGCTTTTTATGTGCGAGCGTGTGTGTGTGTGCGAGTGTGTGTTAATCACATGATTGTCATTCACCTGTATCCTGAACAAAGACCGTGCACTGTTTAAGGCCCAAACAAGAAAGCCAGAAAGGGAAGGAGGGGGGCTTGTTGTGAAAACTGAAGGGGCCGTTGAGAGAGCAGGCGCGCGCGGGAGAAAATCCTTATCAAACTCCCAATTCATGGGTCTCCCTTTCCCTCAGCACACTGTGGGTATTGTTTGGCTGGGGGTGTGTATGTGTATTTTTTCGAATGTCTGTATCATCCCCTCCTTGCTCCCCAGCTCTGACGCTGTTTTACTGTATGGAAAGATTTCACAGGGAACCCCTCCCATTTTCCCAGGCAGTCCTGGGACAATACCAATGCTGTGCCCCGGAGTTGGGCAGGGGACAAAAGCTGGCTCTCGTGCTGGGGATCCCGCTGCTCCTGTGCTGTGGACAGGCTCTCCCCTCTGACTCCTCCCTTGCCACAGGTGCAGGGGAGAGGTGTCATCTAGCAAAATCCCTCCCCCGAAACCTCTGTGGTCTCACCTTGGTGGTGGATGTGTGCCACCAATGTGGTCCCCTCGCTGAAACCCTACCAAGCAGGTGCTACCGCGATGATGCTCCTTGTTCACTGAGCAGCCAGCCTGGAGTGGGGTCTCTTTCCTATCATCTTTGAGAGTGGTATGGACACAGGATAGATGGACAGAAGAGACTTGAAAAAGGATATACAAAGACTCAGTGCTCTGAGAGGGGGCTGAAAAAAGGGGGAAATGGACTGCAAAATAAAAGAGAGTTCAAAAAGTAGAGGCAGGACCAAAAGAGACAAAATACAAGAACTGGAGAAAGGCAGAATGGAGGGAAAAAGGCCCTTCCTCAACATTTAAATACGAGGAGACACTCAGATTGCAGAGATTGTATGGCTGGTACATGCTCCTTTGAGGACATCCCTCTCTGCAGCTGAGCCACCCACGGCTCTACCAACAAGGCACAAATTGGACTTGGCTCCTGGCTGGCTGGTGGTAGGAGGCTCTGACGGGGATGGTGAGCAGTGGGAAAAACACTGGTCCAGTGCCCTGGAGGTTACTGAAATCCCTTCTGGGTCTGATTCCTTTCTTGCCCAGTTGAGAGTGGTGGGTCAGCACCATCTTGTTCCCCCTGCAGAGTTCACCTGTTGCACTTGGGGTGTGAGCTGAGCAGGCTGTAAACTTTGCTCAGTGCCTTGTGGGGCTCTTCTGTCTCTTGACTGGGAATCTTCTCCAGCAAAGCACTAGAGGACCCCTGGCCTCTCATTCCCTATCACTTGAAGCCTTGTACCATGTATCCCCACTCCAGAGGAAAACAAGAAAGCTCTGCCATGCTCCCTCTTTCCCATGGAATCCATAGGAACTAGCCACCTGAAGGGACGGCAAATAAACACCATTTTCTGGCCATTTTCTGTGTCACTCTCCTTGCCCCAGGTTGGAGGTTGACTGCAGCCAGGGGAACAAGCAGGGTGGTATTTCTCAGCAGTAGCTGCCTTCTTGAGGGGCAGGGGACCAATCTTCCAGTTCCAGTTCTCCCACACCTCCTATGCAGGGCCCCTGGAGGTTGAGGATGACCCTTACTGGCTGGGGAAGGTGCCACGAGCTCTGCAGTATCACTGACTCTGCATCCAGTGGGCCACAGACAACTCTGTGTGAACTGACCTTGCTTCACTTGTTTTTGCTGGTCATCTGCATGCCAGACAGAGGGTGAGCTGCCAAATTGCCCCTGTCTGTGCTGTGAGTCCTCTTCTTGTGCCAACTACAACTGGGGTGTCTGTTGGTGAGAGAACTCATCCCAAATGGCAAGACTTGAGGTTGATCAGCTGCTGCTTTGGCCACGGAAGCAGGGCCTCGATGCTCTTTGTGAGGCCCTCCACTGGGTCTTCTTGTCATCAAAAAGACACATTCCTCTCTTCCAAAGGAAAAAAGGCATCATGTGAAGAAAAGTATTGGAACCTATCTTTTTTTCTGGAGTAGGTAATGCTGAAGAGAAGAAAGGTAGGGGATGATCCCATGACAGTTATTTTTTTCTGTGGCATGCAAGAAGCTTGTTTAAGCTGCCTGCTTGATCCCAATGGCATGTAGCCATTCCCCCTCCCAGCTCTGTTCAGTAAAGGCTTCTCACTGGGCTTTAGTGAGGCTTTCCCTGCAGCCATCCTATGGTTTCAGAGCTTTATTTACTCCAGACAACACCAGGAGTGCAGGGAAATGGCCCTAAGCTGTCAGCCAGGTTTGCAGGGGCAGCAACCAGCACCACAGGTTTGCTCTAAGGGTTTAGCTAGGGTGCTCAGCACCATCCTTGGGACTGGTTCCCTCATGGTCCATGTGGTGCCAGCCAGTGATTTTACTGGACTTTCTGACACAAAGTCTCTGAAGAGTCAATATCTGCTATAGGAGTTGAAAGTGTTCTTGAAATCCCTCCAAGCTGTTTGCCAGGGTCATATGCATTAACTTCTTTGTATTTTCTGGCTTAGCACTGAAGTGCCTTCAGGTTGGGTCTCCAGCAAGGAGCTGGGGCAGGAGCCCGGTTTATCTCATTGCTACCTTAGGAGATCATCAAAATTTTTGTGGGTGACTTCTCATGGTTACAGAGTTGGTGTTGGTCTACACTGGCCCTGGTAGCAAAGGAAATTGAAGAAACCAACTACCAGAGGGACGTGGGAAGGAAAGTGAGCTGGAAAACAGAAATGTGAGGGAAAATGTTCTAAACCATTGAAAACTGAGATCCAGTGCACGAGCAGCAAGAATGAGGGTGAGAGTCCTTCTCATCAGGAAACCCCACTTTCCTTGTGAAAGACCACACATTTGCCTTCAGGAGCAGCTCAGCATGCTGGAGGAAGCAGAGCCTGCTTGTCTTGGCAAGACCCCACAGAGCCCATCCCTAGAGTGCAAAAATCCTAAGAAGGTTCAAACTGGTATCCACTGTCTAGCAGCATGGCATTTTCCTTGGACCTGACGTCCTCCACCCTCAGAACACCTCAGATCCCCTGCATCCCCTTCCCCACCCTGCAGATGCAGGTCTGAATGATGTCCTTTCCACAGTGCTTTGACCCCAGGGTCCCGGATCAACTTGTTTCAGCACAGAGGAATCCTCGTGCAACTCTGTGACAAGGACCAAGGACTCATTTAGCACACGAGGAGCACTAGACCCTTCAGGAGTAACCGTGCCATCAGGGGGAAGGAGGGGGACCCCCATCCTGGGGATGCACACCCTTCTCCCCAAACCACCCAGACCCCTTCCAGCATCCCACCACCCCAACCTGGCAGGGCTGAATCCTCCAGCACCGCCTCTGGGGTGGCCATGGCACAGAGAGCAGCCCAATGCCAGCAGTTCTCATGAAGAAGCTGGCACCATGGAAAACAAGGAACGTGCTGGTGGCTGAGGTGGGGTGGGGGGCTGCCTGTGTCCCCTCCCCGCCGTCCCTGGCCGACCGTATTCTGGCTCTGAGGAGTGCTTGGCTCCACCTTCCGCCCTTCCCTCCCCCGGTGCTAAGCAGCAAAGCCAGCTAGAGACATCCAGCCGGGGTATTAGTAAAAACCAAGCCTCCCTCCAGGAATGGCACTCGCTTGAGAGCCTCCCTGTGCTGCGTGCCCCGACGCCGCTGGGGCTGGGAGACAGAACAGGGGGGCTATTGGGATACAAATCACAGCCCTCGCAGGATTTGCCCGGCACACCGGCCAGCAATGTAAGTTTTCCTACCTGAGCTCACTCACACACGCGCACACTTTCGTTCGCGCTTTTTCCCTCTACTTTCCCTTACTTTTTTCATTTTCCCCAACAAGAGCCTGTGTTGCCTTCTGAAACTAGAGGGATAGCAGCTCTTGCTATGCACTGGCTTTTTTTTCCAGTTAAGCCAGAAGCATGCTTTTCCATCACTTCTCTTTTTTTCTTTTTTTTATTTACTTCTTTCTTCTTCTACTTTTTTCTTTTTTTTTTTTTTTTTTTTTTAATTTCTGGATGGGGAGGATAGAGAGGCCTTTATTTTTAGAGTGTTTCTTTCTCTGAGGGGGGAACTGCTGCAAAGCAGCAGGGACTTTTAGAGGTGACTGCAGACAGAAGGAGAAAGGCGGAGTGTGTGGGACAGGCAACCCAAAGCTATGGCTTGTCTCAAAGTTAAACTTGGTTGTGTTTTTGTCTGCATAGATATATAGATACAGATATGGATATATGAATGTCAGTATTCATATGCATACACACACATAGATTGGAGTGTGTGTGTGGATGAAGTGTAGATGTATTTTAAGCTTTCGGTTTATCAGCTGTGAGAGGAGAGTGAGGGATGAGATGTTCCCGCAGAGGTACTTTCTCACAGTTGGGATCAGGGTTTCTGGGTGTGGATCCTGGGCCTGGGCTGGTCCCCTGCATGGTGGTGCCACCCTCTCAGATTCCCTGGCACCTGGTATATCAGTCTGTTCTGGCTTATAGATACAGTGCTGGTGCTTCCCCTCCCATGCCTCCCTCCAGACATTTCACTGCATGTCTTTGAAATAAAGGGGCACTTCCCCACACAAGTTTGGTGGCTCTCCTCCACATTCCACTCCTCTGTGGGGTGCTGTGCCCAGGCAGACTGATCCACGTCTCTCTCCTTTCAGGTCCCCAACCCTCCTTATCCCTCTTGCTGTAGGCCCTTCAGCACATGTCAGCTCCACACAATTGCAGAGATAGGGAGCAATATTCCAATTAAACAGGGGCCCCAACCCATCCCCACCCCCATCGATCACGGGTTCTGTGGTGTGTATGGCAGTTGCTTTGCTTGTGCTTTAATTGAGCAGCCCCTGTCTCGTGGTTGGCTCTTCAGAGACCTTGGAGTCCCTTTCAGATTTGGTGGTTCCTTCTCCTTTTCTCTCTTTCCCCCCTTTTTCTTTTCTTTCCTTTGTTTTTGTCTTCCTCCCTTCCCTCCCCAGTGAGAAGAAGGACAGCGAGAAGGAAAAGGGAAGGCTCGAGAGCAACGATGGCTGACGACCAAGACCTTTCGGAGGTGGAGATGAGCCCAGTGGGCTCTGAAGACCACCATTGCCTCTCCCCAGGACCCTCCATGGCGTCAGACAACTCCCCGCACCTCACTGGCTCTGGGAATGGGGAGATGGGGAAGGTGAAGAAGGAACAGCAAGACTCAGAGGCGGATGATGACAAGTTCCCGGTGTGCATCCGTGAGGCAGTCAGCCAGGTGCTGAGTGGCTATGACTGGACCCTGGTTCCCATGCCCGTGCGGGTCAATGGAAGTAACAAGAGCAAACCCCACGTCAAGCGGCCCATGAATGCCTTCATGGTCTGGGCACAGGCTGCCCGGAGGAAATTGGCTGACCAGTACCCACACCTGCACAACGCCGAGCTCAGTAAGACCTTGGGGAAGCTCTGGAGGTAAGAGCGAGTAGTGGAGCGTGGGGTGTGAGGGCTGAGGTCTGGAGGTGTCCTCTAGAGGACCATGTGGTCATGTGGAAGGATGGAGACTTAGCGGGATGGAAGGGGTGTCTCTCGAGGGGACTTCTGTACAGTGAGCCCCTTCCTAGGAGGTGCGGTTGTTGACTGGAGCAAGAGTGGTGGTTGGATGTAGTGAAGGCTTCCTCAGCAGAGCTCACCTCCGTCCTGGGCAGCATGGACCATGTTTCCCACTAAGTTTCCCTGTTGTTCCTGGTGAGGACACTCTCATTCTGGTCCTCCCTGCCTGACTGCCTGGGGAGATCTTGTTTTCTTGGCTCACCCTCCCTGCTGGGCTACGTTGTGCACTACCAGTAAACTGGCTGAGCTCAAGACTTAAGAGCTAAGTTACAGGTGGCTGCCTCAAGCCTGTCTGAACTCAGATCCCAGCACTAACAGGGTTTTTTTTCTGGGCAGTGCCACAAAGCAAGAGAGAAACCAAGTTACAGCTGAGGAGGAAGGTCAGGGGAAAGGAGACAGGCAGTCAGAGCCCCACACCCGTTCTTCCCAGGATGGTCCCAGTTTTGGCAGGCCACGCAGGTGCAGTGAAACAGATGAGGAGAGACACAGGTAGAAATGGGGGCTGAGGCTTAGCAGAAAGGAAGAGACCTGCAACAGTCCCAGCCTTAGCAGGCTCTCTTGGAATATGCTGGCTCAAATGAGCCCCATCTTCCTTTGCACCCTGAGAGATGCCCTCCCTTCTCACGTACACTTCTCCTTTGGCACCACCAGTTTGCGCACCTATTTTCACTTTGTGCAGATCCCAGGTCCTTTGCACACCCTCCCCTCCTTCCTCCAGCAGATCCATAGGCTGCCCTCATCGAGTGCAGCCAGCCCATGAGCGTGCAGAGAGCCGTCGTGCCCAAGCCAAACGTGTCGGGCTGGCTGTGCCGCTTCTATCCCATCGGATGATCTCTGCCAATAACCCCATCGACCTGTTACTTTCTGCCACAAGTCCCCAGCACAGTGCCCTGCCTCACGCCAACCAACGCAAACCAAGGCTCATGCAAATAGCCCTCTCATTCTCTCACACCCTAACAGCATTTCATAGAGGATGGCCTCTATGTTTTGGGTGAGCCAAGAGACATTTTTTGAAGCAGACGCTTCACTTCTAAAACACACTATAGCAGCTGATGGCAAGGTCTATTCATTCCTGCCTTCAAACCTACTAGCTTGCAAGGAACCAACCCTCTGGGCGTTAGATTCTCCCTCTGCTATGTCAGCCTGTTTGCCATGACTCGTGAGTGTCTAGTGTAACCCCAGCAAAGGGATCTCTTTGGGAAGTCAAAGGCAGGGTGTTGATTGTGAACGTCTCATCTGATGCCTCTTTCCTGCTTGGATCCCCTTTGCCTTTCCTTTACCACAGCACTTGCTTTCACCTGGGACTCTGCTGCCAGCCTCTGGACTGTGAAGCTGTGCTGGAAAGAAGGGATGTGTTGGGGGGACCCACCCTTTTTGTTCCCAAAATGTTGATTTCAAGATATCACTCCTTTACTGCAAAATATTGCTAGATTTTAGAGCAATGGCCTCTCCCTCCAGGCACCGCATTTTCTTTGAAAATATAGCAGAGCAGTGAAACCTCCATAGGTATTGCACTCGGAGTACAGGGAGACATAGCCCCCAGCCTGTGGCCACAGTCATGCACCCAGCTGCCTCCCCGCTCCCAGGACATGGCTCCCGCTGCTGGCCGCACGGGACTCGGAGCAGCGGGACACTGCCACCAGACAATGGTCAAGGTGCCCCGGTGTGTTTCTTAGGGCACAATGAGCCAGGAAGCCTGGCTCAGATGAGAAGCTTGTGGGGTCAGGCCTGGGGTTGTTGAAGCTGCTGAGTTTGCCACCTGGGTGCTTCTCTTGAATGTCTCCTCTCCTAGTGCAGGCTGAGGCTCTCCGAGCCGTGCCAACCCCTATGGAGACCATACAACACAACAAGCTGGGTTGTGGGTACAGGCAGTGTCTGGCCACATGCATGTGTCTTTCTGTGAGGCTGGGGGGAAATACCAGCTACAAAACTCCAGGGGAGGTGGCCCCAAGGTTACCAGGACAGTAGTCCAAAGCCTCGCCCCCCACCCATGGTATGGCTGGGCTTCTTCCACTGAGGTTCCCACTGCCTTATCTACACTGTCCTCCAGGTAAAGCTCCTACACATGGGAACAGCTGCAAGCAGACGGGATTTTTTCTGGATGGCTTAACCTCAAACTTTTGATGAGGGTCCCTGCAAAGGGCCCTGGCCCTACCCTCACAAGGTGGCCACCCAAACCCTACTGCCATGGTTTGTCACTTTGGAAAATGTTGGCTGTTCTGAGCTTTTACGGATAAAGGGTGTGTTAGACACAGGTAAAGGCTGGTGAGCACAGGGACTCCCTGCAGACCACCATTAAACCAAGCACGTCCCCAGCAATCGGCACTGGGTGGGGACAGCAGAAGCTGGGAAACCTTGAGAGGCATCTGCAAAATGGGATGCAGTGGCTCAGGTTTGGGGTTTTTTTAAGCCCAAAATTTGCACTGCCATGTCCTTCACAGGCACCAGCCCTCATTGGAAGGGGCTGCAGGATATGCCCTATGGCCGTGTTACGCATCTGACCCCAAACATGGTGCCAAGGGACTTACGGCCCCATCCACCTTCCCACCCTGTACCCACTTAGGGTGTGTGAAGGGTGCAGGCAAAGAGGACATACTAAAAAAGAAAGGAGAGCTTGACGGTCATGAAATCTGTCCTTGAATGCTTTCCTTCCCCAGGATGGGACAGGGAGCAGCTCCCAAATGGAGGCTGGCTGCTGGAAATGTCGGCATGACTCCCAGCCAAAATGCCAGCCAGCACCACCTCCGGGGCTGAAAACAAGGGAGGCACGGGAAGAAGGGGAAGAAGGCTTGGTAGGGAGGAGCAAGGGGCCCCGATGGAGGGATCTTTGCATGAGGGTGGCAACACCCAGGGAATTGGTTCATGCCCACAAAATCTAGGGCCATGGACGCGTAGGAGGGCTGCTTTCTGCTCCTAGCCGGCCCTTGCCTTGCAGCAGCCCCAGTGCCCAAGCCCACCACCGCACTGACTCATTGGCAGCTGAGTCCCAGCCAGGGTCAGGCCTCTGGCTGCCGAGCCAGGCGCCTGGCACGCGGAGCGGTGCAATGCCAGGCGGCACAAGGGGAGGCTGTGAGAGGCGAGCAAGAAGGTTTCTTTCTCCTCCCAGAGTGTGGCGCTGGATGCTTGCCCCTCTCCCTTCGGCTCGGGGGTGAGCATTTGGTGTCGGGCTTGGATAAGCCCCATGAAGGGCTTTGCTCTGTGATCCGTAACTTCTCTGCCCGTGCGAGATTCCTTTGCATTATGGCCTGGGGAGCGTGGGGGGCAGGAGGGGGAGGGCAGGAAGCAAGTGAAATCCAAATCCCCCCAAATCTCCTGGCCTTTGCCTGCTCCCACCAGTTTCACTTTGCTAAAGCCGATTTGAATTCTGATCCCAGTGGGAGGGAGGAGGGAGCAGGCAGCCTTGGAGAGAAGGCAAAGATGTGGGGAGTGGACTTGCCTCTGTCCTGCTGGTGCCACTGCCCATGGGCTGCTGTCAAGGGGAGAGGAGGTGAGGCACTTGAGCATAGCTCAGAGGGCAGAGATCTGACACCTGTGTAGCCTCCAATGGCTCTGTTTCACACCATCCACAAGATGGATCTTGGAGGCTGAGCTTTGCAGATTTTGCCTCTATTCTCCAAATCCCACATTCTGCAAGAATGAAGGTTTTGCCAAGGCAAGGTTGCTCCCAGTCCACAAGGCCTACGAGGGTTGGCCCTTGGAGGGCCATCTGGAGTAGCACAGGCTGAGGGATTAGAGCCCTCTGGGACGCGTGAGAGTGGTATACAGTGGTGGGGGGGAGACAGGAAAGCTGGTGTTGGATTCATGGTGGCTCAGTTGCTTTAATCTCCAGGATTAAGGCAGTGGAGGAATGTGGTGTGTGGCCACGACTTGCTCAGGCTGACTGGAGTGAACCTAGGTCAGCACCATGAAGGGCTCCAGCCCATGCCACACACCTTCTGTCTGCCAGCCGAGGGGATGCACAAGGAGTAGGGGGGAAGGGGGTGTTTAGGGACCAACCCATTACTTGCTGGTGACCCCTTTGATCACCCACCAGATTTACCTGGATATTCCTTGAGCCATGCCTCCTCTTCATCTTCAGTTTTTCAGGTCAGTTCAGGCCTTTTGTATTTTCCCCAGAGCCTACAGCTTAACAGGATTGGTCACATTTTAGTGCTAAAGGCTTCAGGGGTGCCAAGGTGCTGAAGGTGCTGAAAAAACCCCATGTAGTTTTTTTGTTGAGGAGAAAAAGGTGTGGACATAACATAAATGGAATTGTTTTTTTTGCTGTTTGTGAGCCCTGCCATTCCTAATGGCTGTTTAGAGTTCCCAGTCACGAGAAGACTGGTCCGTTCTGAGAGCACTGGTTTTTGGTTGGAGGCAGGATGACCTTGAGTCACAAGAATATGAGGAGGAAAATCATAAAATGAAATTGAAGTGCTTCCAGCTAAAATGCTGCAAAAGGCTTGAGCAATGAGTTTGATTTTATCTTCAAGTGCTCTGAGGCATCTTGCCTGTGCATTTCACCATTTCCTCAGAGAGCCTTAACTAGAGCAGCCTATGATCTGGCAGGAATATAGAGAAGGAGCTTACATTTCTGCAGTGCCTTTCATCCAGAGATCAGGACTCATCTACTTCTACAGAACTAGCAAAGTAGTAGCTAAATTTTTTACAACTGCTTGGCCAAGTTCAAGAAAGGCTGGTCCTTTGTGCTTCAGCCTTTTCCATTATCCATGTCTGAGGTGAGCAGGACCTCCAGGAATAGTAGAATACGCTGTTTCTGCCCCTTCTGAATTTTCTTTAATTCCTTTTTAGGATATTGCAAGATGATTAAAGGTTCCTTTACATGGTTACTGTGGAGCCAATATCAATTGCTGCTATAGGTGCTCCATAGAGCCTCAAACTAGGAGTAGAGCCTATAGAAGGAGGGAGGTTAATCTGGAACAAATCCAGTCTGGGGAAGAGCAAGAGACATGGGGCAGGCAGCGCTACAGGTGGTAAGGGTGTGCCACCCTACCTTTGTCCAAAGGACAATTCCAACTGGCCTTAATTTGCCCAAAGTTTTTAAAAGCAGCTCGTTCAACCTTATTGAACACAGCTACAAAAGGCTGCACATTGCCCTTTGGCAATGGAAGAGAGGGTAAGTTGGACTTTCTGAGGTGAGAAGCATCACACAGGTGGGGAAGGGGGACCCAGCTCCGGCACCAACCAGTGTCAAGGCTTAATGACTAACAAGAAGAAGGAAAGCATTGCTGTCTCCATGGAAACACTCCAAGTTCTTCCTGTTGTTCTGGGAAGTACCCTCCACGGGGCAACACCCTGGCATTTGGATTTACGCACCGTGTCCCACAATACTGAGCAAAGGTGTTTTTTTCTGACGGACCTGCCCCACTTCTTTCTCACCTTGGTCTCTGCAGGTTATTGAACGAAAGCGACAAGCGGCCCTTTATTGAAGAGGCGGAGCGGCTGAGGATGCAGCACAAGAAGGACCATCCCGATTACAAGTACCAGCCCCGCCGCCGGAAAAATGGCAAGGCCACACAGGGCGAGGGTGAAGGCCAGGTAGAGGGGGAGGCTGGTGGGGCTGCTGCCATCCAGGCCCACTACAAGAATGCCCACCTGGATCACAGGCATCCCGGCGAAGGATCGCCCATGTCCGACGGCCATCCAGAACACTCCTCAGGTGAGTCCTGGGTCTCAGTGAATCTCCTGACAGGCTATAGCCAAGTCAGAGGCTCAAAAAAGGCAAGTCATCATGGTGAAAGCCTTAGTGGTGGGGCTCACACCTGGCTCATGACCCAGCAAACTGCTAGTGTCAGCAGTACAGGGACGTGCCCGAGTTTCAGAGGTACTTGCATTCCTCTAGTCAGGCAAGGTATCGTTGCATCCTCCCTTTTTTCCACAAGACAATTAAAAGAGATTTGGTTTTGGCTAATTCTTTCACCCTCCACTAAAGCCTCCAGCTAGACAGCTTCTGGCATACTGGGAAGAACAGAGCTGGGTTGTGTATAGAGCCAGTCATAAAGCTGGAACTCACCTCTTCTCTCTTTTTCCTCCTCAAAATATTCTTCACTTTGCAGGTCAGAGCCATGGGCCCCCCACACCTCCTACCACCCCCAAGACCGAGCTGCAGGCAGGCAAAGCAGATTCCAAACGAGAAGGGCGTTCCCTGGGGGAAGGGGGAAAGCCACACATTGACTTTGGCAATGTGGACATTGGGGAGATCAGCCATGAGGTGATGTCCAACATGGAGACCTTCGATGTCAATGAATTCGACCAGTACTTGCCGCCCAACGGACACGCCGGCCACCCAGGCCACGTTGGGGGCTATGCGGCAGCGGCCGCTGCTGGCTATGGCCTCGGGAGCGCCCTGGCTGCAGCCAGCGGACACTCTGCCTGGATCTCCAAGCAGCATGGAGTCTCCTTGTCCACTGCCACCTCATCGGTGGTGGACTCAAAGGCCCAGGTGAAAACGGAGGGGTCCGCCTCTGGAGGCCACTACACTGACCAGCCCTCCACCTCCCAGATAGCTTACACATCCCTGAGTCTGCCCCACTACGGCTCGGCCTTCCCCTCCATCTCCAGGCCACAGTTTGACTACCCAGACCACCAGCCCTCGGGACCCTACTACAGCCATTCCACCCAAGCCTCCGGCCTCTACTCTGCCTTCTCCTATATGGGACCTTCCCAACGTCCCCTTTACACTGCCATCTCTGACCCTGCACCCTCCGTGCCACAGTCCCATAGCCCCACACATTGGGAACAGCCCGTGTACACAACTCTCTCCAGACCGTAGGGAATGGGGAACAGTGACCGAAGCAGCGACGGAAAGGCTCCGAAGAATCAGCACAGGCAGAAGAGCCTCCGAACTCCAAGGTCACTCAGTGCCATCCAGCCACCAGAACCCACCAAGTATACAGAAGTGCCTTTCTTGATCCCAGCTCTTGCTGGCACACCCACCTAGAGGAAGGTTTATCATCCTTTCGCCCTTTACCAATTTCACACAGGCCACGTGACTGGCTTGCGACGCCTTATTGGCCTTCTAGATGAGGAGGATTCTAGACATGGAGTGACTGGTCTGTGGTGGGTTTCGTTGTGTGCACCCTGGACTGTACGATGAGAGAGACTGTCCTTTCCTTCCCCTCCCCACACTGCTCCAGGGAGTTTGCAAGTGTTTCCAACAGGCCACAATGGCCAACACTTCATCACCTGCTGCAGGCGAAGGGTGGCCGCTCAGCCGCGGCAGATGTGTCATGGGAGGAGCAGTAGGGAGGATGGCATGGCCGGCTTCCTTGCAATCAGCGTCGTGCAGCAGTCCTGCCTAAGATTCACACATGCATGAATCTTGAACCCCTTGGAAGACCAACCTACGCTTGCTTCCCTGCTGATTTCCACAGTTGCACCCTAGCTTTTCTCCCCACCTCCTCCCTCCATCCTGTCTCTGTTTAATCCCACACTCTTCCCAGCATGGAGATTTGAAGGCTTGCCTGAACAGTAACAGGAGATTTGGGAACAGCATTGTCAGTCTTAGCGTGACTCGTATCACAGCCTGTGTGCACATGCACATTCATGTATGAAGGTGGAGGAGAGGTGGGGAAGGACCAATGAATCATTACGGTGCTACAGCTGAATCCTCCTGTCTCAAAATTACTCTGTATCATTCATTTATGTCTGGCATTGCTGGCCTCTCAGTCTCTTCTAATCTCTTCAGAACCTCAACCAACCTCTGAGCAAACCTGGTCCTTGCTCTTCCATGTCTGACAGTGCCTGCATGAAATGAAGAGGCACCAAGAAAGCTACTACACACTTGCCAACACCCCAAGTTGGTTCCAGTACTCTTTGAGCTCCCACTCCAAACCCAGGCTGAACTCATTCATTCATCATGTCTCCCAGCCAGCCAACACCTCCCTCCCATCTATGCTGAAAATGGAAAGATACTCCTGTGGCTTTAAGCAAGGTAGATACAGACTTGATCTTGGATAATGAAAGAAAAGAAGCCTACTTAGGCGCAAAGCAATCTTCTTTGCCTCTGGGTTTCAAACTGGAAGCAACCAGCTCTTAGACATCAACCTCTTTTTTCAGACCAACATCTGAGGACAGTCTGCTTGCTTCTCCTTTGTCACCTCCAGGACTGGGGTAGTTTGTCATGCCAGAGAGTGAACTGGCACAAAAATTGCCGCAGGAAAAGGTGATTCCTGGCAACTGATTGCAGAGACATGCTGTGGGACTTTCCAATGCATATTCCAGTCTAGAAAGAGACTTTAACCAAATGTGGACTGTGATGGGTGCTGCTGTATCCCTCTGCTGATATGACTGTCAGATGGCCTTCCTGCCTCCCTTAGCTACAGATGACTTATTCTTGTGGTGTCTGAAAAGATCATGTAGAATGTTTGCTCCCTGTACGCATGTAACCTCTTCCAGCCATGTCCCCTTATTTATGCAAGTAGCACCTTCCTCCCCCACCTCCCTTTCCTCAGTCTCTGTGCCATCCTAGCACCATTAACTCTGCATTAAACATATGGAATAATAAACTTAAAAGTTTCATTTTCGCATGTCCAGGTTTTTTCAACCTCTTCCCTGCAAGCCTCTGTTTTTTCCCCCAGTATGTGTAAGATGGGTCACACACCACCACACAGATGCTGTGCACAGCCTCTCTGCCTCAGGAAGAGGACACAGGCAGAATTCTGACCAGCTGTCCAGACTCTTCTTTGTTTACACCCCACCTCCAGTCATTTCTTCCATGAGGAAAGCATTAACACTGATTTCTACTCTCCAGCTGAGGTACAGCACATGCAATCAAGAGTACTATTTTGCACATGCTTCACCCAAAAATTTCTTAGTGTGATTGCTAATGCTCTCTAGGACAGAAGTGTGGGGCTTCTTGTCTTGGTTCCTCATGACCAGGTAGCAGGTGACATACCGTCAAAAAAAAACTTCCCCCCACACACAAACTCGTGTATTTTGGGAACAGTCATTAATTTCTCTGTAAAAACTCAACCCCCCACCCTCTTGCCTTCCATAAGCAAGAACCTAAACAAACACTCACACACAGAGTATATTCCAGAACACATGTATACACTTTCTTACTTGTCAAAGAAGACATTCTGTATATAGTCAGGTCCTGGGAGGGTATCTGAACTTGTCTGGAAAGAATCACTCTGCTTAAGAACATCTCTCAAGGCCAATGGCAGAAAGGTAGGAGCCCAGTTAACACAGACACTCCACAACAATTACAAGTTGATTCCAAAGGGTTTCAGTGCCGGTGCATGTGAGCAGATGCAGTGAGTTTGTGTTCACTAAACACTTCACAGGTGAGTAGAGTAAGCAGAACATCTAGGAACTGTGGAACATGCTCAAAGCTTTTTAAAAAGCACAACACTATTTGCACGAAGTTCTGTATAGGGCTAAGAGCATCTACAGCAGGATGGCTTAATGAATCAAATAATAGTCATGCCAGCTAAAGAGTTCCATGCAAAACAGGACTGACCATTCACAGAGAGGAGGAGAAACCTCTATCCCAAATCACGCGCTGTGGGAAGAGCCCAGAAGGGAACTACTGCACTGCTGAGCAGGTCAGGAACGTGGGTGGGGAAGAAGGGAAGCCATGGTGGAATTAGAGGTATGAAAGTTGATCACAGAGGTAGGAGAGAGAAGTGACATAGCATGGATGAACAGAAGAGTGGGAAAAGAAAGTTCTTAATCTCACATAAGTACTCCTCTCCAGCTCTTCAAGAAGCAAATTAAGAAAGTGAGTGGGGTCTGCCTCAATCATTTTCCAGTGGAAGGGGATGCCTCCTCTCACATAGGAGAGTTCTTGCAAGTAAGACAGGACTGAAAATGCCACTGGTAACAGAGGGGTTAACCACTCCTCCTGCAGCCTAGCAGGAGCTGGCCCGGCATCCTTCCCTATCCCTTTAATCGTATCTGATACAGATGCAAGGCTGGGGAGGGGAGTCCAGCAGGGAACAAAGAAGCCATTTAAAAAAAAATAAAAAAAAGGACAAGAAAACGACCCTGCGCTCCATGCCAGACGCCAAAACGATTGCACAAAGGCACCATTTCAGGGCTGAAATTTCACCGCACCAACGTGATTAAAGGATTCCATGGAGGGTGGGGGGAAAAGGCTGAAGGCCACAGTGCTGCAAATTAACCTTTTCTTGGTAAGGATGGCCTGGACCAGGAAGCATTTGTATTCTTCATAGTCAACCCCCTTCATGCACCTGCAAACATCTCCACATCCCCTTTGACCTGTCATTTCACCCAGGGACCCATTCAGCTGTCGCATGATCGCCTCCGAAACCAGCCTGTCCTGTGCACACCAAGAGAGGAAGGAGAGACTGGTGCTTTTACAGGGACAGGTAAAGGAATTACATTCATGGTTGGTTACATGAGCTGAGTTCCCAGGCAGGTGGGTATAAACTCCCTTTGGGACACAGATGCTCACATGCAGGCACTGACCACGCATACAGCATGGAGAATGATCACTTTATATATAGGCACAAGCTTTAACACAAACTAGCTGGAAATATTCTTTCTGGACCGGTGTAAAGAAAAAAATAATATAAGGCAGAAACCATAGGTGAGGTGCACCTTCCTCCTTCTTTTTAAAAATAGAAAACAAAACCTCTGAGAGCTGTTTTTAGTAAGATAATTGAGAAGGATTTGGTGTGTTCTGCCCAATCTCAGATCTTCTTCAGGCACAGAAAGAACCTTGAAGCACACAGTTCAAGAAATGAAAACTAGGTAGCAGCTGGCTGGAAGCCCTTGCAGATTGTAAGGCATCCACCCAACTCTTGACTCGAGCACGTTACCTCCCGGCACATCAGAGGCGAGAGTGCAAGGTACCTGAAGGGGACAGATGACTGATCTTTCATCATAACACAGATCAAAGGAACTCTAGGATTTAGCTACCATTGTGCCACCATAAGAACCACCAGGGCATGTACAACTGAGATGGCTGGTCCATCCCCAGGACCTCAGTTCCACCGTGTGTCAGAGAACGGCTGCACCAAGAGCAAGTGCAACAACAACCCACACCTGCCGAGCTGGTGGGACGGCGAGTGGCGGCCGCGCTTCCGGCTGGGGCAGTGCCACTGAAAGGGGATCCCCACTTCTGATAAGCAGCGAGGGAGCACGGAAACAATAGGTAGCTTGATGAGAGCTGCTCTACGATACTCCTGAGAAGCCCCACAGTCAGCACTGGCCAAAGAGGAAATTGGGGGTTTCCACAGCAACCTGCTCAGGGCACAAAGGCCCAACTGTCTAGGGGAAGCAATGGAGGTGTCTCAGCACTCCCATTTTAAGAAGGGACAGCAGTGGAAGGCTGGAATCTTTCTAAAGCCAAAGTACCTGCCAGAGCATTTCTGTACAGCGGGAGTTTAAATCAGTCCTGTAACCAGGGAGGAGCAGTGCTAGAGGAGGGAGTTACTGCAGACTTTAGCCTAGCTAAAAGACAAGGCTTTCAACAGGGCAAGAAAGCTGAAGAAACAGCATTGCACTTGGCTCCCTAATCTTACTAATATAGCACATGACACACAGAGAAAAAAATAGTACCCAAATTGGTGGAGACAGCTAAGAAAGTCATCTCTCAGGCATGTAGGACTGAGGTGAAAGAGAAAGTCAGAGGGGAAAAAACCCCAAATACATTTAATTTAATATAATTTAAAATAGGGAGATTTAGAATTTATTTACACAAATACTAACCAAAATTAGAAACATCCCTGGAAAACAAAAAATGAAAACAATGGCTGGAATCTGATCAGTCTGTGATAATTAACTCATCCACACCCCAGTCTTCATAGCTCCCATCTGGAAGGTAACGACGGATGATTATGGGGATCTTGCGTGCTCTGAAGGGAAGAGAGAGATGAACAGAAATGTCAGAATCTCCACTGTATCACTTCAGCAGGCAATGGAAGTGAGGTGCTTGGCAGCTTCAATAAGATCATCAGATTAAACTGAGAGCTGTGTAGCACCAGTGATTTGATATATAGCAAAATCCCAACAACCTTCTGTCATTTGTAGATGCAAAGCACTCAGCACCCTCAGACTATGAACACCAAAGACCTCTCAGACCTTTGCTGCTACTGCAGGAATTGAGCCTTGTGGTCTGAACACACTAAAAGACAACACCAAGCATCTAACATGGATATAGGGGGAAAATATAAATCGAGGGACTTGAAGAACAAATCTACTTTTTGTTTGATGCGAGGTTTTTTCCCACATGACACTAAAAAGGTGGCAGAATTCTGAGAACTTCCAGGACAAACTGGTATTTACAGAGGAATTTGCATCCTGAGAGCATCAGTTACATTTTAAGGATACATGAAACAGCGACCATTCAGGTACCAAAACCTGTTACAGCTGGGGTGGAGCACAGCACCTGCTACCAGTGCTTCTGATTAGAGAGCAACAAAATGCTGAACACAATTTAACTTCATGAAAGTAGATTTAAGTCAGCAAAGCATAATCAGTCTGGAATCCAGCCAGGGCATCAGGTTTCAACTGTATCAGACCTGAAAAGTAACACAACTTCTTTACATTCAGGGAGGTTGTTTTTCCAGTAGTAAAGTAACTCCCTGATGCCAAGAATTACAACTGAATTTTGGCACAGAACAGGATGCACCACCCTGACTCACTTTCCAGAGCTCACACGCAGGCAGTGACCAGAAGCAACTCAGTCTGAGCCTGGAGATCTGACAGGAATATGGCCTAAGGAGCTTCTGGCAATGGCAAAGGGAGTTGTAGTAGATATAAAATCTGCAAGAGCAGCTTCAGTGCATTGAGAAACTGGGGAAGCAGGGGGACAATTCCGTTCAGGGACAGGGACCTAATCACTAACAGGGTACAGTTGCTTGAAAGATACCTGCATGTGACCTAGGTCATGCAGGAAAACTGTGGGACAGCAGGGAGGTCTGCTGTGGCAACGTGGGCCTGCAAGTGGTCATCCAAAAGCTGCCTCTGCTACAGCCAGAAAGGATTTGTTTAACCTTCTGTAAGCAGGGGGAAAGCACAAGAAGCCAAGCATGCAAGGGTGCAGGAAATGAACATTCTCACCAGCCTGACCCTTATTTTAATTTTTGCCAGCACTCCATTTGAACACAGGTCTGTTCAGATGGCTGCTTCTAAACAATTCCATTTGGGGAATTAAATTGATTCCAGAAAGATGAGGACCTTGCAATCCCATCACAGAAACAAAGAACGCTGGGGCTGTGAAGTAGAAGAGATCCAGAGCACTCCTAATCATCAGTATTTGCAGGAGCAACTAGGATGGGAGAGAGCAGCTGTGGAGAAACTCCAAGGTGAAAGAAGGAAAAGGCAACTATAGTGCTCACTGTTACTGAGGAAAGACAAGGCTGTCTTAGAATAAACTGCTAAATGCCGGGATGAGGAGAGGACTGCTGGCTTTATGGAAATCAGTACAAAATCCATGACTTACTTGAGTTCTTTCATGGCAATGAGCAAGGGGTCTGTCTCTCCTTCCAGCTCCACCATCACAGGGGCACACATCCTAGGAAGAACATCAACAGGCACTTGAGCAAAAATGCAGAGAGGGAAGCGGGACAGCTAAACACCTGCCTACATGTGTCACCTCCACTACAGCCAATAAAGCAGGAGGGTGGGACACCTTCCTGGCAAAACTGATTTGCTCTGTTGTGCACTTCAGGAAGAAAATTCCCCCAGATGGTTACAGACCAAACTTTTACTTGAATGTTCTTCTTGTCCCATCGCTCAGGCTCTGCTAACCAGCTCATGCTCAAGGAGTGGTCAAATCCACACTCTCCTAGTCACCCTCTGCTGTACTTAAACATTTAGAAAAGAGTGGTTCTAAAATTAATCCAATGAAAAGGGTGGAACTGCTGTAAAATGAGCAGGCCTCCTACAGCTCCAACACATCTCTTACATTCTCACTTGCTCACAGGTTCCAGGCCTTGATGAGGGGAAGAGAGGGGCTGCATTTACAATGTGTTTTACCTCCTGGAAGAAAAAACTGACCATTTTGCATAGGATTGTGACTACACCCATCCACTGGACAGTGGTGGCAGGGAAAGCTCACGCCATGTGTGGGTGAGGCCATGGGGGCTGCTGCTGGTCTAGGTTCAGCACTGAGGGCAGAAGATGCAGGTGAAGCAGAACCAGGTGCCAGAATGTTTTGGATTGAAGGCCTGGCACGGGCCCACCTCATCTTCCCCCATTCCTCTTGCCTTTCACCAGCTCAAAGAATGTGCACAAAGCAGCTTCACAGGCTGTGCAAAGAACAGCCTGGCTGCCTGGGAACTTCTCAATGATGCACAAGAGAAGCCTCATTTTGAAGGTGGATATAACCAAGATGAAACTCAAACCCTTGCCACTGTCTAACAATCTCGCTCAAAAGGTAGTTTTTCAAAAAGCACAACACTTTTTTATATTTACTATTAAAACAAGTCTAAAAAGGCAAATGGATTAAGAGCAGCCAGCCCTGACAGCACTTAAAGTAAGTTTAAAATGTTATTATCTATTATAAATAAGGCCTTATTATTGCAAATACTTTAAAAAACTTACAGCTTCCCACAATGCAACTGCACTTCAAACAGATTGCGGGTTGGTTTCTCCACTCCCAATTCTTACAGCCCTGTGGTATTAACTCAAGCTGTTTTGAAGCATCTCTCCCTCCACCATTAGCTTTTACAAACCAGTTATGAACTTTCCAGTCCATGCTGGCTCTCTTAGAAAAGACAGAAACCAGAACTGTCTTGTCCCATTCCCTAGTAATTTTGCCTGTGACCTAGGAAAACTCATTGTGGCTACTAAATGCTCCCTCTTTATGCACAAACAGCACAGGTTCAGGCAAGGAGAGACACAGACACTTCAGGTTCAACTAAGAGCTGCATGGTCCTGTGCACCACTGTTGACCAAGAGGGTGCAAATCTCATGCAAGCTCAGCAGTCATGCAAAGGATTCAGGAGATCTGGGAATTTTTAAGGGAACAGAAAAGCATTTTTCAGTGAAAAGGGAGGCGCAGCTGTGGCAATGCTGGGGACACAGTGAGCAATACTCACGCTATCTGGAGGGCACGAGTGCCCAGGACTCTGGCTCGCTCGTACTTGGTCATGTAGGGGGTCGTGATCCGCTTCTGGTTTGCCTGCTGCCGCTCTCCCGAGGGCAGAATCTCCACGTTCTCCTGTCCCTCCTGGTGGAAACAGACCCGCGCAGCTGCTCAGCCGCACCCGCCACCGAGGCCCTGAGGTGTCGGGGGAGCCCCTGAGGCCTCCCCAACCACAGCGGCCGCCCAGCCCAGCCGCGACGCTACCCTGCGGGCCCGGCAGGGCCTGTCCGGGCCGGCCAGCGCGGCGGCCCAAGGAGCACCCACCTCCTCCGCGTTCTCCAGGTCCTCCAGACCCTCATCCTCCTCCACATCGTCGAAGTCATCCCCGTCAAAGCTGCGGGAGAGACACGCGCGTCCCACTTCGGGCCGGGCCGCCTCCCCCCGACCCACGCCACCGCCCCAAGACGCGACACACCGCCGCCTCGCCCTCCCCCGCTCGGCCGCCCCGCTCTCACTTGTCCTCGTTGTCGGACATGTTGCCCGCCCGGCGCCCCCTCACCCGCACTTCCGGGAGCCACTTCCGGGCGTGCCGTGACGCTACCGGAAGTTATCCTGCGCCGTTGCCGTGGCGACCGCCGCCGCTTCCCCCGCCCGGCCGCCTCCCGTGGCGATGGAGGTGGCGAGGACCGCGGCCCGCGGCGAGTGCTCGGCGGCGGGCAGGCCGGCCCGGTACAGCCCAGGCACCCGGGAGCTGCTGAGAGGTAACAGCGGAGCGGGGCCGGGGCCGGGCCCGGCTTCTCGGGGCGCTGGGGTCCGGCCGGCCGTGCCTCGCCCCGAAGTGGAGCGTCCCACCGCGGGCCGACAACCGGGCGGGCCCGTCGCTGGTGTCGCCGCCCCGGCTGGAGTCTCCCAAACCCGCATTTTCCTCTTCAGGTTGGGGTTGTGAGCGGGGATGGCCGCAGGGCGGGTTCCGCAGCCCGGCTCTGCTGCCTCTTCACCGACATGTCATGTTTTCCAGCGATGATGGAGGAGTTGCAGATGACCCACTCTCAGAAGCGATACCTGATGGACTATGTGAAACGTGAGTGAGGCCCCCTGGCTCTCCTGCCCGCTGGTGTGCTGTGGTGAGGAGCTTTTGCATCTCGGCTTGAGACGGGGGCATTCGCCCACAGCCTGCTCAGATGGGCAAGTGCTTTAAAACAGCAGCACAGCAGCTGCTGACACATGGGGACAAACGGGGGCGAGGTGTCCCCACGGGTCAGCCAGGTAACAAGACGCAACGGTGTGGCTTAAACCACAGCCTATCTCGTGCCCAGTGACCAGGGTGAGACATCTGTGGCACTAGGGTCTTCGTTTGTGATGCTACTATGGATCAACAGGTAGATCTCCTGGCAATGGCCCAGATCCATCCATCCAGAGCCCCCTCTGTCTGATTTGCTGTTATTTTTGGTTCGTCCCCCAGGAGGAGATGCCCTGCCCGTTCAGAGATTCCCTCCATCTGGCAAACAGCCAGTGCCTGCTTCCTACACAGCAGCCTGTCAGCCCCACAAACTTCCAGCTAGACCGCTTCTCCGACCTGCCAAGGTCTGCCAGGCAGGAGATGCCTACACCCGAGAGAAGTTCAAGCCACAGCCCACACGTAAGTCAGCAAACATTGCTGATAAAATACATGCTGCTGCCTGCAGCCTCTCTTCCCCTTGTGCCCATCCGCTGCCTCAGTCTCAGTAGTGGCAGTGTATCTGAATTGCTCCACGTCCTTACGCTCTCAGTCTTCAAAGATGCTTTAGAAATGGATCTCTGAGGGAACATCTGCTGTAAGTGCTCGCTGACTTCTGCCCACCGGCTCAGTGGGTGACAGGTGATAGGGACCTGCACAGTCCTTGAGTAAGAACGGATCACTACATGCTCCTAGCACATAAATGTGAACCAAACCTCTGATGTTGGTTTGGTGGGCTCTGGACGCCCGTGTGGTGCTTGCACATAGTCCAGGGTTGGACTGACATTAATGTAAACCTTCCTCTGGCACAGTTAGCAGGGAAGCAGTGTGATCAGGCTCCTCCGTGAGGAGACATGCTGATAATAATTTTTTTTCCTTTGGCATTCACAGGAGATTTGGAAAAGGAGAAGAGAAGACTTCAAAACATCTTAGCAACAGGGAAGGATGCGGTGGAGGACGAGGTGGAGCAGGTGCTCGTTCAGAAAAAAGAAGAGGAGGTAGCTGAGCCTGATCGGTTTGAAGAATGTATGTCTTCATGTCCCCAGGAGGGAGGCAGGCAGGAAGCCTGGGAAGCCAGCTCCCCCCTAGGGCTGGGGCGGCAGGCTGTGTTGCTAGTAACCTGAAGCCCATTACAGGAGGAGGCACAAAGCCCAGTTTCCAAGAGAAAGGACTCGCTGCTGTGATGCTGTAATCCAGCCATCCTCACAGAGCTTATCCTGCCGAGGTTTGCTGGCAGGTAGCTCTCTGGGCTGCCCACACAAAATGCACCCTGCTGGCAGGGGAATAGCCTAGGGATGTGCAGGGATACCTGGGAAGCCAAGCTCAGGTACTGCTGGTCCTTTTCCCAGCAAGCATGACTCAACACAGACCAGGTCACTTGAGAGCCTGACCACAGTTTGGGCCATTCCACTCCAGGATCACAGCAGTTATACTAGCAAAGCTTAAATGTCGAGCAAAATTTTAAGCAGTGAAAGACTTTGGCTTGCAGAGTATACTGGGATAGCAAAACCTTGCCTAATACCTCTCTGTGCTTGAATCTTCAGTGTGTGTGTGTACACCCCTGCCAGCCCTTTGCCAGCTGGAGTAGCACAAAGATGGGCAGTGCTAGCATAAAGTGTACAGAAGAGGTGCTTCGGTCCCTGCTGCAGGGAGCCAGTGCAGCTGGTTTCACGTATGCTTGGTAGCCTCCAACAGTTGTCACAAGCTGAGTGTTATCCTTGACACATCTGTGACAGGATTTGGATCAGCTGGCTGCAGGTCTGTGCTGCAAAGCGGCAGCTGATGATCCATGCCTGGTCTTGGATGGTTGCAGGCACTGGGTGATGTGTGTCAACTAATGAACCTCAACAGCAGGTTCTGTCTCCATCCACAGACTGGTTAAATTGCCCACGAGCAAAAGAGAATTGTCTGCACAAAGAAAACTAGAAAACTACTGTTCCTAGGAGTTGGAAGTAGTAAGAAGTTGGACAGAAGGGACATTTCCCATTATGTAAGGGACTACTGAGGTATTGTGATGACTTGTTGAGCAAGATGAGTGTTACAGCAGATTTCCCCCTGCCCCGGTGGCATTGCTGTTCAAGCAGAGCTAGGAGATTGGGGGTTCAGATCTAGACAGAAATGTGTTTTCTTGCCTTTTGGCCACATGCTGTTTCCACAATTCTTTCTCTTATCCATCAGTGATGAATGAAATTCAAGAGAGGAGGGAATTCCTGGCAGAGATGGAAGCTCTAGGACAGGGCAGGAAGTATCAAGGGATTGTCCTCACTGAAATCTCACAGGTATGCAAGAGCATTGGCTGAACAGTGCATGGAGGGAATCCCATGTGTCAGAGATCATAAAGCAGAATCTTCTCTGGTATCTGAGCAGGGAAGAGGGCAGAGAGCTGCTTCCCTTCATGGCACAGCTCAGGCATTAATTTGGGGAACAGTGGATAGACGTTTTTCAG
Organism: Corvus moneduloides; assembly: GCF_009650955.1. Lineage (NCBI taxonomy): Eukaryota > Metazoa > Chordata > Aves > Passeriformes > Corvidae > Corvus > Corvus moneduloides. The sequence continues at coordinate 23,609,814 of NC_045479.1, read as the reverse complement.
CTTTCTTTCCATCTCTGCATGAGAAACTTAATCAGGGAAATAGAGTTTTTGTATTTGAGATTGGGAAAAGAAGAAAAAAAAGCTGCTGGCTTTCTCCCTGCTCAGCTCTCCCCCTTTGTACTTTGCAGAAACTGCATGAGATGGAGATCATTGACAAGAAGAGAAGTGAGGAAATGAGAAAGATCATGACAAAAGCCTTCCCTGTTGGGAACAAATCCAATCTCCAAGACTAGGCCAAGGGCAAAACACAAGTGCAATTTGTTCCCACCTACTCTTCCCAGTCTCTCAGCATCGAAGGCTGGTCTGTGTCTGTTTCCAAAGAGGGGGCAGCACCATCTGTTGCCTGAAACTAGAAGGCAGGACCAATTTGTACATAAACAGCAGCAGAAGTTGTAAAATCCTTCCCACACACTGGATCCCTTCTTGCTCAATAATATTAAAGACATAAAAACACATAGCAACAGCTACCAAAACATGACAAAGTAGAGCCTTCTTTTGCCTATGCAGTGCCTCAGAGTACAGCAATCCATCCACAGAAATGTCATTCTTTCTCATCTACCCAGAGGTGAAGGTTTCTCATGACAGCATGATGGTAACACACGCTGCCACCCACACCTGTAACCTTCTCACTCCTGGCCCTGTGACTCTGGGAATGTCACTGGAGGAAGATGCAACTGCATGGCCTTGCACGATCACGAGCCCCTGGCATTGCTGCAGGTCACTGTGACTGCGACCTGCAGCATCAGCAAACCTCTGGTGGCAGCCCCATGGGGCAGGGGCTCCAAGGGGCTGTGCCAAGCAGGGACAGGGGATTTCAGCCCAGTGCCTGCTGCTCTTTGCTGTGGGCTTGCTGTGATTTTTTGGTTCCCGAAAGCATGGTATGCAGAATAGCCACTCTATTCCCACAGAGACTGGAAATGGCTGTTTGTTCACCTCCTACATACCTGCACCTCTGTCCTCCAGCAGGCTGAAGCATGATGCCCTGCTTTTCCTATGCAAATCCCAGCATAAAGTCCAGTTTCTGATTTCCTTTAGATCCCATCCTCTGCTTCCTAGCAATTCTCAGCCACTTTCCAAAGCCAGGCAGCATGCCCTGGCCCTGGGACAGCACGAGTGCACAAAGGAGCCAGAAACCTAGTCCAGAATCATTTTTTAAATCCAATGTTTCTTTTATTTCTGTTCAGGTGAATGGAAGTCATGGAGTTAGTACAGTATAATTTACAACTCAAACTTCTGACTGGGCGCAGGGCCAAGTGGTGTCAGGCTGCAGCGATCCTAATGGCCTTTGGCAACAGTGATGTGACAGCAGGCTCTAAAGCAGACTTGTTTCTCCTTGGAGAAGGGTTGTGCTTTGGGATCTCCCCTCCCCTACCACTGCTCATCAGCCCGCTATGGTGGGGGTGAGATGGCATTACCAGCGCAGGGCTGAGCTGGCCAACTCCAGCCATGGGGGCCACGCTGGGATTGAGGAGGGGCTCGGGTCCCTCTGGTTTTGGGAAATGAGGATCCCTCTCCAGAATGCTACACCAGCCACCTTGCAAGGCACTGCTCTGAGAGCATTTTGGCTAAAGCCTGTTGGGTTTTTAGAAGAGACTGCAGCAGATGGCTCAGGGCTGGTTATGTCTAATTTGCTAATGGCATGATGAACAGCTGACCAACCAAACACCCATGAAACTCTAATTCAGACTGATCCAATAGTTCAATAAATAACTTGGAAGAAAAGGCAGGAAACAAAAATGGAAGGAAGAAGGGATGGTTGGAAGAACACCACCCCCCCCATTCCCTCCTCTGATGTATACACACGCACACACATGACAAATAAAATAAGGGATTTAAAGTTTTAGGATGGGTTTGAATTCATCTAGTAAAGGAGGTGTAAAAAATAACCAGTCACATCTGCACACTTACAAAGTATACACAGATGAAGCTGGGTGAAGGTCAGTTGTGACTGCGCCTCTCTCCCCTGCCGCTCAAGGGTGGCACTGGTGAGCAGGGACACAATTTTAGTGTCCCTTGCCGGCACTGAGTCAATCTTGAGCTTTTCTGCCCTTGCTTGGAAAAGGAACAGGTCCTCCCTCCCCAGGAAGGCAGCAGAGTCAGCAGTGTTTAGCAGCAGTGGGGTTCCTGAGTAGGGCACGTGAGCTACGTCCTAGCAGCTGTACGCCGTCCCCTTGGGTCCTCTCAGCCTTGGGACGGAGCCCACCCACCCCTGGCACTCGAGGGAGGGGACAGCTCAAAATAAATAGGGCACCAGTTGTTTTTTTGGCTATGGCTCTAGAGCCTGGTGATGCAGGAGTATTTTCTTAACCTTTTAGTTTAGGCCAGTAAAACCCAAAGGATCCTGATTCTAATGTCAGTTTTCTCCTGACGTTAAAAATGGGACAGAAAAGGGACAAGAGCGGGCAGGCAGGGAGGGACAGGGAAGCCCAGTCCCCTCCTGGCAGAAGTCAGAGGCACGTGGAACTGTCACAGTTAGAGCGGGAGAAGGGACAGGGTGCAGTTAGTGCAAGTTTTCCCACAAATGCAAAACTCCTTCGCTTGTTCTCAGTTAATGACAATTGGGTAACATATCTGAAAAGCAAATCCATCTTCTCCCCACCTCGTTGACAAGGCTTCATGGAGGGGATGGCCATGCTCCCCCAGAGCCTCGGGAAGGGGAGGGCTTTGGTCATTCTCACCCACTCTGGGCTGAGGGCTAGCATCTCCCTGGGGTGGCAGCTCTGGTGCCTGGGGAGGGAGCAGGGGGAGAGGCGAGCCAGGGCCAGGGAGAAGTGAGTCGAGGTTCCCTCCCACTGCTGGTGTTCCCCTGCTCTAGCTTTTCTCCTTGGGTGACTTGCTCTTGGAGTCATGCTTGTTGCCCAGCAGCTTAAGCACCTTCATGGGCTTGAATTTGCCTTTCTTCTTGCTCTCAGTCTCCGCTTCCTTGTGAAATTCTGGGGTTGCAAAGGGAAGTTGTTACTGTGGGATGTCAATAGTTGTACAGACACACTCACGACAATGGGCAAGAGTGAGAGCCATGAATCAAAGCCCTCCACTGCAGGCACACTTTCTCTGGTAACAGGGGTGTGCAGCACAACTGTGCCTCTAACTTTATTGTCCCTACAGGAAAGTCTCCCCAGGCTACACAGAGTAGATTCAATCTCTCCTGCACACAATTTCACTAATGGCTCGTGCTGCCCCTTACTGGGGTCAGCAGTGAAAACATCACTCCAAAAAGCTTCCCATTTGTTTCTTACCTTTCCTTTTAATCATGGCTTCCAACATTTTATCCTCCTCCTCTTCTCTGAAAGAAAGAATGGGAGAGAGGTCAGGAATTCAGCCCTGAAAACAGCTGCTGCATTGTTTAAGGCTAGAGAGCCTCCTACTTAGACCCACAGAGGGGCAGATCCATCACTGTCTTGTGAGCATTTGCAACCAGCAGGATAAATCCCACATGCTGCACGTGCTGTCCTGTCTTTCCCACACAAGGCATTCAAAGAGACAAGGATTGGGAAGCCTGGGAAAGACATCAGCAATATGGATATCTTGGGACATCCCCACAAGGCGCTCGTGTGGCACTGAGTCAGACAGGCTATGCTTTTCCCTTCTCCCCCAGCCCACCCCACTCCTCACTCACCTCTGCCGGTCCTCATCCAGGCAATTCACAATGGCGTTCCTCTGCTCAATGATGGTCACCAGCTCCTGCATTAGCACCTTCTCCCTCCCTCGGTCCTCGTCGGTCCAGTCCTTCTCTACCCAGCCAAACCCCAAGAAAGGACAGACAATTACATGGCTGAAGGACCTCCAGCACAATCCCTTCTACCCTGGCACACTGAAGGGCTGGTTGGGCTAGCACTGCTGTGGGGACAGAGCCCTGCATGTGGCATTCCATGGGAACAAAAGAAGCATGTCCCTGCACAAGGCTGGGACACGTACTGAGATGGGACAGAGACTATAAAGCCAGCTGGCTGCACTGGAATCCCTACAGATCTGCCTCTCTTCACCTGAGACCCACCTAGAAAGAGAGCAGATGATGCCCATGGAAAAAATGATCCTTGTGGGTCCCTTCCAACTCAGGATATTCTATGATTCTATGAAAAAAGGAGTAAGCACAGCCAGAGCGGTGCTTTACCTGGCTTGTTGAGGAGGCACCGCAGTTCATACTCCACATCTGACTGCCGCTGCTCCAGGTTCTGCTGCTTGAAGCTGCAAAGGAAGGGGGAACTGTTGGGAAGAACTGCAAGGCTCCGGAGAGGTGGAACATTATCCCAAAGTACAGGGTGAGCTCAGAAAGAACCATCAAGATGCTGATCTTGTCCTGTACAGCCAGGGAGCCAAGGACCAGTAAGGACCAGCCCTGGCTGCTCAAGGCCTTCCTGGAGTAGAGGCTGCAGAGGCTCTGGTGACATGCTCTGGGTCAGTTCTCAGTGCATTTGGACAGACTTGCTTGCCCTTACTCCCTCCCTTTTCTAGGCAAAGAGGCCCTGTCAGGATCTCCCCTGGAAGCACTATTTCAGGAGGGCTGAGAAAGAGCTCCCCAAGAGAGTGTCAGTGCCTCTGCACATGCCTGCACACACTTACATGTAGATGAGCTCCGACTCATGGCGCACCAGCATGTGCTTCTCATGGATGAGTTTGAACCAGTCCACAAGCAGGCTGTCCTCAGGGTTGTCTGCCAAGCAAAGGGACAATTCAGAGCCATTCCCAGCCCTGGTGGATCCCATCACCCTGCAGTAGCCTGGGCTCTGCCAAGCCAGGGAAGGGGCACTGTGCTAGAGCCAACCCAACCTCAGCCTATTTCTGAGTCTCAGAGAGACCCTGTCTCTTCTCCAACCTGTTTCCTTCTAGGGACATCTCCATGTTCAGGGTATGGTTGTGACCAATCAGGGTATGGTTGTGACCAATCTTCAGGGTATGGTTGTGACCAAGCACAGCCTCTGGTGCTCTTCCAACCCCAGCATCAGCAGGGAGGAAGTCACTGTTGCTATCTCCTTGCTGGAGAGAGGGCAGCCCCAGAGTCAGTCCTGCCCCACACCCACAGACAGCCTACTCCACATACCATTCTCAGCACTGCGAAGTTTTTCCTCCAAGGCCACCCCACGGTGCTCCAGCTGGTCCAGCTGATGCTCAATGGCATCCATCTCCCCATAGATGTCTTCCTCAGGGATATACTGATCTGTCTGCACCTGCAAAACCATAAATCAGACACTTTCATTACCACTAGACTCCAGTTTCCAGGGGTAACCCAAAGGTAACACTAACAAGGGCAGGGGGACAACAGAATATTGCATCTAAGTGTGGATCTGAAATCCCCACCCCACTCTGGAACAAAGGAAGACCATGGTGCTTTCATGAACAGGATGTAGCCTACAGGCCCTCCTCCCCAGCCACAGCCAGCTGCTGCAATCCCTGCCCACACATGCATCAGCAGGGTGCCTGCAGACTGCTACAGCCCTGGGGGATAGCACAGAGCCGGCTTTTCCCTCCTTGCTCCCGAGGGCTCTTTTACCTTGCGTTTGATCAGTGGGAAGCCATGGCCCGGTGCTGGAGGACGTACAGGCTTGGAGCCCTTGGGAGGTTTCTTTGCCGAGGGGGAGGCAGCAGGGGATGGCTTCCGATTGAAGGGGTTCTCTTTGCAGGAGGACTGGAGAGGGTGGACAAAAGCAGATACATGAGCATCCAGGGAAGGGAAGGGATCCCAACAGGTGGGGATGAGCAGACAGGGCAGCAGTAAGGTTTGTTCTGCCCCACACACTCCTAAAGGAGGAACACAGCACTCATCTCCACAAGCACCTAATCAAAAAAACAGCCGTGCTCCTATTTAGCATCAGTTTCCCTGCTTCTCTCTCACAAGCATGCTGAAATATTTTCCTTCGTGGTTCCCTTCCCATTTGCTCAGACTACATGACATCCTGCCTCTTCTCTAGCACATGGAGTAGGCAGAGTACAAGCAGAGCCACCATTTAACACAGCCCTGAAGCTTGCTTTCAGGGGGTCACACACACCACACCTACCAAAGGAGCAAGCCTGGACTCACATTCCCCCTGTGACCGAGTAATGGACAGGGAAGAAAAGCCCTGTGATCTGGATGGGAGGAAGCTCATCATCTCACCTTCAGCTGTGGTTTGGGTGAGGAAGATGTCTTGGGGCTCCCAGCACCCCCATCTGAAGCCAAGAGGATGGGTGTAGGGCTAGCCCCAGCCGGAGGCTTGGGAGGCAGCCGACTGGGGCTGGTCTTTAGGCTGCCTGTGGAGATGCTCCTGCTGGTGTGCAGGGTGCTGGTCTGTGTCTCCCCACTGAGGCTGGCCAGCTCGCTGGAGGAGGAGAAGGAGGAGTTGGTGGAGAGGCTGGCTGGGACAGCAGGGCTTTCACTGGAAGAGACGCTGGCCAGTGGTGCATCGGCGCTGGAAGTCTTGGCGGCTGTTGGCATGTGCACAGTGGGCTCGGAGGAGCTTTTGGGCACTGAGGCCTCATCGGTGTCTCCCAGCACCTTGGCTGAATTCTCAGAGTTGATGCTCTCGAGGCTGAGGGCTGGAGACGGGGTGGAGGATGATGGTTCAGAGTGTGACAGCCTGGAGATGGGGTGGTGGGCTGCAAAGCAAAGGGAGAGCTCAGGGAGGAATGAAGGGACAGCCAGGAGAGAAGGGGAGGGTGGCGTACACTGGAGACAGGAGACAGCGCAGTCTTGCCTGCAAATGCTGTACTCCAGTGGGTAGAGAGGACATGGCTAATGCAACCATCACTGCATAAAGGCCTGGCCTGCCAGGGTGATGCAGAGGCACCTGGGAAGGGGGAATCTCCATGGGGATGCACAGGGGCTGCAGAAGAAGGATAAAGGAGCAGGAGGAAGCTCACCTAGCGGGGAAGCATTGGGGGCTCGTGGAGCTGGCCGCTTCTTTGCCTTTGGACTGCTGGTGGGAGTGATGCCATACCAGGGGTGGAGAGGCTTGGCAGCAGTCTCACTCTGCTCTTGCTCAGGTGTGCTCTTTTGGGCATCAGCCTCCACCTCCTCCTCCTCATCTTCCTCAAAGGGGTTGTATGGTTTGGGCTCTGTGGCATCAGACCTGCTCTCTTCACTCCTGGCTTTCCCCACCTCTTCCCCATCCTCCTCCTCTGAAGTCCTGCTTGGAGTATCATGGCTGTTGCCTGGGGGAGGAGGAGGTGCTGGCTTCTTCTTGGGCTCTGCTTGCACTAAGGCCATCCATGGTGGGTCCTTGGCTCTTGCAGCAGCTCCACCACTGGTAGGAGAGAAAGAGAAATTGAGGTGGCAGAGGCAAGATGAGGTGGCGAGGCACTGGAGAGGGACTTAGCCCTTGGGGGAAAGGAAGCATGGAGCAGGATGTCTCCCATGCAGAAGCAGCTTTCTCATCCAAGGATGGCCCTAGGCTTCTCCAGACACAGTGTCTCCCTCTCTGTGAGAAAACCTAGGGGCCTTAGGGAAGCACAGCCTGCCTGACTTGCCTGCTGGGCCCAGTGTTTTGGTGTCTGAATATTACAGCTTCCATCTGCTAAGCAGTGGTAAAGGTTGAGCTTTATGGGCATAGCTGGTCTTCCCTGCCCAACACCTTCCCCAGGACAAACCCTCCACAAGGCAGACAAGTGTCCCCTTCTCAGCACCCACAAGCAGGGCCATTTCAGCAGGCATTTGGTAATTTGCCTGTGCCACAGAAACACCTTTCTAAAGCTCTCAAACTCTTCACAAACCCTGAGAGACAAATGCCCTGGGAGGTACGGATGAACACTGTCAGCCTGACCGTGCTGGGCTAGCACCTATTAGAAAAGGGACCTGGTCAAAGCCTATGTCCTCCTAAGAGCAGGAGCTGATGGACGTGGGAGAGAAGACCACAGGTGTGCTGTCCCCATAGCCCCACCTTTCTATGGAGTTTTCAGGTGATCTGCAAACAGAGGGACGTACCGATCAGAGGAGCAGGGTCTCCCTCGAGGTTTTGGGACAGGGGGGCTGGGTTCAGGTACCCGACCTAGAAAGACACAGGGTCAGACTGTCACAACACCAAAAGAACATGAAGAAAGAGGTTAAACCAACATGAGGCACCTCTTAGATATCTTCTCACAGGAAGGTGGCTATTCTCACTCACTGAAGACCTCATGGCATTTCTCCCACAGTTGATGCAGCCAGCTAACCCCAAACATCCCCTCTGCCTGTTTACCCCCTCTTCAACCTGGGAGCTGCACCTGGAGAACTGACATGCCCCTCTGTCCCCACACCTGCAAACTCCTCTAGCTCTCCCATCTTCCCTCCACACTGGCAGCAACCTTTGGAGAGCTCTGGAGAAATACAAGGGATCAGACAGGCAGGAAAGCTAGTACAGCTCTCCTCGCTACGGGGATGGCTGGCAATTGCTGGCAATCAAAGCCAGCCTGAGTGTCTGAGCCCAAGATTTATTCGGAGGCAGATAGGAATGTCAGGCTTCAGAAAAGGAAGGGAACTCATCCAACCTGCAGCCAACCACCTTGGCCGCTGAGGATGTGGAGGGTAACCCCTGCCACCACTGTGCCCTCTTACCGTTCACCATGCCGGGCCCACACTCGCTGCCCTCACCCTGCAGAGTGGACCTGGGCCGGGGGACAGGGTGGGAGGTTGGAGGGGAGAGGGCAGACGCGTCGGTGGCCCTCCTTGGGGCAGGGGTGGGACGTGAGTCTCTGAGCCGTCCATCCAGCGGGCTGGCTTTGTCCTGGGTGAGCCCTGCAGGCTTGCTAGGGATTGGAGGCCTGGGGGGAGTTTGGGAGACAGGTGCCCCACTGCCAGCGTGAGCAGGGGGTGTCGGTGTCTCTGCTTTGCTGGCTGTGCTGTTCTTCTCTGCTGGGCCAGGGAGGCCCTCTGCAGGTGCAGGGGTCTCTGCCATGCTCTCCTGGGAGTCACCATCATCCTTCCCCACCTCTACTCCTGTGTGGATGGCATCCTCTCCCATGCTGTCAGCCCCAGTCTCAGTTCTTAGCTCTGGTGACTGTCGGTCTGGGCTGGGCCTCCTCTCTGCCTTCCCGCTCATGGCCAATTTACCACGATGCTGTGTGCAGACAAAAGTCCCCGCCTCTGACCCAGGCTTGTATGACCCTGGGAGCAGCGTGCTGGAGCATTCCTTACACCTGCCAATGAGAAGAGAGAGCACCATGAGATGGGGAATGCCATCCTACCCTTCCCGGAAGGTAACACACCTGGAAGACCCTTGTAGGGACACGGAATTAGTCCTCAACCCTGCTCCTAAATCCTAGAGTGCTCTTGGGGAAGTCATTCAGGAAAGAAGAGAAGTAGAGAAATGTCACCAGGCCACTGTAGGAACCCATGGCAAGTTCACAACTCAAATACTGCATGCCTTTGGGTTCTTCCTTCATCTCAGAAAGGACTTAATAGATGTGGAACGGTGACAGTTGGTATCGGGATATGGTGTTGTTTCCAGACTTGGAATGGGGAGAGGGATCAACCATTCACAGACATGAAACAATGAATATCAGCTGGAATTAGGAAGCAATTGGTTCAGAACTGGCACAGGGAAGCTATGGGCTGCCTTGTGGGGGCTAATGGTCCAGGCAGGTTAAAGAACTGTCAGGCACATTTGTTTGTAAAACAACACCCTCAGCTCTGATTATTAAATAAATTGACATCAAATCCAACTCAGGAAATTACTACATTAGAGGCTTCCAGAGTATTCAGGAGAAGCAGCACACAAGCCTGGCCTGGTCTCATGCTCAGCCTCAGTGATGCTGACCATGGCATCCAGCTGGGCCACAGCATTTGGCTGGAAGGACAAGGGCATTATGCAGCAGGGCCATTCTTACTCTCTGAAACTGGGCTAATAGCTTCCCTGTCCTTCATTGTCTGCCACATCTTGGATCATCCACTCTTCCCCCACTGAGCCTCTGAACGCTTCCTAATGAAGCCCTCCGGGTGCAAGCGTGATACAAAGCACTGGCAACCAAGTCAGTCCTTCTCCACCTGGGAAGGGAGGTGGATAGCAGACATGAAAGACAGCCAAAGGCAAGGGGCTGATCAAGCACTCCCATGAAAACCAAGCTTGTTCCTTCTTGTCTGAATACCTGGTGCTTGCAGCAGCTGGCTGCCCTACGCTGCCAGCAGATAATTTTGGCAAGGAATTCTGCTCTGGGCATCCAGTTGACTGGGATTTCCTTAGAAATGGAGAGCAGAAGTGTGAGAACATAGGGACTCTAGAGAGTCCCTATAAAATGAAGATGTGGAAAGCTCAGACGAGGGGAGAAGGCAGTTTGCTTTGGGTTTAACTCCATCAGCCCACGGGAACCGCTGCCACAGGACTTTTCCAACCAAACACCGTCCATGAATCAGCACAGGAGAAAAAAAACAAAACAGAAATAGACAAGAAGAGAATCAGGAGGCAAAACATTTGGGATAAAATTACAGGGATCTCCCTGCTCAATCTGAAGGGCCATTAGCTGTGGCACGGCAGACATGGCCCCTCTCCTATTCCTGGCCCATGAGGACAGTGGGAATGCTGCACCTGCACTCAAAAACTCCTGCTTTTGCCCCAGCTGCAGATGGGAAGCCTGAATGGCCCCAGCTCAGCTCCCCCCCTGCGATGCCGTTTCTACGGCACATCCCCAACTGGCTTAGGCAGGTGAATGAGGCCTCCCACATCTTCCCAGTGGCTCGATGTTTCTGTCCTCAGAGGCCAACTCCTGTCCTGTGGCCCATGGGAGAGATCTCATTCTTTCATCATCAGAGAAGGGAAAGCAAAGTGAAATGATTTCACAGGCGCTGCAGGTAAGGACCTGCACTCAGGGAGTAACCACAGAGCTGCTGACATGTAAACCCTCACTCCTGAGTTTGTTAACAGTCTGCAGCTCTCCACATGCTCCCTGGGAGCTCAGCACCACCCAGGCAGCATGGAAGCCTGTATATCCAGTTGAGGATGTGGACTGTAGGTGTAAGGAGGTCTGCAGGATGATGTCATGGCTTAGACCTCATTGGAAGGTGGGAAGGTGAAGGGGGGGTGGTCCTGGGTAGGCAGGTCATAAAGAGGCAGAGCATCCTTGTTTATGGAGGTGGGAGAAGCTCCAGAGGCTGGGATTCCAAGTAAGTGAAGTGGGAAAGCACAAGTCAGCAAGGGAGGCAGGGAGTAGGGTAGGAATGGAGCACAGGGACCAACAGGCTAGTCAGACCTCTGGGACAGGGGGCTGGCAGGAAAACGGAACATCTTCACTCTCTTTTCAAGCACTGTTGTTCGTGTTCCATGCTGCCCAGGGACGCAGACACTCAAAGATGGGGTGCAGCTGGCCACAGCCCCCCAGCCTGTCGAGGAGAGAGGCCGCCCCAGCAGGCCTGGCCACCACATACCTGAAGCACTGGCGGTGGTAGAGCTTGCCCTCAGCCAGGTAGCGCTGCACCAGGTGGACGTGCTGCTGGCAGGCTGCGCAGGTGCTGCTGAGCGCGCTGCGCTGGGACCGCTCCGAGGGGGCATCCTCCTGGGACACAGCACACAAGCGGCTCAGGATGGGGGCCACGAGCTGCTCCCCAGACCACGGATTCTCCAGAGCAGCTGCTCCCTGTGCAAGGCCCATCGCTGAGGGCTCGTGGCACAGCTCAGCGTGAGGCTGACCTCAGGGGCTGACAATGCACAGAACAGCTGCCCTCAAGCCCAGGCACAGGCAGGCTGCCTCTTCCCAAATTAGAAGGGGCCACTCCAAAAGGTGCCTTGCCCCTATCTACAGCTGAAAGGCTGTGGAAGGGACTAATCTACACCCCATGCATCAGGGTTCTGCGAGACATTGGAAAAGGTTCCATCCCAGACAACTGCTAAAACCTGAAATAAAGGGCATCTTTTCTGCCCTTCTAGTCCCCATTCCTGCTCTTTCCACATCTACAGGGTTATCCCCACATAGGGAGGAGAGTGTTTGTACCCTGGGTGGTTCAAGGAACCATCCAGCACCAATCTGCCCACCCTCTTGCCTGCTATGGACAAATTACAGTCCAACAACGACTCTCTCAGCTGGATCCCGCAAGGAAACAAAATCTCAAACACCCCTCACACACAAAATACACAGGCAGGCCCCTGCAGTGATCCATGGCTCTGTGACAGGCTTTTTCCCATCTCCTCACCCACAGTGCAGGGGTTACCACTGCCTCAGTCTGGCTTTGAATTAAGAAATTGGGTACCTGTGGTCCTGAAGGACTCTCAGCTGCAGCCACAGGCGTCTTGTGGGACAGCACAGGAGGAGAGGAAGCCGCAGTTGGGTGCTTCATAGGCAGAGGGACGCTGGCTGGAGGCAAGAGGGAAGGAGGATCAGGCATGGAGAGAAGTGTGACTCACACCACCCGTGTGTGGGAAGGGGAGGGGAAAAAAAGCAAAATCATCCAGCCTTGTGACATAGGATGAGACCTGCCGCTCCCAACACTTCAGTGCTTATTTTAGGTGGAAGAGACAAACACAATCTAATAATGGGTCAGCTGTGAGGCTGCCAGAGAGCCTGGCCTGCTGTGGATCCCCTTCTGTGGCCCAGGGATACCAGCCTCCCACTGTGATTTTATTTACTCATCAAATGCTACTTGGCTTCCTTGTAATCGACTCACTAAGCAACGCTCAAAGCCCAGAGCAGCTGGGGTAGCTGCTGATGTATTGTTGTGACCCACTGGGCCCCAGGGCTTCCAGGCTGTCATCAGGTCTGTGAAGCATCTCTTGCTGTCAGGGCTGGAACTCACACACCAGTCCCCAGCGGGACTCCTTGGCAGGGAGACCAGCATCCCTGGAGAAGCACATACAAGTGGAAGAGATTTATCTGATGTTAAGGCTACAGAGTGGAACAGGAGACCTGGAGCCCTCATCTCCATCCAGCCAAAGGATGCCTGGGAAGAGCTGTCTCAGAGCACTCAGCTTAGGCTGCAGTCGTAGGGACAGACAAGCTGATTTGAAACACTCCACCCTGGCCCCACTCTCTCTGTCCTCCAGTCACTTTACATGTACCTATGTGACAAAAATTAGCTGTGGTAGGCAGGCTCCTATTTAGCTTTCTCCTATTTTAGCGGGCTAGAGCAAATCACAAAGGGTTCTGGTGAGCACCAGGGGTGGTGGCCCAACCCAAGCTGGCAGGAATGCAGTGCAGGGGGAGGAGAAAGGCGTTCCTTCTTCCACAGCCTGAGCTGTTACATCACTCCCCACGTCTTGTGAAACCTCACCCCAATGCAGTCTCTCTTCCAGGCCTTCCTCAGGGGCGCCAGCAAGATGCAGGAGAGGTGGGTGCTGCCTGCTCCTCTCCTCTTCCCCACAAACACACACAGCTCCCAGTTGCCACAGGAAGGAGGAAGCACAGGGTGATGCTGGGTTTCCTGTACTCAAACAGGGCCAAACTGGAAGCCAGAAGGGTGGGAGGACACTCACCTTGGCTGGGGTTGTTGAAATGGTTGTAGTACTGAGACACGTAAGTCATGATGCTGAGGCAGTCGGGGACTTTCATGGAGACCATATCATTGGGATCTAGCAGGGCTGGGATGCCCAGCTCCCGCTCTGCCAACTCAAAGGCCTGCAGGAACAGCACAGAGGCATTTAGGAAAGAAAACTGATGCATGGCATCCCTGATGGACAGAGGCTTCCAGACATGCTGCTTGACTAAAAAAAGCAGCAACAGAAGCGAGGTTCCCTTCAAGTTTTCACTGAAAAAAACCCCCAGTGTTCTTTCAACTCATGGGGACACCAGCAGTGCCCTCACACAAGAGCCTGGCACAGCCTTGGCTGGCACCACGAAGGGGCGAGGGCTGGCACATACTTCCAGTGACACTGAGCTCTACTCAGCAGTGTCCCCAGCCACCCCAAGTGCTCACCCCACAGAAACACTGACTGACCATCCTTTCATGCTCTGGGGTGGCACACCTTCCCCTCCCACAATCAACAGAGCCATCCTGGCTCAATATCCAGCACCCTGCCATGCACAAGCCAGTACTTTCAGTACTTTTCTGTGTCTCAGCAAGCAGAAATGAGGACACTGTGATAAGAAGCACCCACCTCCTCCAACTGCATACACAGCTCCCCAAAAAGAAGGAATGGAGGAGGGAAAAAGCTGTTTGAGAGTTTCCCACTTAGCAGCATATGTGGATTACTGTCTACACACTGGCCATCCCTCTGCTGAGCCAAGGGCAGTGAACCTACATTGATCTCCCAGGGAGGGAGGTGCAAAGCTATGGCAGGGACTGAAGAGAAGTAAGCCAGGAGGAGACGAGAGTGGTTTGGACACTGAATGGTGAGGTACCAGGTGCACAGATAAAGGTACTGGGTGTGGGTAAAGAGTGGAGGTGCCTAGTCTCTGGGGCATGAGGTGCTGTGCAGGGTGTGAGATACAAAGAAAAGGAATGGAGAAACAAAAGAAAATGGATATTTGCAGTAACTAGGGGTGTAAAAGTGCCCCCCGTGGACATCCTGCTCTGCTCAGCCTGGCTTTAAGCCAGTTGTCTGGACTGAGTCTTGCTGAACACAAGGCTGCAAGCAGCAAGGAGTGAGGAGAGACCCCACCTGAGAGGGCCCTAATAGGACAAGATACCCATTGTGTAGGTCTTGAATGGAAAAAGCTGCTAATGACTGAAAGGGGCCAACTGGTCTAGCAAAGGACATGCCAGGACACAGTTGGAGAGCCCTGGTCCTGTAAATCCCAAATCACAGAATCACAGAATGGCTGGGGTTGAAAGAGACCTTGGAGATCATCTAGTCCAAACCCCTGCTAAAGCATGTTCACCTAAAAGCAGGTGACACAAAATCACATCCAGCTGGGGTTTGAGTATCTCTAGAGCAAGAAACTCCACTTCCTTTCTGGACAGCCTGGTCCAGTGCTCTGTCACCCTCACAGTAAAAAATGTTTTTCCTCATAATCAGCTGAGGAATTCTTGTATTTCAGTTTGTACCCATTGCCCCTTCTCCAGTTGCTGGGCACCACTGAAGAGTCTGGTCTCATCCTCAACGTCTGCCCTTAAGAGATTCGTATGTAGCTGTCACCCCAAGACAGTACCTTAACTCATCTTGGGAAGCTGATGGGCCGTGCCTTTCCACAGACTATCAGATGGAGCCTGCAGCAATGAGGTTTTTCTCTCACTTAAAAAAACCCAAGGCTGTTGCTGCTCTGTCCTACCACTAGCCCCTCGGGCTTGCACCTCCCCATTCCCCACTGCCTGCTTCTGCTACTGGCTCCAGCTGTGCCAAACAGGAAAGGAATATTGCAGACCAGGGTCCAGCATGACCTTCCTCTCTGCCTATGCCTGAAGCAAAAGTAGCTTCCTGCTTCCATTGCCTGCAAATCTGGAACAAATGAGGTCAAGAAGATGTTGCACCATTTAAATCTTCACCTGAGATGTTGTCTTGGCAACTATTAGGATAACCAGGCTGGAAGCTGATGTTTCAGATTCCCTTGTTTCCAGAGGAGCTCCTGCCTGTTACTTACAAACACAGATTCTTCTTATACCCTCAGCACTGTCACAAATTCCTCCCACACTACATGACCTCCATCAAGTCATTCTCACATCACTTCTTCCTTCTGTGCACTGCAGAACAGGGACTTACCAAGCGATTGTTCTCATAGACGTCATCCTTGGAGAGAGAATCAAAGTCTCTGAAATGAGAAAGCATAAAATAGCCACATGAGGTGCAGAGAAAAAGTGTCCCTATGCCACCACATGCAGATTCCCAGGACAGTCGACCTTACAACAACTCAACACATAAGACCCTAGATAAACAAAACCTTGGCAAAGCAGATTTCAGGTTGTAACAGCACAAGGAAACCAAAGGGAAATTGCAATTAAAAAAAGAAAGCAAGTCCCAAATGGGTGGTGACCAGGAAATTAAAATGTCATTCTTGTCTCTCGTTACCCACTTCTACCCTTGAGATTAAAGGCTGCAGAAATACCAGGGCCATGTTTCAATTAGCACCACACATGCTGCACCAAAGAGTGCACGACATCACCCCAGATTTGCTTTTCCAAGGCCACTGGCACAACAGTGGAGGATGGGGATACAGATCCCTCACCTCAAGAGAAAGAAGTGACAGATACAGCTCAGGCGGCTCTATGAGGGTCCTTAGACAAACCTCCCTACACCATCTCAAGGAATTTGGGGTGACACAGAAGATCTTAAACTGCACTTCTGCCCTTGCTTTCCCCCAAACACTCACAGTGCACAACAAACCGACCTTGGCTGCAGCCTTTGGAGCTGAATGCAAGCTGCTCAGCACACAGAGGAACCCCAGCAGTCTCCAGCCCAGGGGATTCACTTGTTCCAACTAATTTCCCTTGTTCCCCTGGAGCCCTTTGGGGGGTTCAACCTGGCCACAGGGACTGATTAGCTGCCTTCACCAGGGAAGCAGAGGGCAGAAAGTTAAAGCAGTCTGCAGGCTTTTAACAGAGGGGGAGAAATGCAGGAAGGAGTTAGTTATGGCTTTTGCATGTGCACGTGGGTACAATGTGTGAAAACTGCACTGCTTACAGCTCCTTCCTGTCAAGGATCTCAGCTTTGTTACACAAAAACCCCCTCATGCAGCAGCCTGGTGTGCCTGCTACCCGGGTTCACAGGGGAGGTCGCAGTCCAGAGAGGTCTAGGGTCAAGCAAAGCCACCCCAATGGACCACAGAGAGGTGCCAAAGCTTGGGAGACCAACACAGAAGGACAATTCAGATTAGAGAGGGGAATGCATCCCCCACCCCAAAGATGGTGTGCAGGAACTGGGAGAGATGGCACCACGCACCTGCGGAGAGGGGCTACAGGAACCTCCTTCCTCCATCCCCCTTTGGATTTTATTGCCTTTTCCTGTAACACTGACACGACCCATCCTGGCACCACATGACAGGGCAGCCAGCCCCTCCGCAAAGCCCCTCAAGCAGCTTTCCCAAAGCTGCAGAGGAAGTCTGTGATGAGCTCAGGAAGGTTTTCCTGGCTACCTACAGCACCATAAAATTACACTTCCTCCGTTCAAAAGCAAGAGGCTGCTGGTGCCGTTTCCTCACGACGAACGAAGCTGCAGCCGCTCGCTGCTGCGGGAGCAAACACAGCACACACGTGGAAAGGTGGGCAGGATTTGCAGCTCTGTTACCTTCCTGAAAGCTCATGTGAATACGTGTACAGAGCTCAGACTGCTCAAAATACCACATCTTTTCCTTCTCTACATGCTGGTGAGCAAAGGTTTCAGCTGCAGCCTTTGCTTTGATGTCAAAACCACTGCCATTTTTGTAATTATAACTAGTCTCCACTGAGAGATGTTTTTTCCCTAAGTTTTTGTTTTGTTTTTGCCTAGGGAAGTCCTTTAACCTTGCAGTATTTTTTTTTTCCCTTTTAAAGAAAATGCCAACTTGGAACACAGGAGAAGCAATGACAGCGAAGTTATATATCAACTGCCCTCTAAACATTCATGACCTTCATTCTGAATGCCTTCACTTTCAGGATATGGGAGTGGTGTAGCTGGAAGCTCGAAGACTCCTTGGTGGGCTGGGAGAGTATTTTCTGACAGACAAAACATCATGTCCATTCCACTCTGCCCCAGCAAACCAAAGCTGTTTCAGTAAACCAAGGCAACTCCATTAGGAAAAGCAGTTGCCAGCAGAGAGGACGTGAAGCTCAAGAGGTAATGAGGGGTTAGAAAGCAGCAAGGGAATAGCAGATTCTTTTCCACTAATGTAGGATTGCAGACTCTCAGCTTTACCCGAGATATTGAAGTCCATCAGTACAAGGCCCCAGGGATCAGTTTATTCAGTTCCTCTCCACTGCATTTTCCAGCTCCCTCTCTGACAAGTCAAGCAGGACCACACTGACCTGCATTGCTCCTGACACAAGCACTCCCATATGCCATTTCATCACGTGGCATCCTGTGGCTCCAGGCACGCTCCCAGTACCAATGTGCAAGGAGCGTGGCCACTCAGGCACGGGAAAAATCACTCCAGACACACCCCCTTCCCCTCTATACTGTCTCCTCTGCAGAGAGCCCAGAACTTGCCATCTCGCAATTCTGTGTGACATGTGGCTGCATGTCACATTATTTCCTCGCCCTGATCTCAGCAGTCTTTCATCCAGCCCTGCTCAGGCTCCTCTCCTGCCAACATACCCATCCAAGGGATTGGATGTAAGAACAGGCAAGACTCTGGCTATCCCAGCGGAACAACTGTCTTGACTCAGCAAACCCCAGTGTTGTACCATATCCTGGAGTAATATTTCTATGCAAATAACATCCCAGGCACTTACCTAATTAGATACATGCAGAGCCACTAAGCACTCCAGGGTTTAGGGCAGCTGCCAGGGAGCACAGCAGATCCAGGGAAGGGGAAAGGGGGAAGGGTGTGCTGTACAGCTAAAACCAGAGCAAATTCCTGGATTCCTCAAATATAAATCATGAGCACTTTAAGGCAGTGCCACATAATAAGCCATTCAGCTTTCCAGGTCTTGTCATGGAAATGCAAACAGTACATAGGAAGGAACAAACAAGATTTGTGATCCTGCCTGTAACCAAACCCACGGCTCTAGGGACACAAAACAGCACTTCTAAAACAGCTCTCATCTCCTGTTTTCCTCAAGTCTCCATCTCTCCCAGAACTCAAAAGGCATGTGCCGTACTCCTTTATTCTTCTCACCCCTGAATGCCAAGATCCCTCCCTGAGCTCCAGGGAGGCTGTACAGCTTGTGATGCTGAAAGATGCTCTTTGCTTCACTAAGCTGCAGCAAATGCCTTGTAAACACTAATTTCACGCTTCAGATTTCTAGATCACTGAGCAAACAAACTCATTAATCCCCACAGTCCACTGTCAAGTTGGTCTGGATGTTGCCAGCTTAACTGAAAAGGGAAGAGAAGAGATTAAATGTCTCATCTCCAGATCACACAGCCAGCAGCGCAGTCAGAGGCTAAATCCAAGTTTCCCGTTTCCCTGACTGGGACAGCGAGGCCAAGTGAAGTGTCTACAACAGTGGAGTCAGAGATTTTCATCTCCATGGTTCAACACACAGGTCCAACAGGTATGCACTTCATTCTTGGTGGTCACTTCAAGACACCTTTAGCTGGATTCAGTAGACACTGAGGAGTTCCAGTCTACTTCTTTCAAGAAGCCCAAACCTATAGTGTTTCCAAGAGCTCTGCAGGAGTTGCTCCAAAGCTCTCCAGGGCAGCCTCCCTCTGAAGCCATTTGCCTTATCCCAAGGTGATTGTGTTCAAATCACGCAGAAGACTGTCCTCAGTCTCACTTACCCATATGGTCTTTCACAACAGCCTCTTCCTCAGCGTGTCCCCTCCCAGCACAGAAGCACAATGGGGGTGCATCCAGGCAGGGCCAGAAAACCGGGACAGGCTGACAGCCACCACAGCGGCAATGCCCAGGGGATCAGGGTGGCAGAGCAGGGGTGTCACACAGGTAGAGAAGAGCTTCAGCTCAGCCCTCATACGGATGTGCCCATTCCTCCCCTCTGCAATCCCAGGGGAAGCCAGCAGGAAGCAGGGAAGCAGCCATGTGCAGAGGAACTTCAGGCAGCAGCACAGCTGTCCCGTCTGGGCCAGGAGAGCCCCGCACAAAGGAAGACCACACAAGGTCAGAAACGCACTCACAGATCCCTGCCAAGTCCCATTACTGGGCTGACTGAAAGCACTTTAGAAGAAAAGAAGGGCAACCACTTTTCCTCTGCTGTCAGGAGATTTACTGCCTCTGATCCAATCTTCCCACTTCCAAATCGGGACAGGCTGAAGAAGCTGGAATCAGATGAAATGATGCTACTCTCCTGACGGCCGTCTGAAAATCCTTCTACAACATGCCATGTCCTTGTAAGGCCCTGGGCTCTCTCTCTACAATGCAGCTCGTGCAGAGGACCTGTGAAGCACGTAGTTAGGACATCTGCCAGGAGCAGATTTAAGCCCACTGACAACTTAAGAGCAGCAGTCTCTGCTTAATGGGATGGTAAATATGGTTGATGGGAAACCATCAGGTGGTTTTAGTGGTGTTTATCATATGCTTTTGCTGAACCTCTGCTTTTCAGTTCCCAGTTACTGTGCCATTTACAAAAAAAATTAATAATTGCAAGTGTTCCTGTCCTTAATTTGCCTCTTCCCATCCAGCAGCCTTGAAACTGGGAGCATTTGCAGAGGCTCCTTTCTAGCTAGTCAGAGCGAGCCACACCATCCAAGAGCTGCAGGACACAAGACCACACAGCTCCTTCAAGACCCAGAGTGATGCAGACACCTCACTCTCAGTCACTCCAGAAGAACATGCTGAGGGTTTTAGGGCAACCACCTGAAACACTGCAGGCAGCAGCTTGGTTTCCAGCCTACCTGCTCTACTTCAGCTTGTATGGACACAGGCCTGTTTCACCCTCACACAGACACCACCACTCCACAGTGGAGTCACAGTCAACCCTCTGCCTGACAGAGGTTGCTGTCACAGCAAAAGGCCTTCCTGGGGCCAGCTCAGAAAGGAGAATTTGGTCAATTTGGGCAACCTCAGAGGAAAAACCACCAGTCCCAGAGCAGAAGGTGGCAGGGGAGGCATCACCCTTGTCGGCTTTAGGGGCGGGCAAAGGAGCGCGTGCACGCCGGAGGCACAGCGAGGTGGGGCGATGCCTACCTGCACTGCAAGGGCTACCAAGGATTAGAGCAGATGGGCGCCGGATTCCCAGCACCATCGGGGTACACAGGGTTACAGCGGCAGGTCGGGGCAGATTCCTTCCAGCGGCTCAGCCAGTTTCTCCAGCCTGACACTGTGCCCCCAAGCAATCCCAAACTCAGTGTCTGCCTCGTGAAACTCACATTCCCCCTCAGAGACACCCAAGCTGGGGGAGGCTAGAGAGGCTTAACACCCCTACTGGTATTTGCTACCTCCTGCTTTCACGGTGGCATCCATAGAAAACAAGCTAGAAGCAAATGCAAGCAGCAATCTGGTCCAGGCCTCTACAGATTTCAGACTGGCTGCCTCTGGCAGCTGGGAATGTCCCTGTGCAGGGCAGGCCTCTGGTCCTCTCGAAGTGTGAAAGCTCACCTCTTGCTGAGGCAAAACACCCCCGCACCCAGATACCAACACCATGTCTCCTCTCTGATAGGCACCGCTCCCATTTGTCCACCTCCATGCTCTCACCAGCCTTAAATCATACGACTTCTGCTAATCCTGACCTTGACAGGTCTGCAGGACCAGGTCAGAAGGTCGTTTGCTGAAACACAGAATGATAGAATGGTTTGGCTTGGACGGGACCTGAAAGATCATCTGGTTCCAACCCTGCTGCTGTGGGCAGGGACACCTTCCACTAGGCCAGGTTGCTCAGAGCCCCATCCAACCTGGCTACGAGCACTGCCTGGGAATATAGAATCCTTCATTCCCAGTACCCAACTATTTCTCAACAGCATCTTCTTCACCACGTTCCCTACCAGCACATCAGCACAACGGAGGCACATCCGCTCTCTGAGCCTCTCATGTCCACGCTCAGGGAGCTTCCCTGCCAGCCAGCCTGGAGCCTGGCGCTTCCCACGGCGCCTCCATCCCCCTCAACCCGCTGTGACCCCCCGGGCTCGCTGCTGAGCGGCACAGGCGGCCCAACCCCTGCAGAAAGAGGGGTCCCAGTGGTCCCGCGCCCCAAACCTCCGCGCCCCCCGCTTCTTCCGCCCGCGGGCGGCAGCCGGGGCCCCGCGGCGCCCCGTCCGAGCGGCGGGCAAGGCGCGGCCTGCACTCACAGGAGGTCGGGCCGGTGGCGGTGCAGGATGGCGCAGAAGGCCAGTCCGTCGCGGAAGGAGGTGCTGAGGTCGCGGATCTCCACGCCGCGGTAGCCCTCGCACTGCCGGCGGCACCAGGCTTGCAGGGCGCCCCGCGGACCCGACATCGGGGCGGCCGCTCCCACCGACGCCGCCGCCGCCAGCCCGGGGCCGGGCGGGGCCTCCCGGGGCGGGGCTCCCGGGGGCGGGGCCCGGGCACGCCGCGGAAGCTCCCGGGCCCCGGGCTCAGCGCTTCCCGGGGAGCAGGGCGGGATGCTGGGGCGAGCACCCTCTCCCCCAGCTCGGGGAAAGAGTTAGGCCTGAATTCAATTCAAATTCAGCTAGATTAAAAGCCACTAGGCAACCTCATTTCTGGATCCCTCTCAGGCTTAGACAGAGGCTGCTCCAGGCAGAAGCAGTTCTCAGCAGTCCTAGGGGCATAAGCCGTAGCAGCAGAGTACGTGTAGGATGTAGGTGGCTCCTAGGGTAGGCTCAGGGCCAGGGAGAGCTTTGAAGATCAAGACACTTGGAGTCACAGGCAGCGTTTCACAGGAAGCCCTGGAAGAAGCGGAGGAAGAGTGTGATACAATCTCAGGAACCCACAACATCGCGGCGATGGATTGTCACGAGAGCTGGTGTGCATGCTCAGCATGATGGTTTGACAAGAGGGGGAAAGCACACTATTAAAGGCTTCTTTATTTGGCTTAGCATTCTTTTCACCTCCAACAGCTACCTCTGGGGAAGACCAAACCATCGCACTGATGCTGAGTTTATTGCTGCCAGTTCCAAATCTGTAAGAGTCCATTCTCTCCAGTTACTTTGTATGGGCTCTACACTCCTTTCCATGGGTAGCACCCTCTTTCTTCTACTCCATTGTTTCACTCTATCACTCTACGGTCCCAGAACTGTAACAAGTGAAAAGTAAATTCTCTGACTGGTTTGTAGTCTCCCCACTGAGTGGCTGAGCTAAACTGTGGTGTAAATCCCAAGAAAAACTACTCTGTAGCAAAAAAAGGAAGTGAAACATTGTGTCGGCTTTGTAATAACTGAGCTGGCTACTCAGCATCCCCCAGATCTGGCTGACAGCGTTTTCCTGATGTATCCTAAGGGACAGCAGGATGAGGGATGTTTTCTTGACTTTTCCAGGTTCCATAATTACAGTCAGCCCCTTCACAACTGTAGGTCAGAGACAGAGTACACGACCTTGTACTGTGGTTCCCTCTGACAAAACCATTTTGTCCAGAACCACTTCCACTCACCAAAACCTGCTGCGGCAGGGGAGGCTCAAGCTCTAGCCACCCCCACCTCCCTCTGGAGCGCCATCCCAGCACCAGCGGGGCTCTGTTGATGCTGCTGAACACCCTGCATTCCTCCCGCTTCAAGCAGTGCCAGGCACCGCAGCTCGCTGAGCCCATCTTCCCACCCAGTGAGAGCTGCGAGCTCCTCCTGGCTTCGTTCCACCAAGTGCCAGTCCTGCTCAGTTAACCTTCAGCAGTCCCTCAGAGAAGGCACGGAGCCAGGGAGATCAGTGGATGGTCTCTGTGCATCCTTTGGAAGCTGCTCTGGCAGATGGAAACAAAACAGAAGCATATCCACACACCTGAGAACAGCCTGTAACCGCTGGAGTGTTTCAGATGATACAGATAAGCATTAAAAGTCTGTAATTCCAACATGCCAACTAGATATTAACACCCCAGTAACACACTGGATTCCTTTGCTATGCAATGAACTAAAATTGATCATGGAGATACTTGCCAGGGTTCTCACATTGTGTATCACATCCATCCACCTGAGCACATGTCCTGGGAAAGATTTAGGCTTTGGATAATAAGAAAGTAGGGCAGTTGCTGTTGACAGCTATGCTTACTGTGCTCCTGTTGGCAAATAAACAGGAGGAAAAGTGCCAGCCCTAAAATCAAAAAGGAGCAGATTCTGCTTGATATGAACACAGCTCCCCACAGGCTGCTGCAATGCAGTGGCATCTCAGTCCTCTAATTTCTTAATGATATGGCTGCCTCAAACCCTCCAGAACTTGCGGCAGTGAGCTCCTAGCATCCATAACACTAACTTCTAGCAGCAGCTAGAAGGCCAACAGGAATTGCCCAATTTATTTCACTGTGTTGCCTGTACCCTGCCTGCCTGAGTTACTTAACTTTGATGGGAAACAGAGCTTACTTTTGAGCAGTATCTAGGACACTGGAAACCTGACCCTCATTCAAACACAGAATATAATCCAACAAAGGCTAATTATTCCCTGTGGCTAAACAGAATCACACACAGAGCCAGACTGGACTGCTAGGACCCCTCTCTCAGTGGAAAGGAATGAGAGGGAGAGGTACAAAGAGGCAGATGGTGTATCTGAAACACGCTTTGTGTAGCTATTACACATGCAGGTTTTCCTCTTGCACCTGTTTCCACCACTCAAACACCAAACTATTTAAAGATGGCAAAAGGGAGAGAGGGTGTGGAGGGATGCGATCCATTCTTTGAATTCTCTTCCCCAATACTTCCAGGTCCTTGATTCCCCTTTACGTGACTCATTTTAAACTTTTTTTCCCCCTCTTTCAAGGCACTGCAAGTTTGCGGCTAGAGAGCAGGGAAAATTTGCATTTAAAGGGTTTTAGTAAATTAAAGGCCCACAGGGAGTTTTCCAGAGAAACTGAACTCAATTAAGGTCCAGGTCTCGGGCATCACTTCTGCTGAAATAAAATACAACCTCCAGCAAGGACATCTCATCAGATGACCAGTTAATATTGGTTCAATGTTTACAGAAATTCTCCCCTCTCCTTTAAAAACATGACAATCCACTTCGGAGCATTTCTACTTCATAGCAACTAAAATTAAAAAGAGGGGAGGAAAGGCAAAAATGCAACCTTCTAAGAAAGCAACTACAACTCAGGTCTATTCAATGCGTGGGGTAAAAGCTAAAAGGAGTAGTATTAGCTTGTATCTCTTTCCATATCCTGTGAAGACACTGTGGAACAGCTCATTTTCTTCCCGTCAATCAGTTCTGCAGCCTTCCCCGTTTGCTGTGCATGGTGAATGAACAGAGCACCTAAAGAGATCTGCTCCCTATTATTACCTGCAACAACATGGACCAACAAGAGCACAAACCAACAGCAGCTGCCCATATCTCCAGATGCACTTATATTCTTCCACAGAGGAAAAACAAATGAGTACAAATGCTCATGAGGAAAATTCTGCTAATTTATTAGATGTCATGTCCTTTGTAGGACTGTTTGAGCCAAACAAGTCTGCATATTTAAATACAAAAAACCTTCAGAGTCCCAGGAGATTCCAGAAATGCCAGAACCCTGAGCTCCCCTCCCTCAACACAGAGAATAACCTCTCCCACCCACTTCTCTGCCCAGGCCTGCACTGCAACCACATCAGGGTCTCTGGCCCATCTTCTTCAGGGTTCGGTTCAGCTGGAATTAGAGAAAGCAAAGGTCAGAAAAATACACAGTGATTGATACACACTACTGTTCATTGGATAGACTTTATCCAATGCCTCTTAATTCCCTCCTTTCCAGCTCACTGACAAAGAGAGCTCTCGAGCAAGTACAGTGTGTCAAGTAGAAAGGGAAAAAGTGGAACTCTCTCCTCTCCAAGATAGCAGAGGAAGATGTAGGGAGAAGAGAGGGTGCAAACTTGTAGCAGTGATTATCACAACCCTGCATTAAGTCCCTAAATCTCAGAATTTTGTCCTCTGAGTTTCCAGTGCGGAACAACCTCTGTTGGGCAAGAGTGGAGTAGTGACAGAATGTCACCTCCTGGCCAAGCACAACGCTGAAGCCATCTCTGCTCCAGAAATTTTTAAGGCCATTTTCTAGAGCCATAGTTATGAAGTTAGAGATATAATTTTGGTTGTGTTACTGACCAGCATCCCCAGACAGTAAAATTCTTCTCCTTTTCCACTGTGGCTCAAACGAGCACTTCTCACAAAAACATACCATTCTTCAAAGGCCAGCAGCTGCTGCTTAGAACACCTGCCTTTGCCCAGTGCCTTGCAGAGCCAGGGCTCAGTCCAGCATGGAATTACACAGCTGTCTCACACAAGTGTGGACCCTCGAGGGCCTGCACAGCACAGTGCTTGCCCCATGTCTCCTGCAGAGCTACACAGCTCTCCTGCCCAGGCCTCACCTCCTCAAACTTGTGGATCTGGCGGATGAAGAAGTCTCCATAGCGTCGAGCAACCTTTGTGTCTGCAATATGGATCATGTCCTGGGAAGAGAACAGGATGAGATTAGGAAAGGGACTGTGCTACTAGCAGGGAGACAGCAAGAACTGCCAAACATGAGGATCAAGCTACGGGGCTTCGCCCCAGCCATGGCTCAGCATCACACATGTTTGACCTGTGCTAGTCCCACAGCATCATTCAGTTCTCTTTGGGCTGCCTTCCCTCATACATTTGCCTGGGATGGGTCCCCAGTTCACATTGTACTCACTTCCCACATTCTCATACACTCTGTCTGGTTTTGTCTTCCTTGCAGCAGTTTGACAGTTCCAACCCCAGCTCATGCTTCCCTCTTTTCAGTCATGCTATATGCCATGACAGCTGGGTTGAAACATGGCATGAGACCTTGCAAGAAGGGGCCTGCTGTAAGGACCAAGAACACAGGGCAACCTGGTCTCCTTCCCAGCAAGGAATCTAATGGTTACTGCTACCTTCTTTGAAAATAAAGTCCTACAAGACTCTTTGCTATGCTTCCTGCTGCTGGAGCTCCAAGGGCAGATGGTGACAGCCCCGCACCTTGGGTTTATAGATTCCTCCTCGAGCAGCCACAGCTAAATGCTGCTCCAGTGCAAAGCAGACCTGTAACGTGACCAAGCAACATCTCTGCTTTGTCCAACAAAGGAGAGATGTGGGGGACACCTACAAGGACAATCCCGCTTGACACACTAACAACAGCACTATCTGTCACTCAATTATCACCTCCCAGAACACTGACAAGCAGTTCCCTCTGTCCTGGGGAAGTGTTTGTTTACTAGGTACACTGACTGCCTGTGATATTCCATCACTCTTCATCCACTGACACTCTTTTTATGCAGGGCTATAACTTCATTGTGGGCAGCCAAGCCCTACAAATGGCAAAGGAAGAAGGAATGTTTCCCACAGAATGGAGCAAAACTAGGTGCTGCCAATTCCAGAATTTCTTCGGTGAAAGAATTTCCCAGCCAGCAAGCGGCAGATACCAACCTTGTCAATATAGAAGTCAACCTCAGAGGCAGACTGGAACTCTCCATCCAGGGCAGATATGCCACTGGTCCATACCAGGTTCTTCATCTTGTGCTTGAAGACCAGCAGCTGGATACGGAACTCCTGCTCTGTGAGGTCTAAGAAGCCAGCCAGCTTTGCCACGGGCATGGTGGTATAGAGCTTGAGGAAGCTACGGATGGTGGAAAGCTGGGCCTGCTGCTGAACCTCATCAGCGAAGACCTTGAGCTGCTGCAGGAAGGGCTCCTTGTGGTAGTTGGGGTGCACATTGTCATAATTGGGCACCACAGGGGAGAGGAACTTGGGGCAGGCATAACTGAAGAGCTCCTCGTAGACCTGCGCGTCGCCCTTCTGCATGCGCAGCATCTTGTCCCCGTACTTCTCGCGCAGCTGCAGGTGGATGCTCTCGTCTATGCGCATGGGGTACATGGTGAGGGCGATGGCCAGCAGCGCGTGCATCTGCTCGTTCTGCTTGTTGATCTGACACAGAGAGGAGAGCCCGTCAGCGCCACAGCCTGCTCAGGCTTTAGGGTGCCCAAGGGAGCTGTGCTTTGCAGAGGAAGATCCTTTACACAGAGCACTGATGGTCCTAATGCTCAAGGGGAACAGCACAAAAAAGCAGTGCCTCTGGGCAAACCAAATGGATGAATGACATATCAAGGCTCTTAAAAATAAAAGAGAGGGCTGGACAAGAGGAAGGTGCAGAGTGAATGCATCCAGAGCCATGCAGAACCTGGATGGCCAGAAGCACATTTTACTATTTTGGTACAAGAACATGCAGAGAAGGGAACGCAGATGGTTTAACAACCTTCTCCTGGCAAGGGACAGTTATCAGGGATGTCAGTGAAGAAAAGACTGAGAATGAAGATTTATCTGAGTGTGGGATGAAATGGACAGTTGTGTGGCTGAAACAGACACACCAACTTTTTGGAGTGTCATGGAATTAAGACTGGCAGGATTTGGCTAAACAAAGAGTTAGAAATTAACCATAAGGATAAAAAGCAGACAGCAGGTAAAACAGGCACCAAAATCAGGAGGTAAGACAGCTTAGGTAGAAAGAGAAAGGAGCTTTGTTACAGCCATGTCTGTGAATGATTATCAGATAAAGGAAATACAGCAACGTCAGCAACCTGAAGTGCAGGACTGGACTAGAAACACAACTGAGTCTGAAGGAGCATCAACAAGAGTTATCATTAGCAGCTGATACTCATTAACAAACCCGCCTAGAGGGAGAGTGCAGATGGAGTGGGACAACCATATGGGGAACACCCAAAGTAACTAGTCACATAGCTAAGAGAAAATATTGTCACATGTGGCAAAGGAGTTCAGAGGATCCCCAGCCACCACCAGCAGCAAAGTCCAGGAAAATAAAGCCAGACTATTCGACATAAGCTATGGGGTGATAGAGGAGGGACAGGAAAGAAGACAGCAGCTTTTTCTTTTGAGAAGTCTAGTCTATTCTTTCTCTTACCATCTCATACTTGTAGGTCGTCCTCTGAAACATGCTCTTGGTCCTCTGGATGTAGAGAAGGATGTTGGCAAAGACACGGATGGCATCCTGGTAACGCCGCATCATAAGGTATGCGAAGCCCACGTAGTAATAGGTGGTCACCTGGCACTCAGGCACCCGGGAGTACATGCTCTGAGAAGGAAGGAGTAACATGCTATGTTAGAGGGAAGACAACAATCCAAACTGCTTGTTAGCCACAATCCAGCCACCTCTGCTTTCACGCCCATCCCAAATACAGAAAGGAGAGGGTTAATTCAGGATACCTCACCTTCCACCCATCCCTGCAGCAGCTTCCTCACTGTTTTATTAGATCATCCCATTTCCTATGTTTTCCAGTTTCAGCTTCCTGCAAGCAGAGGACTCTTGCACTGTGCCTAACATTGCTCTGCTCAGTTCCCTTTCCCCGTATTTCATTCCACATCCTGTGCCAGACAGCACATATGTAGATCTGTGCCAAGCTGTGGCCCAAGCCCATTGCAGCTGGGCTTTTACCAGCCACAAGAAGCACCCAATTCTAAGGCAAAACCACTCAAGGTGTGAGCAGGCACGGTGAGAACAGAAGTCAAAAGTACAAGAAAGAGCCACTGACAAAAGTAAGAATGGCATGTTCAGGTAGTTACCACTGCACTATGACTAGCAGTTCCAGCAGTATTCTCCGCAACAACACTGCCTTGCACAACACAGCAAACCTCCTAAAAAACTGGGCAATTGTGCTGCAACAGCATCAGGCATTATCATATGGCTTGATTTAATGCCAAAGCTCCAGCTGTGCTCAGCTACAAACTCCTGACAACTACAACAGATACAAACAGTTCCTCAGCTGGAAGATTCAGTATAGCAATTTTTCACCAGCATGTTTGAACAGAGAGATTGGGAGACTGCAAAAGAAGGGTTAAAACATGTTGTATTACCTTCTTGTTGAGCTCAATGTTCTCCAGCACCTTGATGGCTTGGTAGTAATCTCCCAGCAGAGAGTGCAGACGCAGCAGCCCAACCAGGCTGAAATAGCCCAGCATCTTGTAGAGGGAGTGGCGCCCATATTCACCAGCCACACTTTCAGGGTCACCTAGGGAAAAAAGGAACCACAATGCTATCCTCCAAGGAAGCAAGCTTCCCTTTCAATACTCTTCTGTTTAAAAGCAAAGGGAGCAAGGCCTGAAAATGTAATCACTGGTATTTCTCAAGGCCAACAGAACCTGTTCCCAGCCAATCCATACACTGATTATGGGTTTGATCCAGCTCCCAAACGAAGTTAACCAACTTGGGTCAAATCAAAGCAAGGCAGCAGAGACACCAGTGCTGCTTGGCACCACCCAAAGCTCACCTCCACTTGTATAGACCTCCAGCTGTCGGTTGATGTTGGATTTGTCCACCAGAGAGTGCAGCACATTAAGGACACTGTGGACGTTCCAGATCTTGGGGTTGGAACGAAGGAAATCAATTTCCTCCTCAGACTTTTTGGCTGTTTTACAGCGGTACTGGCTGAAAGACTGGAACTACAGGAAAAAGCAGAGATTCACTGATGAGCAGCTGGTTTGGAGATGCTCAGCTAAGTGCACTAAGCTTACAACTTGCTCACGCAAATGCATTACAATAAACTACAAGCTTCATGGAAAAAAAAGTTTCATGTGAGATCACACGGAAATCAAAATGGCAGATTATACCATCTTTAAAGCACCTAAAAAAATTATACAGTACAGAGAGAAAAGGCCAGGAGACAGATCAAAGCAAAAAGGATCTCTCAAACAATTAGGACAGGCAACTAAACACAAATTTGCTGTCTGAACAAGTAGAAACAAGAATGACCAAATTATGTGTTTGCATACACACATCTTTTTCCTCCATATGCACACATCTTTTTTGTTCTCAAGCTTGACAAGACAACGTTTGAGGAATTCCAGGCAGCTCTATAATAAAAAGTTATGGAGAAAGGAATATAGTCTCTAAAGAGAAAAACCAATAGCATTTGAGATCTGTACTGTTGCACTCAGAACAATAAGTGGAAAAATATTTCTTAATGTCAAGATCTCAGATCACAGCTTATTTCAAATCAGGTCATCAGTCTCTCGGTGCAAGCATAAAGGCCCTACTGACTAAGAAAGACAGAACTTTTGTTCTGAAAACAGAAACAGGCATAAAAGTTCATGACTCCCCAAAGAGCACCCTGAAACTTAAAAACCTGTACATTTACAACTGCTTCATCCGCCTGGTAACACAAGAGTGACAGTGATCACCTAAGATTTTCAACCTGCAGTGGTTGGTACCCTTGCTATGGAAATCACAGCAAGGGAAGAGGTGGAAAATTTATACAACTAATAAAGGCAAGGCCACCCTAAAATGGCCCAGTTTTATAATCACAAACCTGGTATATGAACTCATCAATGATATCCCAGAGCCACTGGTTGGGCAGTTCCAGAGGCGCAGGGCCATCAGCATCTGCAGGAGAATAGATGAGGGGGTTAACACCTTGAGCAAGAACATTGTCAGAACTGGAGGAATAGACAAATTAAAGAACACATGAATTTCCCTGAAATGGGAGCTGCAGCAGCAGATGAATGAAGCTTTCAGTAGAGCTATGTAGCTTTGACTACCTCAACTGTTTTCACTTTCCAAGACTATGAACATGCACAGGGTTAATCTCTAGAGTGGAACTGCTCAGCAGCATCAGCTCTCAGAAGCTGCACCCAGACTGTAGGAGTTTATCCTAACTGATCCATTCTCCACAGGGCTTGGCAGGGAGTCACAAACACTAACATTTATTCCAAGGGGAGTTAACAACAGTAAACAGTTGGGAAACACTGCAAGTTTTCTTTAGCTTACTGCTTCATTTTACTTTTAAATAAAGAGAAGTGAAGCAGTTCTCAGCAAGACAGAAAGCTAAGTAAGTTTTATTCCTTACAGTATTTCCAGAAAGCACTGGAAACTATATCTGCTTTTTGTGATTTTAAATTTATGGATGTAAATTGCTCTTCATTCAACAAACTCAAACATGCAGAGAGCTTATAGACTACTTTTCCCTCTATTATTTATAAACAAACATGCTGCAGTTCTTCTGACCCTTTCTGCAGCTCTGCCCTCCCCATCCAATCTCTCTTTCTGAAATTCACAAACCAGGAATGAATTGCAGCAACTCACTGAGGATGTAGTTGAAGAGATTGCAGTAGTTGTAATAGGACTCAAATCTCTGCTCCAGTGTGGGACCCCCCTGAAAAGAGAAGTCAGCACAGTCTGCTTCAAGCAGGGCAGGAGGGAGTTCATGGGCAACAGCATAAGGACAGTCACAGTAGTAAAGGGTTTAGTTCAAGAGTGTTAGAACCAGTATTCAACCAGGACACCCACCAGCATCACCCAGAAAACCTGAAATTGCAGCACTGCTGTCCCATAAAACAGGGATGACTTTGCCTGTACAGGCAGCTTCTCCCAGGATGACTGAGCAGTCAAACCTCCTGTGAATTTTCTGCATTAACCTTCCCTGTTCCCCTCTGCTCTTCAGATTCAAGAACTTTCTATTACCTTCACCAGCTTTCCTTCCTTTTCTGCTCATGAGAAGCCTTAATAGATCAACAATTCTGTTTCTGGACAGCATTTCTAAACCCGTTGACCTACTGGTTGTTGTTTCAGCTGGAGACACTGAGTCTGAGAACCACTAATAGCACAGCTCGAGAAACCAGTTTCTCCTGTTAAAGCCTGGCTTGTGTTAACACAGCAGCCTTTTAAAAGTGCCCATTTCTCCACCCTCTGGTCCACAGTAAAACTGCAGTTATTACTTGTTTAGCTCATAATCACACATCTCTTCAGACTTTTTCCTTTAATAACTAAGGACTAAGATTTTCTCACTGATTTCAAAGCAGCTTAAAAAAAAAAAAAAAAGCAAGGTTTGTTTTGTTTCACAGAGCATTATTCCTTTCACTTCCTTCTCCTGCATCCTTTATGGTATCTATGCTTCCCTTTCCACATGGTACTCTGATCCCATGAGAGGTTTTTAATCACAAATAATGCACCTTTCTTTTATGACACCCCTTCTCACCCACCTCCTAATTTGAAGAGCCATAAAGAAACACACAAAAGCAATAAAAAGGAAAACTCAGTTCCCTTCCAACACCCCCTTCTTCCCTAACTCACTAACCATTACATTTGATGTTAGCAACAAACAGCCTCCTGAAAACCCAGATCCAGTCTCCTGATTCATTTGAGTTACCAGGGAAACCTGCACACTCATCACCACCAAGCTTGAAGAGACAGCTAATGAGCCTCAGACAGACAATCAAGTCTTTCTTGCTTTTCAGCAATCAGTGAATCCTTACTAAACTAACAAAAGGCAAGAACTTTCAGCTTCCCTAAAACCAACATGACTCACAGGTCATGAACCCATCCAATCCTGTCTTGTAAAGGTTAGGAGACCACTGATACAGTAGTGGCAGCAAGATTTGTCAAGTTTGCTGGCACAGTGAAGCCAGCACACAACCCACAAGAAGACACGGGGCCAACACTCACGCTGACTTTGGCGTAGATGTGCCTGTAGTACAGCTCCTTGTATAGGATCAGGAAAACAGCATCTGGAAAAGATGACAGAAGGGGACATCAGCAAGCCACAAGGCCTATCAGCCTCCTGCCACAACAATAAAGGGAGGCACAAAAAACCACTTTGCTCAAGTTTGACTTCTTGCCAGGCATCTGCTGAAGGAGTTGCCAGAGTGAACAGAGGCGACTGACTCAAGCAGCAGCAACGCTGTGCACCTGCTAACTCGGGATCAGAAGGGATTCAGTTCCTTCTCTCTCTGACAACCAAAGAGAAGGTAGGACACTCACCATTTCCAACCTGAGGAGCAATGGCCTCAGCCTCTGGCCATGGGGTGTTCTTAAAAAACCTTTCTGTCAGTTTTGTCCAGCTGAAAGACAGACACACACGTGGTATGAGAACCCACTTCTCACTCAGTATGACAGTGCTGGCGTCAGAGATGACAACACAGAGACCTTGGACTTGGTGAAAGCTGAGCAGCACCACCAACCCCTATTAGTAAATCTGATGCTGAAGCACAGAATGAGAGTTGCAAACTAAGCAGTTAAACTTCAATTTATCCCCCAGGCATGAAACGTGTGTGATGTGTATGTCGCTTCCACGTTCCCTTTATGGCAAGCTGACATGGCTACAAGCAGAAGTGGAAGTAGCTATTGGGAAGAGACACAAAAGTTACACCTCACAGCTTTCTGCAAACTGCCTGACTAGCCCGACTGAGATCCCTTTTTGCAGCCTCTGTTCCTGTTAGGCCAGGGCTGACACTTTCCTTCAGACAGGTCACAACTCATCTATAGTTACGTTAGTCTGATGGGCTGGAAATATCTAGAGGGCTTTTTTCCCCAGAACCAAACCTGTTTTAGAGAAAACCCAAGTTTGGAACAGCACAGGTAGCAGTCAGCCTTTAAGGGCATCACAGTTTAAACAATGATTTCCATCAGCTGGAAGGACAGTATTGTACCTGTTCTCATAAATGTCCTGGATCTCGTACACCTTCTGGTCAATAACATCACTAGAAACCCGGCTGGCCTGGAGCTCGTACACCTTCTGGTCAATGAGATCTGACACCGTCTTGTGAAAATACTGAATGAAGTTTTTGATCACTTCGGGGATCACCTGGTAGGTCTGCTGTTCGTACTGGCGCTCGTAGGCCAGGTCTTGCTTCGGGTCTCCTGCGGAGAAAGAGACCCAGTGAGGCAGCGGCCGCACGGCCCGGCCCGGGCCCACAGACCCAGCCAGGCGCACGCAGGCCCGGGGCGCCTGTGGGGCCCTCACACTCACCCGTGTGCATATCATAGTCGTTGGAGTACGCGTAGGGGTCGTAGGCAGCCTGGAGGGAGAAGGCGGCAGTGAGTCCCCGCGAACAGCCCGGACACGACCCCCGCCCCCGGGACCCCCGCCCGCACCTCGTTGTCGTAGTCCTCCCCCGGGTAGGCCATGGCGGCGGCGCGGCACGAAAAGGCCTCCGGGCGGAAACGCGGGCCCGGCGCGGCGCGGGCACGGGGGTGGGGCGGGCACCTGGGCGATTGAGCCCTTCTATTGGCTAAAACAACTGCCTGTCTTCACCCGGCGGAGCCCTCCTGGGCGGGCCATGGCCCTGTTCTCTGTCTGATTGGAGAAAACGACTGCCCGTCAGGCTCCCCTGGTCACAGCCTCCGCTGCCCGCCCCGCCTCTCTCCCACCCGCTCCCTCCCCATTGGCTGCATGCACGGCTGGTGTCGCTTCCCATTGGTCGAGAGGAGCGGGCCGCCCTGTTGCTGTAGCGGCGTCCCGCCCCTCTCCCGGCCCGGGCCGTGACGGGATGGAGGCTGGCGGCGGGGCTGAGGGGGCTCCCGGCGCGGGGCCGGAACCGGCACCGGCACCGGAGCCAGAGCCAGAATCGGAGCCGGAGCCAGAGCCGCGCATCGCGCTGCCGCCACTGGGGCCGGCCGGACCCCTCGGCTACCTGCACGTCCTGTGGCAGCGGGAGGAGCCCGCGGGCAAGATCCCGGCCCGCCGCCTGCGCAGGGCCGCCCGCCTCCACCGCCGGCTGGGGCCTACGGGCAAGGAGGCCCACGGTGAGCGGCGAGGAGCCACTGTCCCACTCGGAACAGCCCCTCCTTCGGCCGGCTCCTCACGGGGCTTTGGGAGGGAGGTCGGATCTGTTCGGTGGGCGGCTTGGGAAGGCATCCCCGGTCCTGCCAGGGGAGGGTGCCCGTGAGGAGCGGGCGGGCCCGCGGACGGCTTCGGGAGGTGACGAGAACGATTCTTACCTGGTGCCTTGATCTGTTTCCTCTTCTCTGGACTGAGCCAGCAGCAGCGTACTTTGGCCCCGCACCTGTTGTCGAGCGCCAGGATGGGATGTTTCAGTAGGGAAACGTGCCTTTTTCCTCTGTGCCTTCTAATAATTGCTTTTTTTCCTCCGTAGCTCTGAAAAGACTGCGTGAAGCTGCCAACAGCAATGATTTGGACACAGGTAAGGCTTCTGTCAGTCCCACTTGGGACCTTTTTTTGGAAGGGCAGCATATCAAGGACTCTTACTTCAGGGGAGGAGGAAGTGGCTGCATGTAAGTTTGTGGACAGGGTGCTTTAGATGCTTCAGATCTAGAAAATGCTTTTTTGAAGCCTGGGTCTGTTCTCTCAGCAGAGTGGAACTGGTTATAGTGTTCACTTTTTCACTGCACGTGGTTCATAGTGTTAGTTTTCCATCTTCCTGGAGCTAAATTAGCACTGCACCATCTCAGCTGTTTTGGTATGTACTTTTGTCCAGTTGTTAGCAGCAAGAGAATAATGTTTTGATTTAGGTGGAAAAGTTATGATTATCTAAGCCATATCCTGTATGATGAGGCAGCGTGACCCAGTAGATCAGAACCAGGGCCAGAGCTAGACTCTTACCTTCTTCTGGTTTCTGCAAAATGTCCTTGTGGTCCATAAATTCTACATTCCAGATGTCCAACCTCAACAATACATCTTTGTCTCTCAGGCTTTGTTAATTGAAGCATATGAGAGTTAGTTTATCAAAACTTAAAGTTTCAGTAGTTTTCGCAATCTGTGTTCCCACAAAAGTAACTTCATGACAACTTTGCTAGATGCTGGCTAAGAGTAATATATATGTATTGATTATGACTAAGCAATTAATTTAAAAGGTAATTAAAACGATTAACTAGAATTACTAAAAAGTTTTGTCATTTCCAACAATTCCCCCCTTTGGAAGTGATCCTAATTTTCCTTTAAGATTACTTCCACTTAAATCATTGGGTATCTAGCAAAACTTAAGGCATTCAAATGCACAAATTTCACTTGTGTCTTGTTGTAAGATAGCATAGATACCATGGATTCATTCCCAACAAAGTTCCAAATCAGGGTGTTATTTCTTTTAACAATATCTTGGTAACTTCTCTTGCTGTGTTGGTGCAACAGGGAAAAACTTCAGGCTATCCAGAGAATGCATCAGCTAAAACCAATAGGTGTCAATATCCCTCTTGACAAGGTAACTCAGAAAAGTCTATTTGCCTATAAACTCCAGGAGAGTTCCCTCTTTTTCTAGTCCCTAAAGGAGGTCTTTTGTAGGGCTGTGGATTGCTTTGCAAACGTATTTTACACATACTGACTACACTTTTGATTCCTGGTATTTTTACACTAATTACTTGATGCTTCAGGTGAGCTGTAATAGCTTATGCTCCTCCCCAGTGTGATCCTCTGTGTTTATCTTTGGCTGCTTGTCTCATCACTGCTTGAGGTACTATGTATGGTATGTCATTACATTTCTCTTGCTTTTGGCAATATAACAGCAACTGTAAAATACCATTTTGCTGTAGAATACCATGAACTGGCCATTTTTCTTGATTGTCTAACAGATAATCTGGCCACCAGAGAACACAATATTCTGTTAACTGTTTCCGAGTTAGAGAATCGCTTTTAAGCTTTTTCCAGTGCTACAAAATACAGCCTAAAGGGGAACATTTGGGTATTGCCCCTCTTCCCGAGTTCGAGCAGAAAAACCCGTAGTAAGTAAAAATTCCAGCAATCACTAAAACCGACACGAGAGAGCGCTCTATGCACACAAATACAATTCCGGTCACTGAAACAGTAGCAGCCGCTGTGCTAACGCCGAGGAGAGAGCTCTGAGCAAACAATCTTTGCTTTAACAATTTATATTGCTGAAAACCAAACATTTAGTACACACCAAATACCGTAAAAATCACAGTAAACATACAATGGCTTCAACACTCTTAGAGCAAATGGATTTTCATACAAACTCAATTTATACTTCTAGCACGCTCACATTACCACACACTCTCCTTTTCCAGCACTAACACATACCATAGACTTTATTAAGCACAGAAATATCTGGGCAAAACCTTTCCATAGCGTGGCTCTTTGTGCAAGCAGCACTGTGTCTGACTAATCAGTGTGCAAAGCAGAGAGTGAGGACTCCAACCACACCTTTTGATAGACCCTTATACAGTTTTACAACTACAGCTTTCCAACTAGGCAGTGGGACACAAACACAATTCCATTAATATTCACTTATAGAGTTTTACAGTTACTTTTAATAGAAAATAGCCAATTATATCATCACTTTCTTAACCCAATTATGTTAGAGAGTGCAAGCTTATGATTAGGTATACCTTTTTAAACCTTCAGTAATGTCTTAATAAACTCTCAGGGTTTTTTGCCTTGAACTCACCTGGATCAGGAGATCGAAAAATTTCCCTGAAAAAAAGCCTTTCAGTGTCCACCCAAGTCCTTGATCTGTAAATCTATGGAATGTCAAACGTGTTGTCTCACCTGGGTCACCAGTAAATTGTTACCAAATCCTCTGAAATTATTAGGGTAAATAAAACTCTCTAACACTGTCTTTTTAGTGTTAGTGAGTAAGGTGTTACTTTGCTGTTGGCCAGGAGAGGTTTGTGTGGGTACCAAAATTCCAGCTTCCACACAGACATAGATATAAAACTTTTTCACTTGTTCACACATTTTTAGCAAACAAAGAAATTAACGTTCATGGTTCTAAATCACATAGTTCACTTTCATTAATTAGTATTCTGTCCTCTATTGGTTATTGATTTCTCGCTTCTCACGCTAGTTAGTCCATATTTTTTAGTCTTTTTAGTATCTTTTTCCTCTGGTAGGGACTTTCCAACACATACACTGAGTCTTTGTTAGTCCCTTCTTTATCTTCTGGTTTCTGCAATGTCTTTG
The DNA here is from genome assembly GCF_009650955.1 of Corvus moneduloides. Taxonomy (NCBI): domain Eukaryota; kingdom Metazoa; phylum Chordata; class Aves; order Passeriformes; family Corvidae; genus Corvus; species Corvus moneduloides. Next base: position 23,571,745 of record NC_045479.1, on the reverse strand, counting down.
TGATCCATAAATTCTACATTCCAGATGTCCAACCTCAACAGTACATCTTTCTCTGGTTTTGCTCATTGAAGCATATCAGAGTTAGTTTATCAGAAGTTAAAGTTTCAGTAGTTTTTGCAATCTGTGTTCCTACAAAAGTACCTTATGACAACTTTGCTAAATGCTGGCTAAGAATAATTTATATTCACACACTATTTATAATTAATATATATAGATTATGATTGACAAAAACAATTTCAAAGTTAATTAAAACCACTAGCTAAAATTACTAAAAAGTTATATCACTTCCAACAGGAAGATGAACAAATGCAGCTTAATGGAAGTCTTGGTTTCAGTCCAGCTTGGATTTGATAGACAGGTTCCCGTGTTTACCTCTTGTGTTTTGTTTACTCTGAAGCCTGAGGAAGTGTGCTATGATTAATTTCTTTTTCATCAACAAGTAAACATCTTTGCTGTTTCCTGTGGTGGCACTGGGTGTGAGAGGTTATGTCATTCCTACTTGGTTCAGGGGAAGACTAGCTAAAGTATTCCCATTAATGGTTCTCACTGGGCACTGTCAGTCTCCCTGTCTTTCTTCTGGGGTATGAAACATTCCATGTTAATGCCACGTCCATCTTTTCAGGTGTTCCTTTCAGTTCTGTACCACACTTGAAGTAGGAGGTGTACAGGAAGAAGTTCAAAGATGGCTATAGTACAATTTCTGGAAGCTGAGATGAATGGTGACTTTCAGTGGCCTGAACCACTGTTAACTGTTGTAGAATATGCTGTTTAGAGATCACAAAATATAGTGAATCTGTGAGCATTTTTAACATCTGTGGAATGAGCTTTATTTTACACACCAGTTAGTATATCAGGATGATCTCAAAACAACAGGAGTAACAGCCCTTACAGTTGCCCTTAACACATGCTGCTGTTGGTGCTATTTTTATGCCCCTAATCTTTCCACCCTTTACTGATCTCTTTGCACTGCTCTTGGCAGGTTGGTGCACTCGCCTGTCTGCTTCCCAAACTGTTGCCACCATTGGTTAGGAAGGGGCATAGTCAAAACAGGTGTGAAGAAGTGGCTTTTCTCACTACCTGTGGTTACACTGTGAAACTTCTGACCACGGGTCCATGTTGGTGTGAAAAGTTTACACAGGTGCAGAAAAGGACCGTGCAAATCCATGGGGAAGGCCCATGGAGGGGTAGTAAGCACAGGATGCTAATTCTAGCTTGGGAAGTGCCTGGGATGCAGCTAAAACCGAGAGTTAGCCCCACATCTTTCCTATCATTTAATATTCTCTAGGCATTTGCTGCTAATTGTCCTTGGAGCTTGAAAATTTGGCTAGGTGGATCCTTAGCCGTTAGAGCTGTTGGCTTATCTTTTATGGCAACATGTGGAAGGTGGTGAAGGCTGAATCAGAGGGTGGAGGTTATGTTGCTTAGGCTGGTTCTGCTGAGCTGGGAAGCTGGTGGGAACTGGTTCAAGTCCAGGTGACTCAGCAGCTGACAGCATGTGTTTCTACCCCCAGAGGAGCAGATAGCATTACCTCTCTCTGATCAGGTGCCCCTTCAGCTTACCTGCTTTCTTCTCCTTGGTTCTGTCAGTGCAGCAACTCTTGGAGGATGGAACTGACCCGTGTGCTGCGGACGACAAAGGCCGGACAGCCCTGCACTTTGCCTCCTGCAATGGCAACGATCACATCGGTGAGGCGGGGGGAGTTCTTTATTTTGATTCAGCAACTCGTCAGAGGTTGCTCTTTTCTGTTCCTTTTGTGTCAAAATTGCCAACTCTGGCCCCAGGGCTTGCCATGCCTGCCTGCTGGAGTGGGAGCAAGACCTCCCAGTTCTAGGGCTGTACTGGTGCAGAGGGAAGGGTGTCCCTCCTCCCAGTTCTTTGCATCAGGGAGCCCAGAGGCAGTGGCACTGCCTGGCTTTGTGCTGCGTCCTTCTGCATTGCTGTGCAAACTCCTATCCCTGTCTCAGTAAGGAAGCTGATGAGCTGAACAGAAGCATCCATAAGGCAGCCTGGTGACTGCCACATGGACCTGTGGCCCATGTGGGCCTGACCTGTGGGGCAAAGGGAAGGGACTGATGTGGTTCTGTTTTCTTGTTTCTAGTCCAACTGCTTCTGGACCATGGGGCTGACCCGAACCAGAGAGATGGGCTGGGCAACACTCCCTTACACTTGGGTAAGTGCCACACAGATGAGCTTTGCATGCAGAGAGGTGAGGTGAGAACCTCCTTACTGTTCCTTTCCTCTTCACCTTCCTCTTGCCTGTGCCTCACAGAATGCATGGCCAGATTTAAGGACCTAGGAGGGACTCTTTGCACTTCATTAGATTTGCTCCTCACAAGATTTAGGGTCAAAGAAGAGGTTTGAGAAAATTGGTTTCCCTCCTGCTGCCAGCCCCAAGGAGTGCAAGATCTATTCCAGAGAGGGTACTCAGGCTTGAGTGTGAGGTTAATCCTAGCATTTGGACCGTTCCTCTTTCCCATGGCAAAGAAGCCCTTTGGGAAGCAGCAAGCTCTGTGCTTGAGCAGAAACTCATTTTTGTTTGTACCTCTGAGTTGTGTGTCCTGTGTTTTCCCTCCCCAGCTGCCTGCACAAACCACGTTCCTGTCATCACCACGTTGCTGCGCGGAGGTAACATTTCCTCTATAACAATTACAGCCTGTCCCCTTCCTGCCCTGCCCTGTTGATACTCCCCAGGGACATCAAATCTTCATGGTAGACCTCACTGTCCTTGCTCATGCATCTTGCAGGGGCCAGAGTTGATGCCTTGGATCGAGCTGGCAGAACCCCACTGCACCTCGCTAAATCAAAGCTGAATATCCTGCAGGAAGGACTCTCCCACAGCCTGGAGGCCGTACGCCTTGAAGTGAAGCAGGTAAAAGAAACAGTCCCGTGTTCTGGTAAGGTGGTGCAGCCCCTGGCAGCTTCCTGCACCCTTTACTTAAATACCTGTCTGTAGGCTCTTAACTTCTGTGGGAAGAGTTTGACTTTTCCTTTTGTTTTCAGAGACCTTCCTGTTTCCCAGCCTCTACTCTAATTTTTTCCAGGGCCTCCCTTGGCTCTGGTAGGCTAAGGATGCATTGAGTGTCTGAATTCTTGGGCTGTATGGAGCATTCTCTTTTCTTCAACCACAATGTAAGACAGATGCCTTGTGGCAGGAGAGGGACCGCAGCATGAGGCTGTAGCTGTGGCATACACATGCTCTGTGTTCCTAGCACAGTCTACCCTGCTCCAGTATGTGGAGGCATGGAAGAAGAAAGCACTCCTGGGGCTGCAAATGCCTGGGGCATGGGCCTCACTTAAGGAGCCACATAGCTACAAAGATTTTTATTCTCTGTGCACAACTGGATCCCGCTTTAAGTCCCTGCTCCTCACAGTGAGGGAAGCTAACTAGCCATAAAGAAAAAGTTTGGTGCTTTCAGGGCTAGACCTTATGCTGCTTCAGCTGGGCTTATCTCTTTCCCCTGTTCTTAAACCAGGCACAAGGATCACAAGTAGTCCATCTGTGTCTACTGAATGCCTCTGGTGACTCACTGGACTCTGATGCTGCCATTAGTGCTATATGTAGTTGCTTTGCCTGGGTTTGTCTCTAGGGGTCATGAACTCTGCCATGTGCTGCAGCATCAAGGCTGCATGCTTGTCAATTTAATTGCAATTTAATTTTTCCTGTAAAACACCCCAGACTGGTGCGGCTCTTTGATGTTTGCCTCTTATGCCTGTTTGTTTCAGATTATCCAGATGTTGCGGGAATACCTGGACCGTCTGGGGAGGCATGAGCAAAAGGAACAGCTGGATGACCTCTGCTCCAGGCTACAGATGACTAGCACAAAGGAGCAGGTGGGCAGCATTGAGCTACTCTGACTCACATCCTTGCACAGTTAGGAGAATGCAACTGCATGAGCCATGGGACACTGAAGACATGGTTATTGCTCACATTGGGAGAAGTGGGCAAGTTACACGATGACTCATGGTACTCCTTTAGGTGAAAATTCAAAATGCAGAAAGCATCATAGTGCCTAGCAGCAGGGAAGCTGAGGATCAGATGGGCTGAGGACACAGTCAGTTTAAGGCCAGGATCAGCACAACCACATGGGGTTGCAGGGCCTGGGGCTTTTTCCTACAAAAGACTGGCCCTTAGAAACAGGCTTAGAGGAAACAGCCCTGACACCATTTTGGGTAATATAGCAACATGCTTGTATTTTAAGGAGTGGCTAAATCACACAGAGTGGAGGTCAAGCATCACCTCCTGAAGAATGGGGAGAAGCTCCCATTGCCTTAGATTAGGGCTTGTTTGATCATGAGGATAGTAGCCCTTCTGCATGATTGTTGGCACCCTAAGGGATCCTGTCCTAGTATAAGCTCAGCATGGGCATTACTGGCAGTTCTAGTACAAGGGTGGTTCCTGCTGCATGGGGCTTTCTTCTGTGGCGGTGGGTGGCTGCACAGCTGCATTCCCCTCCCTGATGGCCATCTGTACTCTTCTGTCAGGTGGATGAGGTTACAGACCTCCTGGCCAGCTTCACATCACTCAGCCTTCAGATGCAGAAGATGGAGAACAGGTAATGGGCTTCCAAATCATCTTCCTGATGCAGCAGGAGAAGCCTTAGAGAGAAGAAAAGGAAGCTGATATTTGCTTCCCAGATCGCTGGCTAAACATTGCTGCCAGCGGCCATTCCTGCCAGACTGACTCTCCAGTGGTGCTCAGACTGTTCCTGTTGGTGCTGCCACAGCTGCCCCATGGGGAGGCAGCAGGCTTTGCACAACAGAGGCAACAGACAAGAGTGCTGCAGCTGTGACTTTGGGGTAAAAGACCTGCTCGACTTTTTACCAGATGGGCTGGCGATGAATAGGATCCCCTTTCCAGAGATATTTTGCCTTCTCCTAAGTATGTCAGCTCAATGTAGGCGGTGGCCAATGCCATGTGCTGTTACCAGCCCTGACTAGTGCACTCAGCAGCTGGCCAGCATCATGGAAATGCTTGGAACAGGCACCTTTTGCCACCTCCGTACTGCTCAGTTGCATGAGGGAGAAAGTGAATGCCTTGAGCAGCAGAAGGCTTTGTGCTATGAGAAGAACACACATTTAATTCTGCGTGCCAGAAGCTGAGCAAACATACTGCCTTGAGAAACGTGCCCTGAGGCGTAGTCGTCACCTTCCCCAGAGCCTGCTGTCAGAGTGCAGAGAATGTGTCTGGTTACAAACGGGATACAAAGTTTTTCATGGCTAGACTAGCAGCTTTCACTGGACCCATCTTTTAAGTTTGTTGCAAGTTAGCACTTAAATATTACAGTGTAACACTTGCAAAAAATACCCATATACACAGGTAGCTGGTCAGAACTGCCCTGATGTATAAGAGAGTAAGGATGGAGGGTGACAGTCTTAATGCAGTTCTAGGCAGACATCTACATCTTGCAAAAAACCCCCCAGCATAGCAAACTTTTGTGTTTCCTGTTACTGGCAGTCTCAGGCAAGAGGTCCAGTTGTGACAGGAGGTATTGTGCATTCAGCCATACTGTTGGGCTAGGATGGAGGTGGATTTACCTCTGCCTCAGCAGCACCAAACCCATTGCTCAGCCATTCTGTGTCTCTTGCTTGTCATGGAGAACCTTAAGTGCAGTGTGAGAAACGAATCATGGCTTATGCTGGGAGCCTGAAGTGATGCAGCTATGAAGGATGCAGGGAAATGCTGTTGCTGCTCTCTCGCTTCTGCCCACTGTGGTTAGCAATGAAGATTTAGGTTGCTTTGTTTTGGAGCAGGGATCCATGAAGTCTCATTGATAGGGCACCAACAGCAAGAGGGTGACAGGAACATGCCCGATAGTAATCTGAGTTCCCACCTGTGTAGCACGCCGTGGTACATGGTGTAGCCATACCCATCCCTCAGCTTGGGAGCTGCTGGTTTGAAAGAGTTTATTATTAGCATTCAGCTTAAACATGCAGCAACCACAGTTTGGAGCATTCTTCAGAGGCCTTTAAGTCATCATTCTCTCTGATATCTGTCTCTTGTCCAGGAGAGGCTAAGTGGACCTCTGTTCAAAGCTGAGGTACCAGGAATAGGCATGGCTTTTAGATGGGTTCATCTGTGGGCTGCTGGAGGACACAACTGGGAGCAGCAGTCTCATGGCTGGGCTGGAGCTGTCACTGTGCATATTGATACTTCATTATGATTGCTGGATGGGAAGGGTGCCAAGAGGGTGGGAGACAATCTGACCTTTTTGTATTTTCAACTTCAATAAAATCCTGTCAGCCTTTTACGATTCCTCAGCCAAGTTCTCTTTTTCAGAGCGGCCCACTCCTCTTTCTTTACATCTGTTCCAGGCCCCGTGCACAGCACTGGACTTGGTAACCGCTACTCTCATACCTGGTCCTCAAATCAGAAGCAACAACACACAGTTGTTTGAGTTCAAACACCACTCTGTTTGCAGATCAAAGTACAGGGTTGCTGGCTGACCTTTTCTGATCCTGACTCCCACGGCCGAGAAATCCAAACTTAAAATCTAGGTAGTTGCTGTGAATCCATACAAATAGAGGAAAGATAATCCCAGCAGGAGTGCTTCAAGCTGGAAGAGGAGTTCTTTTGCAAAGAGGAAAAGCAGCCTTGCCCAGTGGCAGAAGTCATGCCTTGCCCCATGCTGGATAAAATGGCTGTGCTGTGAAGAGACAGTAAAAGGATGACGGGTTGGGGAAGGACATCTGGGCAGGGCAGAGAACTTCCAGCATGGCCCCTATGTGAGGAGCAGGTGACCTTCATGCCCACTCTTTACTGAAATTGTTTCTTCCTGTCTTTACAGCCCAGTCTTGATGTCCACATACACTCAGCTGCCAGCACTTCCCCCCTCAGCAGCCTTGTTGCTGAGGAGACCATTAAGGTGCCTGAAGAGCAGGTGACTGAAATGCTCTTTATCCCTGCAGTTACTTCGGTTGCTCATGTTGTCTCTAAGTAGACACCTCTTAGAAGCTTACCTCAAACCCAGGAACACATCTAGCTGAGACTCAGAGTGTGGCTTTTAGCCTTGGCACACGTGATGTTGTCCACAGCTCTTCAGGCCTTTGTCTTCCCTGGCGCTGGGTTTTTTCTTAACAGCTCCTGACAGAGGGGAAAGGTGGGGGTGCTGCAGCCAGCCAGGACCAATTGTCTTGTTTCTTTTGCAGCACTGCTCCCTCCGTGGGAGGAGAGGCAATAAAAAACCAAATGGTTATAGGAAGTTTTGCCACTGCTTTGGCAGTAACACCAGGTAAGAAAGAGAAAAGCGTGTCTGGTTTTCAGTGGGGATAAAATGTATCAGGTAGGAGTTGTATTCTATGAATCACTGCAGTCAGTTCTGCTTTCCTGCCTCAGGCCTTGAAGCTGTGGGCTGCCCTGAGCCATATCATGTGTTTGACACTGGATGGAGAAAAGTTTTAGGTTTCCTTGCGTCAGCCAGTCATACCAGAGCCTTAACTATCCTGTTGTGCTCAGCAGCTGTATCCAGAATGAGAGTTAGGTGCAGGGGCAGGAAAGAAGCTCTTCCAGGGGAGAAGGAAACATGGCTTCACACTGTGCTGAGAGCTGTTGACTGGCACTGCTTGGTTTTCTTCCTGCTTCTGGCCTGGAGACTTCAGATTTTCCCAGCAGTTTTTCTCTGTCCTTGCACCCTGTGCCACAGATTTCCCTGCACAACCCGTGAGGTTGGTGGCAGTTTTCTGCGTCTCCCAGAGGTGTATGCTGCAGTAATGGAGAATGGAAACAACAGCACATGTTTCCCTCTGCTATTTATTTTGCTATTAAAATCAGTCCAACCTCCTCATTTTCTTTGTGCTACACCATCAAATGCACCCCCCAGATCCCTTCCTGAGCAATGATTCATCCCTGTTCTCAGGGCCACGATATCAACTGGGACTTTAGGCTTTGCTTCCCTCTCACCACTGCTTGACCTCCAAATACACTTTGTTTCCCCTTCTAATTCAGAGCATGTGATATGCTGAATTCCCAGCCATTGAACCCAGTAGCAACCTCCCTAGCTCTGCAGCAGCTGCTGTGCTGTAAGATGCAATCAAAACCAGCCAGACTGAGGATCTGGCTCAAATAAGAAAAGAGCTGAGAACCTGCTTGTGTCTCACAGAGGACCCACAGAGAAGCAACAGCCCTGACAAGGCCTCCCAGCAAAGCTGCATGGATGTTACTAAGCAAATGACCTTTCTCTGGAGCAGCCACTTCACCCACACAATCGAATGCGAAGCGCACACTGCAAGGTGTGTGAACATCGAGAATTTGTTCAGCTCTTCAGCAGCTGAAATAATTAATCTCCAACAGTGAACTCGTTTACTTCCTCCACCTTTGCCTTTCTAGCAGACTCCAAAACCAGCACAGCAATTATCTGCACTGCTAAGGAAGCCCCATGAAACATCTTTGGCAAATTTCCCACCCTTTCACCTGCTTCCTTTGCTCACTCTGTGAGCAAAGATCTCTTCCATCACAGAAAGGTACTTACAGAAAGATGCCTTCTTCATGCATTGTGCCTGGCCAGCCTGGGGGAGCAGCCCCGTGCAGGCCAGGGCCCGTGGGGCGACTAGGTGGAGGAATCAGCAAGTTTTGATTAAGAAGATGATAAAGGAGGTGTGGGAAACAACGTTCCTCTGGGCTTTTTTAATGAAATCTCTTAGAGGGGAGGAGAGCACATGGTTATTGGAAGAGTTAAAATAATAAGCTGGCAACCTGTTATGGCTACTCATGGATTAGGAACCAGCAGCTAAACCCAAAAGGAAATAACCAGAATTCCCTTCCCAGGGCTGCCAGATGTACACACAGGGTCATAAGCAGGATGAGCTTCTTGGCACCTGGGTCTGACACCTCCCAGTGGTGTCAGACTCATGTCACACATGTCAGGGAGATGCCAGACACCAGAACCAGCACACAGTTGGCAGGACTAAGTCACTCCACAGAGAAGGGCTGGTGCTGACCACTAGATGCAAAGCCCTGACCTGCTCACACCTCTCCGGTTTCATTTATCCTGTTCCAGATCTTGGAACAGCAGCACTCTACTGATGTGGCAAACCAGCCCCTGCAGGGTTAAAGATGAGCTTGTCAGCCTGAGTAATAAAAAGTAGGATAGAAAATAAGAGAAAAGAGTAATTAGTTAAGGCAAGAGGTTGGGAGCAGAGACTGCAGAATGCCAATCAGTCTGGAGGGAAGGCTGCGTGGAAAGCAGCAATCAAGCTCCTTCAGCTTTAATTAAACCTGACTCTGTATCAAGGATGTGACATCTTTGCTTCACCTCTGCTTTTGAGCTGAGAAACCAGTTGGAGCATGTACACTGTTACCGGATAGTCAGGAATTCCCTTCTGGCTCCAGAGCCTTCCCAACCCAGGATCAGTGCCTACCCTTCCTGCTCATGTGCTCCCCAAAATCAGGGCTTAGCACCAGGCAGAGCTTCGTGAAGGGACCCAGGGCTTGCAGCCACTTGTCATGCTAAATGCACTTTTTCCCCAAGATCTTCCCTGTCCTCTCTGTCCTGTTTCATTTAGGCTTCACCCCAATGTGCAGCAGTCAGTTCTGATCTGATCTGCTCCTTTTGCAAGCTGGGACCAGGAGGAGCAGGATCAGGGGTGAGAAACAGCCCAGCTGCATCTGGGCGAGAACAGGCAGTGTCCAGCTGTACCACATCATTGTTCCTGACTGCTGTTCCCTTCTCCCTTCAATGCTTTGGGCTGTGGAGTGAGTCTTCACCTGTAGAAATGATGAGGCCATGAGAGCTGGCCACCAGCTATGGCATCATGTGCCAAGGGTGGCTGCAGAACTCGCTGTTCCCAGGAAGGTGGGTAAGGCACACTGGACACGTTTCTGAAAGACATCTGCTGTAGAGGAGTGGCAGCCACCATGAAAGGAGAGAGGTGGAAAAATCAGAAAATAGAGGCAAGGGAGGCTCAAAGTGCAGAAAGCAGCATCAAGCACTTGAATGGAAAAAGAAAGTAATTCCTAGCGCAGTTGGCCTTCCTCTTCAGTTGGCTTCTGCACAAAAAAAGGGATATCCTTGGAGCTGAGCTCTAGCAAGGCATACAACAGCTTCAGTGAGCGTTAGAAATGCCACGTCACCTGGGAATTAAGAGTGGGCAGGACAAAGCAATAGGGAAAGATTTACACAAACAGACGTAGGGAACAGAAAAAGAAGAGAAATAAGGGGGAGATCACGGCTCTGCTCATGCACATCACAGCTCTGCAAGCTGCCTGATGTCACCCAGCCCCACGGTACAATGCCTACAGCACTGGCTGGGGCCAAAACCCCTTTACTTTTGACACAACTTCCAGCACCGTGCCTGGGGACAAGTGAGGACACCAGAGGATTTTGTAGCCCATGCAGGGCTCAGGACACCTACTGGTGCCATGAGAACCTGTAATTGTTTCCCAGCTTCAGTGTGGAAGTCTGGGTGTCCCACAATGTCACAGCTTTGCCTGAACACTTTTTGCTGAGCTTCCCATCTTTCACCATCTCTTAAGAAATCGTAGGTGCAGATCTGCCTCACATTAAGAGTTACATATTCAGGATTCACACAGCACTAATTAAACACCATACATAATTAAGGAAAAGGAGGGCTGTTGCAGTCACTTGAAGTTTACCGTGAATATTGAGCTGGGATGACGGCAGGTCTCAGACATGGCTACAGGATTGTGGAGAAGGTGGTCGAGGAGTTCTGGGGGACTTGAATTCAGTTTAATGGGTCTGAATGAGTGAGCTCATCTCTCACTGCCAACATAAAACCATCTCAGTGGGGATAAGGTGTGGGCGTGATGATCCTGGAGGAAAGCAAAACCCCTGTGACGTGGTCAGAAAATGTGATGCAAATGGAGACTTCTTTCTTGCCTCTCTAGCCCTTTTCTAGGGCTTCTTCTTGGTCTTTGCCTACAGTTCCCCTTAGAGGGGTCATGTCTAGGGAATGGCCAGCTGTTGCCAAACTTCCCTCCTCCAGCAGCTCCTTCTGAACAGAGACCACGGCATCTTGTACCTGCCGAGTCCATGCTCTGGCACAAGTGGCACCTTCAAGGTCCCTCTTCCTGGTGTTCTCCTCTGAGACTTGGGTCACCTCACTGTTGCCTCCATAGAAAGCTCCCGTCCTGTTCGCGAAACCTCTTTCCACATTGACCATATGGAATTTCCTTCCAACTCTCTTCTTCTTCCTCTTCCTGATCTTGTTCTGGAAGAAGAGGCAGGTGAAGACCTGCTTGAAACGCTTGCGGAAATGCTTGGAGATGAGGGCATAGACAATGGGGTTGAGGCAGGAGTTGGTGTAGGAAAGGCAGTGGGAAGCCAGGCGGAAAGCGTATGTGGCCCGGTTGAAGGGAAAGTGGCCAAACCAGAAGCAGAGGATGACCAGGTGGTGGGGCAACCAGCAGAGGCAGAACAGGATGGCCACAGTGACAATCATCTTGGTGACCTTACGCTTGGCTTTCCGAGACTCTGAGATTCTTTCTATGGGGTCTACAGAGGTCCACAAGAACTTGATGGTCCTAGTGTATGCCAGGCTCACCACGGTCACGGGCAGCAGGTATCCAAACACAAACGTGACGATGTCCAGAACCTTTCGGTGCTGGTCCTCCCAGATGGGGACACAGATGGGCACACCGTGGTAATGGATTATCTGGTAGTAACTGAGGTAAGGCCCTGCGAAGAGCAGTGACAGTGACCAGATTACCACAATGGCCACTCCTGCATTTCGGGATGTGCGGCGATCCCGGGACTTCAGTGGGTAGCGAATGGCCAAGTACCTGGCAAGGAGGGGAAAGACAAAGAGAGCACAACACAACATGAGTGAGATGAGCTACTTCTCCTGCCCTGTGGAGCTGCCATCTGTGCACCCCTTCTCATGCAGCCACCCATCTCTTCCCTCCCAAACTTTTTGGGAGTGAGGGTTCCCAACAGAGGGTCTGGGATCTCTATCATCCACTCTGCTGTGCTAGCTCAGGAAGGGCAAGCAGTGTATCTCTTGAACCTTGAACCAGGTAAGAGAAGGATTTCTTCTGAGTTGTGTTGCTGCCCTGGGGGTTTTGCTGTTCTTGGTTACACTTGGTGGACTCTCCTCCTTCCCAAGTGAGCATTGGGTAATTAGGCTGAGAGCTTGGCTTGCTGGAGGGAGAGGGCATGGGGAGCTGGGGAGGCTGGCTCTGCTGGCCCTACCTCTGGGGAGACCCGACCTGCTTCTTACAGGACACCAAGAGGACAAGGAGTGGCCTTTCTCCCACCCTTAGCTCAAGAGTGGCAAACAGAGTGTCCCTGAGCTGCAGAGCTCAAAGGGAAGGGGACACTTACCTGTCAACAGAGACAGCAGCCAGGGTAAAGCTGCTGGCATACATGGTGAGGTAGATCAGGAAATGCACAGCCTTGCAGGCAAAGGCCCCGAAGAGCCACCCATCCAGGGTGTAAATGGTGGCCTGGAAAGGGACACAGCAGATGATGAAGCACAGGTCGGCCACAGCCAGGTTGAGGATGAAGAGGTTGGTGGTGGAGTACTTGACTTGGCCATTCCATAGCAGCACAGCCAGCACCAGCCCATTCCCCACAGTACCCACGAGGAAGATGAGGGAGAAGATGACAGGCACAATAATCCCTGCTGCTCGTAACTCCGGGCTGTCAGAAGAGACATTCAATCCCCCCGGCATCTTCCTGTCAGACTGCAGGGACCTGCATGGGGAGAAAGGGATAATAGGCCCCAAGGTGCCTGACCCCAGCCTTTGACACCCACATTTCTCCCAGAGGTGCCAATCCCAACCAGCTGCTTAAATGATGCCACTGAGACCCTCATGACATTGCTGGCAAGAATGCTGTTGCGGTCAGTCAGTCCACATCTGAAGCCTCTTTCTCCTGCCTGGATCTACATTCCTATCAGAACACCTCCTGTACTCCCAGCACCCTGAAGGTTTCCCCCTGCCCTGCCACCTGGCCTTCCCAACATTCCTCCTGCATTCTCAAAGCTGCTAAATCCCTGTCTAAGCAAGTCTAAACCCTGGCTACTGTTCAACACGGTTTGGCCATGAGACCATGGGGAAGGGGGCTCCCATGGGCTGCAAGTGGTCCCAGCACACTGAGCCCAGGGCTGTGCCACCTCTGACAGCAGGGATGCCTGGATCACACCCCACAGCAGCAGCAGCACCCCAACACATTCCTACCCCAAGGGAACTCCTTAAGCTGGGACCACCTCCACCCTGGAGCTGGCTGCTCCCTGCTCCCTGTGCAGTAGTTATGCTCCACAGAGGAGAGGCAACTAAGGGCACCTTTTCCTGAAGCAGAGAGGTGGTCAAGGGCTGGGTGGTGGCAGGTAGGTGAGGATGGGGAGGAGACCCTGAAGCCACCTGAAATACAACATGACGATCATCGTGAATGAGGCTGTTATTACCACAGCTTAAGGTATTGTGATTTGCTGCAAAACTTCCTCCAGCCCTGAGTAACACTGTGCTCAGGCAGGGAACACCAACAGCCTATCTCTGAATAAGCCTTCCCCTTGTTGTGCTATCATTAGAACAAATTGTCCTTCTCTGAGCAATAACAGAGAAGAAAAAAGCTGTTATCTAGCTACTGTTGACAAGCAATTAACTTGGTTTTGGGTCATGCAAGCTCCTTCACTCCATGCTCCCCCATCCCTCAGCTCATGCCACTTCTGCTTCCCAGCTTATTTGTGTATCACACCAAGAGATTGTTCCCTGCCTCTCTGTGTCTTTGGTCCCCTCTGTCCTACTGATAGCTACCCTCCAGTTTATCCATCTGGCCCCATGGGATCTCCCCACTGAAGCAGAGGAAGCCAGCACTCACCTTTTTGAGGAAGTGCCTGCAGCTTTGCGACTCGCTTGGGGGGAGACGTCTAGCCCAGCCCACGCAGTGGTAGCAGGAGGATGCAGAGCACTGAAGAGTTTATCTGGACAGCTCAGCCATCCCAGTCACTCCTGCCCGGTGCTCCGCTGCCTCCCTCTGCCTGCCACCAGCTCTGCTCTCCCTCCTTCCAGAGCTCCTCTCCTCTCTCTCTGACTCCCCCTTTTCCCTCCCTCTGCTCTTGCTGCTGATCCATAGATCTCTGGTTTTTTTTTCCCCTCTCCTTGAGGTTGGGTTTGGAGTTAACTCCTCTCTGCCCAGCTTTCCCGCAGGCTCAGCTGCTCCCTGCTCCTCCTGCTGAGAAGGAGGTGGCAGAGAGAAAGCTCACTACTCTCTGGTGGAAGAGGGGGGATGGGGGGGAGAAGGGTCCCTTGGACCTCAGCAGCCACCTCTCGATGCCGGGTGTTCAGAATGTGTTGTCCAACACCTCCGGAGAATATAAATATCCCACCACTGTGAGCCTTGTCCCTGCCCTGTCCTTGGGATAGGGCCCTAAACCCTGTGGAAGATGAGCAATTAATTGCTGTTGCTAGCTATTATTAATTGTTACTAACACAGCACTGAGCAGATCGAGCCTCTCCCACAACATCTGACCTAGGGAAGGAGGAGAAAGCAGGTTTCAGATTTCATCCAGTCCTGGTCTGCACTCCACCAGTACTGCAGTGTGGGAGGGAGGACAAGACCTCCAGGATGGCCACCTCCAGAGGTGCAGCTCCATCACAGCTGCCTGAGACAGCATGGGTGCTGGCTGATGTGCCAGGAGAGGACAGTGACCCACACAGCCCTCCTGCCCTGCCACTCTGCTGCCATGTCCATCCTGGTGACAGGAGCTGTGCCCTGAGGACTTCCAGGTGCACTAAGACCGAGTGCAGCTTGATGATCCTTTCTCAGCAAGACTCAAAGGCCACCAGCTTCCCTTCACTGGGAAAGTCATGGCTACCTCTTCCAAGGATGGAGCAGGATGTGGAGAAGGAGGCGCTGGCCCCTTCCCCTCCACAGCAGCCCCAATATCCCCACTGGCTCAGTGGCAACCCTCGGCCTGGCAGGAGGGACCATGCAGCTTCTCCCCACCACTTGCCCCTCTGGTGGGAAGGAGCGAGGTGTCCCCGCCAGCTCCCTATCAGCCGCTGTAACCAGGGAAAAGGGGAAGGCCGTGCCTCGGGACGCAGTGATAACCCAGGGGATGCGGCGGAGTGCAAGTCTGCAGCCGGGCACAGCCTGCCACAGTGCTGCTTGCCATGGAGGGACCACACCGCAGCTGCCTCCTCCTCCTCCTGTGCCTGCTGCCACCACCGGCCATCCCAGGCCCACCGCCGTCTCTGGAGGAGCCCCGGGAGCCGCTGCTGCCACCGTCCAGCACCGCTGACCCCACCGCCCACCTGCTGCGCGGTCACCCCTCGGCCCCGGTGCGGCCCTACAGCCTGTCCCTCTCCCCCGAGGATTATCGCTACTCCCCCAAGCCCCGGCACCTGCGCCCCGGGCGGCTGCGCCGGCTCCTGGGCTCGGCCTTCGACCCCTTCTGGATGGCGACCGAGGAGCCCCGCGGTCGCAACGGCAGCATCCCCGAGGAGAACTTGGAGTCCATGAGCAGGGACCTGGCCGAGGGTGCGGGGCGATATCACCGCAAGCTGTGGCGAGAGGTGGAGGGGCTGGAGCTGCCCATCCTGCTGCCCGCCGCCCCCGAGCTGCCCCCGCAGCTACCGGGGGTCCTGGCCCGCCGCCTGCGGCAGTGGCTGGTGGAACGGGCCTCCTGCCGCCTCACCTCCGCCTGGGTCGACCTGGGACCCATCTTCTGGCCGCGCTGGGTGCGCCACACCACGTGCGAGAGCGGCCCCCCCGGCTGCTCCTGGCCCCCCGGCATGAGCTGCCGCCCCGCACAGCTCACTCGCATCAAGCTGCTGGCCTGGCACTGCTGGACCCCGCAGCACCCCGGCCCCCCAAACTGCGCCTGGCGGCAGATCCCCTACCCCGTCGTGGCCGCCTGCAAGTGCTCCTGCCACTGAACGGGCTGCGGGGGGGCTACGGAGGGACCCCCCGGTGCCTGTTCTTGCAGCCAGAAGGCCCGAAAAGGCAAACGGCTGCCTGGGTTCACCCTCGGAGCTGGGGGGAAATCCCCTAAACAGAAATAAACCTCCAGAAAGGAAGTGGGGATGGCTGTGGTCATTGCTCTGTCTCGCCGAAACCCCTGGGTGGGGAGTGCAGCTGCTTCACCCCTCACCCACCAGTGCCGTGAGGCATTAGGACCAGCGGAGGCCCTTGTGCAGCATTTATCTCCAGTAAAGGATTAGGGATGGGAAAATTATGGCACTGAACAGCAGGTTCAGACCCCGTTTGCATCAGCCCCAGCTGGCTCAGTCCAAGCTGGGGCATCCCTGCCTGCCTGGGTGGGGCTGCAGGCCGGGAGCCAGGGCAAGGGAATTCCAGCAGAGAAAGGGTAGAGAGAGGTGGGCCACTGCTCAGGGTGGAAACAGCAACGTGGAGAGAGGCTGGGGTGAATTGGTGGGCAGCGGGACAGGTTTGGGACTGCAACAAGCCAGCTTAGTGAGGGTAGAAGAAGTGGGGTGTGGGCCAGGACTCAGGGCTTGGAAGCATTTGTGAGGCTAGGTGTGTATAAAAATGGGATGGGATAGGATAGTCCCCTACTTTGAGGTAAACTGGGTGAAATACATGGATCCCCCACCTATCCCACAGTGCAAAGGGTGACAGCTCCAGACCCAGGATTGCCAGGGCAGCACACAGGGTTATGGGGTAGGCCAGGGAGCCCAGGGTGGGAACTGCATCCTCAAAAAGTGGCATCTGCCTCTACATTCCACTCTGCAAAACATCCTCTGCTTTCTGGGCTAAAAGCTGCCTAGAGCTGTAGATCAGACCTAGGCTGGAAGGCCTTGAAGCAATAGAGTGGGAGGATTTGCCTGGGAATTCAATATTAACATGATGCCTACGAGTCAACGGGCACTGCATTATTCATTTCCAGCGTGCCATTGTCTGACCCTTCTGCCTTCCCGGGGCTCCAGCACTCCCCAGGCTGTTCCCCAGACAGCTCCACAGTCTGCTGCTGAGCTTGGCCTTGAAGCAGGCAGAGTACAGGGAGTCAGCTGCCGAGGGAGAGGGAGGTCAATGCACCTGGTGAGAAGAGGAACAGAAGGGAGAGCCCACATGTGCATGCAAAACCAGTTGTGAGCATCACAGGAGGAAGGCTGCTGCTGCTCTGGCCTGCAGCTGAGCAGTGGGACATCTGTGGGGCTGCTCTCCCAGTGAGGAGGATGTGAAAGCTGGAGCAGGGTTAAACTGCTTGGGTTGTCTGTCCCTGAATGGAGCAGAGGCAGACCAGGGCGGGGGACCAGCAGGACAGAAATGTGAGGGAGTGTGGTACAGGTGTGCAGTGGAGGTGTGCAGGCAGGGGGAGCATGGGGTGCACATGCACTGGGCTCAGACCAGCAGTGATTCAGTTTCGGGTCTCAACCTCCCTATAGCCGAGCCCATCTGGCTGAACTTTCATCTCTTCCAGGTTGCATGAGGGGCCTGAGAGCAATCCTCCTGCCTTCCCCACTACATTCCCCATGCCAAAACACTGCCCTGTTGAAAAAGGTTTGCAGCACTGCAAGGGCCTGGTGCCACAGAAAGTGAACTCCATATCATAGTTTATCAGCAGGCTGAGCTCAGGGCCTGTGGAGATGGAAAACTAAACAAAATCAGCACACAGTTACACTACCAGCTGTTCTAACAGGGTTTGGTTGCAGTCCTGTAGAACCTATAGAACTTGTTTCTCCTCTGTCCTCTGCATCCTTGTAAAGCCCTACAATCCTGGATTAACACCTATATTCTTCTGCAGTTGCTCTGGTTCAGGTCAGACATTACTGCTCTGTAGTTTGCTCCCTGACTGCCTAGCGACACGTAGTGACTTCAGAGCAGGTCTTTGCTGAAGTGACCCAGTGCTCCAGCACCCAGGCACAGCACACTCCATTTCAGCTGGAATCTGCCCCTGACTGCAGCACACTCAGCACAGGGGCAGCTGGCAGGACACACAGATTCTGATCTGGAGTGAAACTGATGCAAACAAAGCAATCCTAAGGGATGCCCAGGTCCCACTTGCGCCTGCTTGAATGCTGAAATGCTACACCAGCACAGCTTGGAGGAACAAATCCACAGATTCCTGCCACGTGGAAGAAAATTAAAGGTTTCTGCTCTGCCCCTGGCCTAGGCCTCTGTCAGATGCAGATCCTCTCACCATGCTGCTGGCCTCTGCCACGTCAGCTTGCATGCTGCCTGATGGCCTCTCTGGGGCAAGATGTCTTTCCCAGGGCAGGTCTGAGACCACTGAAGCAATTGGCAAAGCCTTGTAGCCGGGGTCCAAGCAAGCCTCACGTCTAACACCTGAGAGTGAGAAGGAGAGAAAGGACCACTGGAGCTTTGGCTGGCCCATGTCCTCTTTCCCTAACCAGCTGCCAGTGGCACAGGTTGCAAAGGGCCTGGAAAACACCCCTGCCTCAGTGGGGAATTGCAGCAGTCAGATCTGCCAGGGTGATGCTGCTGCACCCACAGGACAACAGAGAAGAAGCAGAAAACCTCAAGCACATCAGCAACGCTGTATTTCCATCAGGAGACAGCAGGAATTGCAGCACTTCAGCATCTGGCCTGAGGCTTCAGGGAAGGCATACCAGAGTGTCTGGTCACAGCATGAGAGGACGGGGATGGGGTGCAGCTCCTGGATGAGGAAATAGGAGGCAGACAAATATCTGCTGTGCTGCAGGACACCTTTAATGACACTTTTAAGTGCTGGTTGCCAGTGCTACTGCCAGCACACTGCAACAGCCAACTGGTTGATTCATGGGATGCAGGCTGTGATGCCTTGAGGAATGGTCCTACTTCTGGCAGCGTGCTGCTCAAGCCTTTTTCCCCATCAGAGGCACTTGGTTGTGGGCAGGGATGGTGCTGAGGAGGTGTTTTCTGGCCCCTCAAGGCAGTGCTCCGTGCTTCCGTCCCACCTCGGTGAAGGCTTCCACGCAGCGGTCGATGTCCTCGTCACTGTGCACGGCGGAGATCTGGACCCGAATGCGGGCCTTCCCCTTGGGGACCACGGGGTAGCTGAAGCCAATGACATAAATGCCTGGGGAGGGAACACAGGCAGAGTCAGAGCTGGCTGGGACGGAGGCAGGCTGAGGTGTACTGGGTGATAGAAAAGTTCCCCTCCCAATAACCACTTCCAGGCTTCAGGGTTTTCAAGTGCCATCTGCTCCCAAGCATGGAAATGAGATTTAGGGCTAGCAATGGGGACGGAGTCCAGCATGGCAGGACAAGAGCATTAATGTAAATCCCCTCCCTAAAAGAGAAAGAAGGTGAAGCCAGCAACATCTGGGGGAGACCATGAGGATATTTGCAGCTGGAGGGTGAAGAAGTACTGGATTTCATTCAGGAACATCCTCTGGAGGAGGGCTTATGGTGGCACCACCACCAACTGTCCCTTCCCTCAGGGAATGTGTCTGCATGCTGAGCCCCCTCCCCAGGTCACCTCTGTTGAGCATGTCCTCTGCCATCACTGACGCCAGCCGAGCATCCCCCAGCATGACCGGACAGATGGGGTGGTCTTTCCCTGAGATGGTGAAGCCAGCTGCTGTCATCTTAGTTCTGAACCTGGTGAAGGGAACAACAGGATGAGTAAAAACCTCATCAACCCTGTCCTTGGAGACCACTGCCTTTCTTTCCCCTGGGAGCCCTGACCACTGAGAACTGGGTAGGGTTTGCTCCACTGTTTATCTTCTGTGCAGGGAAGAGATCTCTCCTCTTGGAGTGACCTCCACCGTGTCCTGCTCAGCAAAATGGGGCTGCAGATCCTTGAGGGGCAGATGTGCCCCAGCTCACAGAGCATCCAGATGTGAAACATCTGTCTGACACAGACAGGCACATCCTGCAGTTTCCCCTGAGCTCTGACTTGCAAATCCAGGGGGTGACGGTGAATAAATCACAGACAACTCATTCCTAACAAAGCTGCCCCTCCTCCCACCCCAACATGGCCCCCTCACCGTTGGGTTTTGGCAGCCATAGACTGTGCAATGGCATTGCTCTCCATGAGCAGGTCCAGGGCCTTGGATGCACAGCCCACCACGGCAGGGGGCAAGCTGTTGGAGAAGAGGTATGGGCGGGAACGCTGGCGGAGCAAATCGATGAGGGGTTTGGGACCCGTTGTGTACCCACCTGCAGATGGAGGAGAGAGAATTGGACTGGGCACCCCAGGGTGACCTGTTTAGAGTGGGGCTCCTTGATAAAGCCAACCTGACACCTATAGCAGGAATTTAGGTACAAACCAGGTCTAAAAATCACAGCTGATGCTTTTGACCAAGAGTTTCCACCTTGATCCCAAAGGCAAATGCATGAGAAAGATGAAGGTGTAAGGAGCACATGGCAGGATCTCCCTTAATCCTGCAGCAACATCACAAACCAAGGCTCATGCCACCAGTGGAAGAGGATAACATGCATCTGTTACTCTATCATTAGGCAGAGGAAGGAAACATAAGAGTGATGCTGTAGAGCTCTTTAGGGCGTGCAGGACCCTGGACAGGAAAATGCCTTCACCTGCAGCTCCTCCAAGAGCTTTTCCAAGGGTGGAATTGATGATGGTGACTTTGTCCATCACTCCCAGGAGCTCATCAGTACCCCTGTAGAAAAAGGAATGTCACATTATCAGCTGTGCCAGCACACACCAGGAAAGCTGCCGGATACCTCAAGGGAAACAAAGCAACGTCAGCCAGCTCTCTGGCATCCCTCCTTCTAGACAAGGAGGTACAGCCCCTTGAGATAGTTCAACCCAAGTGTTGACCTTCCCCTCCTGCAGAAAGCCTAAGCTGGGACCTCACAAAGTAAGAGCATGGGTCCTTCATCCCTTACAGATGGGAGAGTGCTCAAACTTCCCACACAGAAGTTTGATAGTCCAAACAACGCACCTGCCAGGAGAGGCAGATGAGATGGTCACACCATCCATTACACACTGAGGAACAGCTGTCACTTTGGGATGAATCACTGCTAAAGTATCTCCTTTCAGTCCAAAGGTGAGGTGCAAAGCCTTCAAGGAGTCCCCACACAAAAACACATCGGCCATCAGCACCTTTGGCCTTGCTTCAGAAGTAGTCAGGGTAGGAGGAAGAAACAGGGTTGAAGCAGTCACTTACCGCCCATTGGGTCCCAGGAATCCTGTGGCATGGCATTCATCAATGAAGACCAGGGCATCATACTTCTGGGCAAGCTGGCAGATTTCCCTCAGGGGTGCGATGTCACCGTCCATGGAGAAGGCACCATCAGTGGCCACTAGTCGCAGTCGATGCTTCTGTTGGAGGGAAAAAGGCATCCCAGGGGTGAAGCTGTCACCCTGAGGGGCTGGCAAAGGGACATACTCTTAATGGAGAGGATGTATCTAACTGAGATGGGGGTATTCCCATCACAACTAGCTGCTTTGCCTCCTTGCCTATCCATGCCTACCTGTGCCTGTTGGCAAAAACAATGCCTATTGCATGGGAGAAGGCAGAGCTCACCCTCCAGCACTGGCTACTGCACAGGCAGCACAGCTAAGCAATGCCCTGGTGTTGGGGTGGGAGCAGCCCTCCATACCTGCGCTTCCTTCAGCTTGGCCTCCAAGTCCTGCATGTCCATGTGCTTGTAGCGGTACTTGTTGGCCTTGCACAGGCGGATCCCATCGATGATGGAAGCGTGGTTCAGCTCATCCGACAGCACTGCATCCTCTGGGGTCAGCAGGACCTGGCCATGCCAAACAGAAAGGATCATCCTTTGCTCTGGATGCCACCTCACCAAGATTTCCCAGCCTCCCTCAGTACAGAGAACAAGGTTGTGATTGATTCCAGCTGCCACATCTCTCCTGGCATTGCTGAACTTTATATTTCCTTCCTAGTCACCTTATCCCCCGATTTCTTTATGCCAAGCTCTTGCTTGTGGCTTCTGAGCTCAAAACCTCCCTCCCCCTTCCCTAACATGCCTGTGAGATCACCCCTTCCCCTCACCTACACCTTAAGGGGGAGTACAGACCTCTGAGGAAATGAGATCCCTCCCCAAGAGCTGCAGCTGACTGGAGACAGGGGAGGTGAGGGCTGGTTAAATGCTCTTGTATGGCTTCCCTGGTCCAAGGGCCCCAAGTCAGGGCTCTTCACCACCAGTCACTGCCACCTTTTCTGGTGCACAGAGCTCACAGCAGGGCGTCTGGAAGGGATGGCAGCCACATTACTGTCACCTCCCTCCTCCATGCACAGCACAAGGGAAGCCTTATGAACCTCAAAGATACCAGCGTTGGCATCAAAGCAGCTGGCATAGAGAATGGCATCTTCCCGCTGGTGGAAACGTGCGATCTTCTCCTCCAGGTCCTTGTGGATGCTCTAAAGAGAAGAGAGGAGCAGGAGTCAACAGTGGGGCAGCACAAGTTCTTGCTTGCCCACTGCTGTTAAATGCTGACTTGCAAGGGGAGGAAACAGGCCAGGTTTTGTCCAGAAAAGGTGTGTGTGCGTGGGAGAAGTTACTTGTGTTCAGCAAATGCAGCCCTAAAATATAATTATGGGTTTGGATGCCAAAAGCTCAGCAGGGAGACTGACTCCAAGCTCCCCATGTACATGGGAGAAGCTCTCCTTGTTCTTTACACTTAACCAGGCAGAGCTCAAAAAAGGCTCCAGCAGGGATAAACCGGGGTGGGTCTGATGGAGCCACTTCAAATCAGGTTCACTGTAATTTTGACCCGCAAGAGAGAGAAAAAGACATTCATTTTCTGAATTCAAGGGGGGGTGGGGGGGGGGGGGGAATGTTTAGTTTCTCTGCTCTCAGGTGTTGCAATGGTTTAAATTGGCATATTTTCAGATCTTTGGCTAGTGGGGACTTGGCAAGCTCTTTTTCTCACCGGGCCACGTGTAACTTAACACTGTTGCACGCATGCCAAGTGGGAATGCCGAGAGGGGAGTCTGCGTGGACACCCCGTGAAAGGCCCGCGGTGGAGGGGATGCTGCCCGGTACCTGGGTACCGCAGATAAAGCGGACGGAGCTGAGCCCAGCGCCGAACTTCTCCAGGGCCTCCACAGCGGCTCGGATCACCTCGGGGTGGCTGGAGAGCCCCAGGTAGTTATTGGCGCAGAAGTTGATGATCCCTGCGGGAACAGAGAGAGAGAAGCAGGGGCATGGCACCGGCGGAAGGCACCGAGCGCCCTCCTCGCCGCCGCCCCCCGCACGCACCGGCGCCGCCGCCCGCCAAGCGGAGGTGGGGACCCTGTCGGGAGGAGATGACGCGCTCGCTCTTCCAGGTGCCGGCGCCGCGGATGTCCTCCAGCTCGCTCTCCAGCCGCCGCCGCAGCTGCGCCGCCGCCGCTCCCGACGCGGACCGGGGGGCGCCGGCCCCGCCGCCCCGCACCGCCCGCACCGCCGCCGCCCGCCACATCCCGGCGATCCGCACGCCCCGGGGCGGGCCCTGGCGCCCGATCGGCCTAATTAATCACGGGTTAATTACCGACCAATGCCCATTGGCCGCCGGGGCACCGCCCCACGTTGGGCGGGGCGGGGCGGGCGCGGCTGTAGCGGCGGCTGGAAGCGCTTGGGTACTTTCTCCAGGAGGCGTTCGGCACCTTCCTTGGAGGAGAGGCTCTGTCCCAAGGGGTTTAGGCGCCCCAGAGCCAGGCCACACGGAGTCTGAGGGGTTTAGGCGCCCCAGAGCCAGGCCATACGGAGTCTGAGGGATTTTGGGGGCACGTCATCTGTGGGATATAGGACCTGCAGTGGGGTTATGTACTAGGGTCTGAGGGATTTCCTAGCAACAGGGCATCACGGACCTTAAGGATAACAAGCCCGGGAGCATTAGGTGCCTCTACCTAGGGATTTGGGGTCCTTAGTACAGGTGACTTGGATCTTTGCAGCTAGGTGGTTTATGGGTGCCCACCACTGGGGTAACAAACCACGGGGCTGTACTGTGTGGGTACATCCAGCTGAGGTGACCAATAATCCATTGGACAGAAAGGTTTAGTATTTACCAGGTTACAATTAGAATACCCAAACTCAAGGGATTTGAGCACCTCTGGCCAAACTACAGGCTTAGTGGCTTTAGACACAAAGGGTCACAGAATGATAGAATGGTTTGGGTTAGAAGGGACCTTAAAATCTTCTGTTTCCAAGCTCCCTGTCATGGGCTAGGACACCTTCCACTAGACCAGGTTGCTCAGAGCCCCATCAAACCTCGGCTGGAGTATTTCCAGGGACAGGGCATCCACAACTTCTCTGGGCAACCTGTTCCATCTGGATTAGGCATCTCCTTCCTCTACTACAGCTGACTGGGGAACTCTGCGGCCAGAGTGGCACTCATTCCAGGGGAATTAGGTACCAGGCTCTTGAAAGGTGTTCAGGGTTTCCAGCCTAGGTGTTCTGGAAGCCTTTGATCCAAGGGTCTTAGGAACAAGGGCCCACAGGGATTAGATGCATCCAGACCAAGGAATTCAGTACCCTGAAGTACACAGTTTGGAATCCTTAATGGCTAAAAGACTCAGGCACCATTTGCCCAAGTGATTCAGGAAGAACATGCTGAAGGATTTGGGAGCCATCAGAGAGGGTGAGGACCATGGGCTTATGACATTTAGGCACAGCAAGCCCAAGGGTACTGGGCACCCAGAGCCCCTGGGATTCTGGAACTCCTGGCCCAGCTAGCTGGGGATCCTGATGATCAAGAAGTTTCTCTGTCTCTAGCCAAGAGGGATTAGACAGCCCCTGCCTGAGGTTCAGACCCTGGTGAGCAGTGAGGCCAGCCCACAGGCTGCCTGCCAGCCCTGGCTGTCAGGATCACCCAGCCCAGCCCAGCCCAGGGAGGGGCTCTGGCAGGGGCCAGGCAGGCTCTGGAGTCGTGCCAGCCTCCACTGGGCACAAAGCCAGAGCCCCCGGGTCACAGCAGGGCCAAGCCTGCAGTCCCGCCTCACCCTGCCCTAGCTGCCCACCCCAGCCCACCTGCAGAGCTGTCCACTGCCTCAGGATGTTCCTCCCTAGGGAGCAAAGCTGCTTACGGCTGTGTTTGTCCTCTTTCCCTACAGTGATCCCACTTCCCACTTCATGGACACCTTCCACTCCTTGAAAGCCAAGGTGGACAGACTCTGGCCCCGCTCCACCTTCTCCATCCCATCCCTGCCCCAAAAGTCCCTGCCACCACCCAGCCATGCTCAGGCAGCTCCACAGGCAGGCGGGCAGCCCTGGTTATCTCCAGCACCAGCTGGACCTCACACCCAGCAGCCCAACATTCCTCACCTCATCCCCGTTGTGGGGATCCGCAGCAGCGGATGAGGGAGCAGGGATCCCTTTTCTCCCTCCAGGGAAGGCCAGGGCTTTTGCAGCCATGTGTTCTGGCTTCCCACCAATGTCTTTGCCCAGCACCAGCAAACACACAACCCCCAGGAGTTGGGGCAGGACCAGGAATTGAAATCCTGCACGACCCCAACAGACACACAGAGTCACCATCACTCCCAACACACAACAAGCAGCCCAGCATTAATAAAACCAACAGACACACACACAAGAAATTTCTGAGACATCAGAATAAAAACCCAGACCGGTAACACTTTAAAATTGGTTTTTTTTCATTCATCATCTGCCTTGTTTAAGCTATTTCTGTTCAGGAGTAGATCAATTCTTTATAAAATGCAATGGAAAGGAGTAAAAATAAAGGCAACAGCTATTTACAGAACCAATGGGGAGAGTACCAAAACGCCTCTAGACTTCTCACTTCTTCTTGGGCGACTTCCGGGCACTGGACTTGGTTCTGGACTTCGACCGCTTCGCCTTCTTGGGTTTGGATACCTTCAGGGACTTGGCCTTAACAGTCTTTGGCTTCTTGGCTTTCTTAGGGCTGCTCCTTGACTTCTTCCTGGCCTTCCTGGCAGCAGATTTGGGCTTCTTGGCCGGGGACTTGGCTTTCCTGGACCTAGCCGGCTTCCGGGGCGAAGTGGATCTTCTCCTGGTTGCCTTCTTCCTCTTCTTGGCTGGAGACCTCTTCGCCTTGCTGGCCTTGGCTAGGCGGAAAGAGCCGGAGGCACCAACTCCTTTGGTCTGCTTGAGGACTCCGGCGGCGAGCAGGCGCCGAATGGCCAGCCTGATCTGGACGTCGGCGTTCTGGCCCACCTTGTAGTGGCTCTTCACGTACTTCTGGATGGACTGCCGGGATGAGCCGCCGCGGCTCTTGTCGGCCCGGATGGCTGCCGTGATCATGTCCGAGTAGGCAGGGTGGGCTGCCGGCCGCCGCGCTGACCGGGCCCGCTTGGGCTTGGTGGCCGAAGCCGGCGGCAGTGGGATCGGGCTGTCGCTCATGGCGAGTGCTTCGTCCCGCGATGCCCCGCTATGCCCTCGCGGCTGGAAGCGTGGCCCGCCCGGCCTGGGACCCTCGCCCCTGGGCGGGGAGAGGCTGGGAAGGGAGCGGTGGGTGGGTGAAGCCGCAGCAGAGCCGGTGCCGCTCTGCCGCCGGTGCCCCCGCTGGTGCCTCTGCGGCCGCGCCCGCCGCGGGCTCCCTTTAAAGCCGCGGTGCGGACCGCGGGGAGGACTGCCCCGCGCGCGCCACCCGCCGCCCGTGTCCCCGCGTGTCCCCTGCCACGCCCTGACCCGACCCGCCGGGAGGGACAGGGAGGGACAGTGCGGGGGACACTGCGGAATAAATAAGAGTATTTGGGGGAACACATGGTGGGGACAAGGAGGGACACTGGCGGGACCGGCGGGGGACAAAGAAGAGCGAGGACTTGCAGGGGCCATTTAGTGGGGCAGCTTAGGTGCCAGGTGCATTTGGAAGGATATTGGGTAGGGACAAGGAAGGACACTGGAGGGGACATTGGGGACACCGGTAAGAGAGGGACAGGCATGTCAGGGGTACTCAGGGCAGCATCAAGAGGAGAGGGACACTTAGGGAGGACACAGGGGGTTAAGGAGGGACATTTAGGGACGACACAAAGAGACACGCTGGGAAAATATCAGGGGACAAGGAAAGATGCTGTGGAAGACATTAAGGGGGCAAGAAAGGACACTAGAGAAGACACTGGTGATGGCAGCAAGGAGAAAAGGGGGAGCACTGGGCACAAGTCAGCTCAGCAGCAATAGCCCATGGCCAAGTGCTGCTACTCCCTCTTCTGTCCCTTTGCTCTCCACCAGGTGCTTTAGGAACACCAGCTCAGCCCTTGCATGTGAATGGCGAGGGGTCACAAATAACAGGCTGTCCCCTTGTTTTGGGAGACACACACAGCTCTTAGTGAGGGGACAGAGCAGGGACACAGTGGCAATCAGCCATCCTTTCCCTGCTGGGTGAGCAGTCGGCTGTTCCTGGGAGATTAAATATAGCTGCTATCATCATCTTGCCTGTAGGATTTAGATGATGTTTTCCCCTTGTTTTTTAAAAACATGCGGGGGCAGCCACCTGGTGCCCACCAACAAGCCATGCTGGGCTCAGAGAAGAACCAAATGTCCCAGTGCTCCAGCATGGCATTAAAATACACAGTGAGCACCTCTCAATAACCTCTGTGTGCCCTGGGTGTCTGGGGCCATGAAAACCACCAGTCAGGGACACACAGAAGTACACATTAAACTCCAGTATAGATACATAAATACAAATATAAATGCAGAAATTGAAATAACAGAAAAAGTAGAAATCAAGATAATAAAAATTAGAAATAGAACCATAGAATCATAGGATTGTTCGGGTTGGAAGGGACTTTAAAGATCATCCAGTTCCAACTTCCCTGCCATGGGCAGGGACACTTTCCACCAGACCAACTGGCTCAGGGCCCCATCAAGCCTGGCCTTAGACACTTCCAGGGACAAGGCATCCACAACTTCTCTGGGAAACCTGTTCCAGTGCCTCATCACACTCACAGTAAAGAATTTCTTCCTAATATCTAATCTAAACTTGCCCTCTTTCAGTTTAGAGCCATGCCCCCTTGTCCCATCACTACATTTAAATAGAAGTCTTTGATAGCTGCTCCTGTATTATGTGAGGACCTGGCCTGGGAGAAGACAATCAGGCCCCTGATGCTTTCCCACAGATGGAAAGACCAAAGGCATCTCCTTGTGCCTTCCTCCCTCATGGAGTTTCTTCACATGCTCTATTCTATTTGGGGAGTGGGAAAGGTTCTTAGCACCTGAAAACATTTTGATTTTATTAGGAGCAAATTGCTCCTAATTGTGGAGAGGAATAACCACCCTCCCACCTCCCCTGGGGTTTGCTTTTGTTTAAGACCTAATAAATACATAGCTTTCCATCCCATCTGGAGAGCACAGGCAGGGAGCTCTGGTGGCCTCTGTACAACATTTTGACTGGCTGAAGGACTTCTCATTTTCCCTATCTGGGAATAAACCGCTGGCTGCCTGCACGTAGGCAGCCCAGGCACAGAGATAAGGCCCCATCTGCTTTTCTTTGCATCCAAGTTTGTAACCGTCACGAGTGGCTTGCCTGTATGCCGGCCTCCGAGGGGAGACCAGGAGGTTTAGGGGGGGTTTAGGAATTTTGGCGCAGTGCCACAGGCTGCCTGCAGAGCCTCCAGCCCTAAAACCCAGGCAGCAGTTATCAATCCAGTGCAGTGATGGGGAGGCGAAGGCAGTGGGGGGAAAGGTGGCAGGAAGGGACAGATGCTTTACCTAACTCTGGCCACCTCAGGGGTCTAATCTCAGACATTCACCTGGGCAGCTCCTGCAGCTGATCCGGGCTGCTCAGCCTCCTCCGGCGGGTGCCGCTGCTGGCAAACAAACACGCTCTCCTCTGTGCATGGAGGTTCTGGCCCTTTCATACAGACTAGATCCCTAAATTTTAGCCAGTCAGTCTAAGGGGAAGATCCCATGCCCCCAGGCAACTCACTGGAGGGAAGGCACACAGGTGGTCACAGCAGCAGCTGCTGCTGGGTTTGGACCTGGGGGTAACCTGGTCAAGGTAAACCCCCAAGCACCCCACTTGATATTGGAATGCACCCCTTGAACCGTGCACTGTTTTGACAATGCATCTTTAACATCAACTGGTCAGGACTGAGAGGATGAGAGGATTTTCCAGCCCCTGGCAGGATGTCAGGGCTGGAGGTGGAATGGAGATGCTGCCAAGCAATGCAAGCCCTGCTGCTTCTGGGAAGTGGGTCCAGCGCTTTTGGCACCCCACTGCAGGCAGCATGGGGGACTCACCCAGAAGGAAGAGTTATTCCCATGGGCCACACATGCCACCATGGCCATCTTAGGTTCATGCCTGTATTTCTGGCCACATGAACCTGCCACCATGCCCAGGATGGGGTGGGTTACACCCTACACCCACTTTTCTCCTCAAGAATTGCTACCCAACCACTCCAAGCCTCCTGAGCCTTCCCTGTCTGGCATTAGTCTGCAGAGATTGGGAAATCCCACTTCTCCAACAAACCCCAGAGGACAGAGCCTGGCAGAAGAATCCTCTCTGTAATCCTGTTTACCTTCTCCTCCCTCCCTGCACTGAGCTCAACCAGACCCCATGGGGATTTACACATTTCCAGCTGCAGATTTTGTCTTAAATGGTCAAACCGTGTCCACTGTGATCCTTCGGGCAACAGCCCCTGCCTTGTAGGGGCAGGACAGCTGTTCATAGGCCTCTGAGAGTACCAGGGCACTTCTGGCAATTAATGTCAGTGATAACACTTCATTTTACCCAGTTTCCTTTTCAGAGACTCAAAATCCTCAGCAGTGGGACTTGGTCTTGGTGGTACTCAGATCCAAATGCTTCTGTGCTTTTTTAATAGCAAAACAGGGAAACTAGCTGAAGTTCCAGCTGTGCTCATCAGAGCTTCAGCTCTGAGTCCCCGGTGTGCAATGCAGTGTGGTCAGCCCAACATGAAGCCACTCAGCTTGGCCATAGCCAGGGGCAGAGCAGGCTTGAAGGACAAAAATAAATGGCAAAGGTGCATTGCCTCTGACTGCTGGACTGATTACCACAGTTCTAAAAGATTTATGGGCTGTTTTTAAGGGCAAGCTCCTTATGTGAGCTGGGGTGCTGGCTCCCATACAGCCATGGTGCTGTACAGCTGTGGGTTTTCCCTGTTCTTGAGGCTGGGATGTTTGTCACAGCCACAATCTGGCTGCAAGCAAGTGGACAGGGTGCAACCATCGCTTTGGGATGTTTTTTGGGCTCTGCCAGCCATCACGCCTGTCACCCGTGGGCATTTTGGTCATTTCCTCTCTGGCCACTCTTCCCCACCCGGCTCCCCTGCTCCCAGGAGATAAGGATGTGGAGATGACGGCGTGACCATATCGCCCCGCCGCAGGCGAGACAGGCTCTGCCTGATTAGTGCCGTGCCAATTTTGGAGGCGGCGTCCCACAGCACCCCGGGATGAGGGGATGAGCCTACCCTGCCAGGGGCTGATCTGCAGCCACAGAGCCTGAAGGAGGGGCAGCTCCACCACATGTCAGGGGCACACACATTTTGCCTGTGCTTATGCCACACATTTATCGGGCTGAGCAGCCCTCGTCAGAAAGGCAGAAGAAAACAAACACCGCCCCAACAAACCAACCCAAACACAAGATACCCAACTCTTTGGGGAAGGGGCAGGTGAGCGGGTGCTGAGCATTGTGCAAAGAGCAGTGTGCAGTTTACCCCTTGCTTGCCCTTTGCTCGCCCCCAGTGCCCCACTCTCAGGAGTTTCCTCCCCCAGGAGTAGGTACAACTATGCAGACTGTTGATTGAGTGGTTATTTTTTCTAAAAAACACACATGGCCCGCAACACTGTGCCCTGAACCCTTTTTTCCCCTTCTTTTTTGGCTCCTATAAATTCCCATGGCAAGACCAAGCCCTGCAGCCTGAAAACAGCTGCTCTGAGCTGTTCTTTCACCTCTTGCCATCCCAGCCCTCCAAATGCCAAATGCTCGCCCCATTCCAAACTTGATGGCAACAGCCATGTCCTGCTGGGAGGCAGAAGGAAAAGCCTGGACCTTGGGCAGCACAGGGACAGAAGGGTTTCTAGTCCAGAGGCAGGAGGCCAAAAACCATCAAGAGCAAGCCCTGGTGCCTGACAAGTGTAGTGGGGAGCTGAGCTCATTGCTTGGACTCTTGCACCATACACTGGGTTGCCCAAGGGCTTTGTGCACGACTAAAATCTGCAGCCCAGTTTTACGAGAATTTGTGACTAACAAAGTGGTCTGCCTTACCTAGGGAAAGTAGTCCCCTCAGCCCTTCCCAAGGGAAGGGCTGGCCTGCACCCTCTTTCCCGAGGGGATGCCAATACCATGGCAAGGTGATCATATCCTGAGCAGAAGAGTACCACCCTAACACCCCTCATTTTGGCTGCCACCACATTCTTACACCCTGCTTCCATCCCCAGATCTCACAGTACTCCAGTCTCCCAGCCAATGTCTGTCACCTCCATCCAAGGGTCCTCCTTGACCCCATTTTTCCCTCTTCACATATTGTCTCCAGCCCCAGCATGTGCCCACAATTAGATCTCTTCCATAATTACCAGCACCCTCTCTGTAGAACAACAGCTCCTGTTTACATTGGGATGGGGCTGAATGAGAAGTAGTCAGCCCCAGGTCCTCCATCCTGACAAAAAGGCAACATGCTTCACACAACAAACAGGAGGAGGAAAGCGTTTGAGATCTCTCTCATGTCCCCAGAATCTCTCTATACCGTTTACTCTGCCAGTAATTTGCAGTGCCATGTGCCCTTCCAATACTGGATTTACTAATGCAGCCCAGGCTCAGCTCTTTCTCCATGAGGCTCAGGGTCCATGTAGAATTTTGGGAGCAGTCTGGTGAAGCAGATTATTTCCCCCCTCAAACCCAAAGGCAGGGCAAACTGCTGGATAACAGCACTGCAAGGCTCCTCTCGCTCTCTGGCCAGAGTCCAGGGGTGTTCCTGCTGCTTTCCCTCGCCAAATCCTGAAGAAAGGAAGCAGCTGGTCAGTATACCCCAAAACCTTGAAAAACCACCCCCCCACCCCCCCCACCCCCCCACTGGATTAGGGCCACATGCAAGCCTTCCTCTCAAGGAACACATTTTTCTCAGCGAAAGGGGAAGATTTTATTAAGTTAAAAGTTGAAGGGCACAGCGGAGCAGCTGCCACCTTGGGGAGGTTGGCTCGGGCAGGTGCAGTAGCAGCCTCACAGCTCCACTTCCCCAGAAAAGAGAAGCCCCGTGGCTCTGGGCTCCTGCCAGTTCAGGTTCTTGCAGGAGCCAAAAGGGCAGTCACGGAGAGAGAGCTCGATCATGCGGACTCTTGCCAAGGTGTCCTCTTTCAACCGTCTCAGGCAAGCACATCCATGGCAGATTGCCCCGGCAGCTCCCTCCTATGGCTTGCGTGTCTTCTCTGCAGGTCCCTGGGGGTGGCACAGGGAGGGGGAGCATGGTCCTTGCTGTACATCCCAGGGGGACCGTGGAGACATATGGAAGAGAGGGAGTATGTGCCAAAGGTGGCTGTGTGTGGCCAAGAGAAATGGGGCTAGGAAAGGGGGAAAAACCAGATTCTCTTTTTCAGGTTAGAAAAATGCTGGTGACGTAGTAAAAGTTGTCCTCCTCCTCTTCCCCTCCTTTCCATGGGAGAAAAATTCCTCTATAAAATATAATTTTCACATATAAAATCCTGAAGAAGGTGCATGTAAGGAGCCAGTCCAAACAATGTGCTCAGGTATGCAGGCAAAAAGGGTTCATCAAAAAAGCTTTGGGAGGGGAGTGAGGAGGTTGGGGGTGTGTGGGATTCCTTGCCAAGGTGATAACGGATGGGGATTCAACCTCTCTCTCCCCACAAGTGAGGAATGGAGCAAATACAAAACAAGAACAGATAACAAACGTAGAGCAGACCTGGAGAGAGACAAAACCACAAATGGTTTAGAAAGACTCCAGTGAGCACAGAAATGCCATCCCTTCAGCTCCCTGGGGAGATGGCAGGCTGGTGCCCTGCTACAGACCCACTCATCTCAGCACCCATCAGCAAGCGCTGGTGGAGCAAGCAAGAAGCAGAAGCACTCTGGACAACAGGACACCCTCGTTCCTGTCACCCTGCTTCTCCCCTGTGTGTGGCAGAGATGCCAGGCTGGTGCCCTGCTACAGACCCACTCATCTCAGCACCCATCAGCAAGCACTGGTGGAGCAAGCAAGAAGCAGAAGCACTCTGGACAACAGGACACCCTCGTTCCTGTCACCCTGCTTCTCCCCTGTGTGTGGCAGAGATGCCTGCAGGTGAGTGTGGGAGAAGGGCTGGGTCTAGTCGGGCCTGCTTTGATGCAGACCTAAAATTATCCTGCTGCGATATAACCACTTCAAAGGTGAAGGGAGCAGAAACACTGCCTACACGGGGAACGTGTAACTACCCACGCTGTCACCCAAGCCACGGGGTGAAGGCCAGCATTTATTTGCCTGGCTCCCACAAGCAGCCTGGTTGAGCAGTGATTGGTGCTGGCTGCATCAAGAGCAGCACCGTGGAAAGGGGGCTGGGAGAACGTCAGGGACAACAGGAGGGCCAGGAGTGCAGGCCAAGAGGATGCGAGAAGCAGAGAAGGACGAGTTTAAGCCTAAAGTTCCAGAACTGAGGGGAGCAGGAGAAAGCGGCAGCAGGAGAGTGGCAGCTCCCACGCCCCTGCAGCAGCCAGTCTCAGCCACCTGCCCCCGCAGGGGACGTCACAGCACCCCAGTGCTCACCGTTACTTGCTGTTGCACAGCGACTCCTTCTCCTGCAGAGCCACCATGGCCAGGCGCAGGTGCTCCTTCAGCTGCTCGATCTCTCGCTCCGAGCGCACCTTGATGTGATTCAGCTCTGCATAGACATCTTGGTATTTCCCTGAGGCAAATCTCTTGTCCTGCCAGGGGACGGAGAGGGGTCAGGCAGGTTGCAGGGCTGATTTTAGGGAGGGTGGCAGCAAGATGAACCCAGCAGAAGAGCCAGCAGGTGAGGAGGGGAGAGCTAGCCCTGGGTTTGAAGCCCATCCCAATCTGGGTCATGCAGAAACCATTCAGAAGAGGAGCATGGAGGTATCACTTTAAAAATACCAGGCCAGGGAGGAAGGCAGATGCTGGTCCCATAGCAGCAGAGATCTGCAGCATCAAGTTGAGGAGGTGATGTGGGCTTTACCACGGCTTCTGTGCATGTGGGGCAACCATATGGGAAACATAACCCCACCAGGAATGCAGGCTACTGAGAGAGCCAGGCACAGCTGCTGATACGGCCAAAAACTTATGTGAGTAAGTTATAAACTCCTGGAGCATCACTGAATTCCAAAGCCTCTTTCAGCTTCCCCTTTGGCAGGGGCCTTTGAAAATTCCTCTGAAGGAGCTGCTGCCAGTGGAGGGAGCAGCACACTCAGAAACGGTGCCCAAGGAAACACATCCACTCAGAGAGGGGACAACCAGGGGAAGCAGAGTGCCAGCCAGCCTTCATCCAGGTTTCCCACTTGCAAAAGTGTCTTGTCCATGCTTATGTGTGCATACATCTGGGGAAACCAGCAGCTAAGTCTGCGTGACTCTTCCCTTGTACTCTGCAGTCAGCAAGGACAAGCAGCACAGGTGACAAGAGGGTTTGTCTCAAGCATCCCATGAAAGCCAGCCAAACCCTGCTGATATGGAGCCCTGGTGCTTCCCTCCCTTCCCTCTCCTGCTGCTTCCCAATTGCTCCCAGAAAACACTGACCTTTTGCATCATCTGCAGCTCCTCCCGGAGGCACTGCACTTCCTTCTTTACGTACTGGAGCTCATTCTCCTTCACCCGCAGCAGCACCTGGGCCAGAGAAGGGGGACAGGAACCAGAGGTGACTCAAGAGCCACCGCCTCGGAAAGGCCGGCAGGCCCTGGCGCAAGCACGGCAGTGGAAAAGGAAGGAAGGGCCAGGAGGGCTGGGGCAGGAAACAGCGCAAGCAGCCTGCGAGAGCAGCGGAGGGGAGGCTTGCCTTCTGCTTCCTGCACCGTCCCCACTGCTCCATTCAGCACCTCCTCCCACCTGCTCCGAGCCAAAGCCATCAAGAAGAGAAGACCCCCGGGACAGGTGGGGATGGAGGCAGCAGGGCAGCCGGGGGACTCCCGTACCTCCAGCTCGCAGGAACTCCGCTCGTTGTTGTGAGAGGTGCGGTCCCCAGAGCCCCGTGACGAAATAAAGCTGCGCAGCTTCCCAATCTCATCCGACAGACGGGTCTGCAGCTCCTGCAGGCAAAGCCAAAAGATGTCAGAGTAGCCATGGCATGGACCTCTTACATGTCCTGACCATTCCATCTTCATGCCAGCCCTTGTCCAGCTTAGAGACCGTGTTGTAACCCCCGGTCCATAGGCAATGGCAGCATTTACATCCAGCAGAATACACTCGCCATATTCAATGCCACAGTTAAGACAGCCTCTAACTCTTAATCTTTTTCTTTCTGATGATAAAATCTCAGAAGGGAAGAAATATGAACAAATAGGGGAGTTTTAACAGAGGGGCTGTGCTGTGAGGGAGGAACATGCTCCAGTGCTCCACAGTCTCTGCTGGCAGGAAAGCCCTTCTCTTGCCTGATTTTTCCGGAGGAGGTCCTTCCCCTCCTGCTGACAGCGCTCCAATATCTGCTCCCGCTCTTCTGCCTTCTGGGTGAGCTCCCCAATTTCCAGGCACTTTTGGGAATACTGCTCAGAAAGCACCTGCAGTTCCCGCTTCAGCGACTCCACGTCCAACCTGCCAAAGAGGCACCAGATCATCGCTGCCCCAAAACCCTTTCCAGCTCCTGGCCCCTGGCACTGCCTTTCCTCCTGCCATGGCCAGCCTCTGCCCACATCAGTCGCTAGCACAAAACAATGATCCCTGTGAACCAGAGCTTCAGTTCCCACACTCCTGCACATGAGCGCCGTGCTTCTTGGAGCTCCAAGCCAGAAGAAATGGAGGAGCTTTCCATAAAGAAAATAGAGGGGAAATAGCAATAGGTATGAGGGAAGTGCTAGAGGGAAAAAAGCCAAGCAGGGGACAAGCCTCCCTGCCCTACAGCTCCAGCAGCCCTGGGAGCCACTACTGGGCATCCAGTACTCCTGAGGAGGGAGCTGGGGAAGTGGCAGGAGGAAAAGTTTGGGGCTAGATCTGCAGATGGAGTGTGGTGACGCTGGCACAAGGCGGCATCATCGGACAAGTGGAGTGAGAGAGGTGCTTTCTTACTGGTGCTGCTTCTGGAGGGCTTCTGGGAGAGAGCTGCACTGCTGGAAGCTCCGTGTCCTGCCCAGCTCCTTATTCATCTCCTCCCGGTGGGCTTTCTTCAGCGCCTCAATGGCTGCAGAGGGGGACAATGAGAAATGAGGGATCAGGCTGTGCCAGCTTCATGGAAAACACACTAGAAAACTAGCTAAGCTCTTGCCACTGCAGGTTTCCAGATCTGTCTTTGCAGATTCCTCCTCTTTCCCTTCTTCCCTCAGGGTATCCCCCACCGTCTCCACACTCCAGGATCATCATGCTGCCAAGGGGACATGGGACATGTGGGAGCTCTCTACCACTTCTGCCAGCCTTGCCCACCTACAAGAAGGTGCTGGTCCCCTTTCACCCATCCACAGAGACATGACCCCATTTCCTTCACTATCTTTACCACCCCATCTCCACCAGCACAGTCAGTGTGAGAAGCACCAAAGCTCATGCTCCAAGGAGCATCAGCCTTGCATCAGCACAGTCAACAGTGTGGCTCCAGATGACTGGGACCACTGGCTTCTTGCAAGAGACACTGGGGAGGGGCAGGAGGGACCCAGCTGAGCAGGGGCACAGCTTGGTGTTCACTCCTACCTGCTGCTGTTGCCGCTGCCTCCTCCGCCAGGAGCCGCTCCTTCTCCTGCCGCAGCCGCTCCAGCTCCCGCTGGTGGTGCCTCTGCAGCTCCTCCATCACTTGCTGGTGAGACGACTCCATCTCAGCCAGGCTGCGCTCACAGGCCTCCTGTTGTGAGGAGGAAAGGAGGCGTGAGAGACCAGGAGAGAAGAAGGAAGGGCTTGGGCCAGGACGGGCACCTGGCTGGGCTGATGTTTGCCTTTGCAAACTTCACCCAAGTCCAGGGACATTTTGAAAGTAGTGAGACTACTGCCCAGGAGGGTCTTTTCTTTCTGAAAGTGAGGTGGCACTTTAATCACTGAACACAACCATTTGACAGGGACACACATCTTGCAACCCCCCTTCGTGCTTTACAGAGGAAGAATGCTCCTCTGGCTCTTAAAACGAATGCAGCAAGACAGGAACATCTCTCTTGGTCCAAGAGCTGGGAATAACATGCCCAACACCACAGTCCTGACCCTACACTAGGCTGCACTGCCTGGCTGGAAGAGATCATCAGTGGGAACTGCATCTCAGTATCTGCCTTTTAAATGAAGCAGCATCCCCTGGAATCAATGAAAACCGAGCCTCCTCTCCTGAAAAGTGACACCCTGCACTGCCCTGTGACCTGACAGAGGCTGCCAAAGAGCCCTCCCCACAGCCTAATGGTTAGGGATCCTCCTCACACAGCTCTCCCTCCTTTGTGATGGCCCTGAGACCAAGGGGATGATTCTTTCTATGCTGAGTGCTGTGGTTAACTCGAGTTAGAGCAAAGCAAAGAGGTTCCCATCTTCATGCCATGCCTCCACTCCCCCTCCAGATGCTGGCAGCACCTCCCTGAGCCTCTCAGGAAGGACTTGCTCACCAACAAGCCATGCCATTATTATTAATAGCCTGAGCCTCAGAGACATCAGCAGAGAGCTAGGAAGACATCCCCCAGCAGCCCCTTGCCTTCCTATTCCTTCCCCACTAAGGCAAAGGCTCATACAGAAGACACTGGAACACATGTAAATGCAAGCCCTTCCTGGCTACTCCTCTCTACTGAGATGAGGGAAGCTGAACAGAACAACCAAAGGAGAGGAAAAGGTGAGGAATTTGGTGATCTGTCCACAGACCAGCTGCAACCCTTGGCAGACTGAGAGAGAAAGAATCCTTTGGGGAACAGCCAAGTTTGGCCTCAGATGTGAAATGCTGGCTTTTTGAGCCAAATTATTAGGAAGATAAGGAAGTTCCTCCCCACTGCTTTTGCTTTTTTTTTTTTTTGACCATAAAGAGGCCTGTGAGCTGTAAATATTAAATCACAGTAACACAGAGACTGGTAAGTGTCTGGGCTGGGTGCTACAGGGCTTGGGTTTCTTTATCTGTGCTAGGTACAGCCGACCCTCTGCAACAGACTTCACCAGCCCCAATTCCCTGCCCTGCCAACCCCCTCTGCCCCAGTATCTTCCAACACGTAAGGCCCATCCTGAGAACCCCACTATGTGGTAGAACAGCAGCCTCCCCACAGGAAATCCCCGTGGGATGTAACCCTGCTTGCTTTGGACGAGTCCATGAGAGGGCAAAATAAATAAACAAAGAAGTGAGAGGCTGAAGCATGAGCAAATTCTGCTTTGCTGGCTCTCCCACGTGCTGTCCCAGCAAATGAATGGGTTGTGCTGTCAAAGTGACCTTCAGGGCTCAGGCTGTCCCCAGGGACTGACTGACTGCTTTTAACAAGACACTCGGGAGCCCCAGTTAGCAAGAAGCACATGTGGTGAGCAGCAAACCACCAGGGAATGACCAGAGGCTCCACAGGAAGCTGCTGACCCACTCCTGAGCTGGGGGACAGCTTACACCCACGGCCCAGGCCAGCATCATGTCCACACACAAAGCGGGACACAGATCCTGCACCTCTCCCCAAATTCTCCTTCTCTCCCTTTGTAACCCTGGCCCCTTTAAGGCCAGGCAACATGCACCAGCCTTTATGTAATTAACATTGATTACAAACAGGCCCAGTTAGGGTCACCACGGCAACCCAATGATTAGCAATACCTGCTCGGCAATAAGCTGAGTCCCAGCATTTCCCAGTTTGGTACTGGGAGTGACCCCCGGGCCCAAGTCCTGCACCCTACTCACCTGTGAGATGTACCCTCGGGGCACGTGGCTGTCTCCCTGGGATTTTGCTGCCTCCCGAAGGCTCTCATTTCTGGCCCGGCAGGACTCCAGCTGTGCCCGCAGTGACTGGATCTGTGCCAGGCAGGACAGAGAAAAATGTTCAGCCAATGGTGGAAAAGTGCCATGGCCTGATCAACGTGCCACATCCAAACCCTGGGCTTAGGGATGGGGAGGACAATGCACGGCCAATGGAGGCATCTGCTTCCCCAGTAGCCTGCCAAGGGACCAAACTGTCAAAGCCAGCCCCAGCCTGGTTAGTGCTAGTGAGGAAAGAGGAGACATCCCAGCTTTCAGAGGTGGAGGAAACCACCACTGCACTTTCGAAGGCTGGCAGGTGAAGTGCTTGCAGGCTTGGGAATAGCCAGAGAAGAAAGGCTGTGAATGTACTCCCAGGAAACACAGATTCCACACAAGTAGTGCCACTAAAGAAATTATCCTGGACCAAAACATGGTCTGGGGAACCTCTGCAGGTGTGTGAGAGCTGGCCTCTTGCCTTACATTACCAGATTGCAAAAGTTTCCGTGCATTCGAGGAGTCAGAAGGAGCTGACATCTCCCTGCACCTCTGCCTTGCTCTTCTGCAGAGCCTCCTGCTGCCAAGGACCACATTAAGGGGCCACCAGAACCCCAGTTTCAGGGAGGAGGGATGCTCTTACCTCCTTTTTCAGCGCCTCACTGGTGTCTCCCTGCCCTCCCTTGCCCTGGTTCAGCAGTGCTGTCAAGGGCACCCGCTGCAAGTCCTTCAAGGGCAGGCGTTCCAGCTCCAGCCACTTCTTCTCTATCTCCTCATTCAGACGAATTCGTTGGTCCTCTGAAAGTGGAGGAGCGGGGAGGTCCTGCTCCCCGACCTTGCGGGAGGAGTCTCCTGCTGGGCCATCGCTGTTGGGGACCCTGCCATCGGGGCTCTCAAACCATTTCCGCCTCTCCTCCGAGCGCATGGCCAGATCTCGCTCCAGCTCCTCGTACTTGGGAGTTCGGTCGGAGATCCTCAAGCTCCCTTTCGTCCTCTGCAGGGACGCCTGATTCCCGGGGTCTTGTGGGAAGGGAGACAGCTCCACGTAGTCAAAGGCATGGCGCTGCCCATCCGCCTTCCAGTGACTGCCCTTTGAGTTCCCCTCGGAGCCCGAGCCCAGCCGCTGCTGCTCCTCCGCCCGGAGTGAGCCTTTCTGGGGAACGCAGTTACGGAAGTTCTCCTTGTTGCACTCCGAGAGTCTGAAAGCAGAGCAGCAACTGGTGAAGGAGAGGCACCATGTGGGAAAGGATGCCAGCAGAGACACTACCAGCTGCTCAAGGCTCAGACCCTCACTCAGCTCAGCCTTACAAAGCCCCACCCTGGGCGCAGAGCTGGGCCTGTAGCATCCCATCCCTCAGGGAAATGGATTTCTCCACCAGGCAGCAAGGATTCACCCTGGGTCCAGTGTAACCAAACCCTTTTCAGAAGGAGCAGAGGACAGCGCTGGTCTGGGAGTGCTGAGATTTCCAGAGGGGCCTTCCTGGCCCCTGCCTGTCAGGGTGGAGGGACAGCAAGGGAGAAGAGGACAAGCAGCACTGGGCAGCTCTTACTTGGTGACGTCTGGAGCACTGACTGGGCGCACATTCTTCCTCAGGGCCTCGATCCAGTTGCGCCGGATGCCAGAGGTCATTGCTGACAAGGTGAAGACGGCATCCTTTGTCTGCAACAGGGAGGTGACAGAGGCCCTGTCAGCACCTGGTGGAGGCGCAGCAGCTCCCACTTGTTCCCTGAGACCCACAGGCACTGGCATACACAGGTGCTGGGCTGTTAGAAAGGCTACCCTCTGTCTCAGGCTCCTGGGGACAGGTAGAGAGTTGGGAGAGGAGATGTGCGCTTTGAGAGGGAGCCTGTTACACTTCCTTCATGAGACTACCTCCAAGCAAAGGCAAAAGAAACCTTGCTGGCACACTGGGCCAAACATGCACTGGTGCAATCCAGCTGTTCAGGTGCTGGGAGTCAGGTGCCAGCACTGGTGTACAGCAGCAGGGCACAGGGAAACCCAGACCATGAAGTGCCCACCCCCGCACATCCACAGAAATACCATTTCTCACGCTGCCTTAGCAGCCACCTCCTGCTGCTACAACAAACAGCCAAGGACAGAACTGTACTGGGGCTGGATCCAGGGTACAGGTTGTCACTCAGAGCGTGGTCAGCCAGGTTACATCGAGATCTGCAGTGTTCACTGCTCCCCCCCGCAGCTGTGGAAAGTTGCCTTGGTCAACATGTCAATTAGACACTCCTGGCATTTAGCTTGGCTCCTGGACTACCTCCAGCACAGCCTTCAGCCAGCCCTGCAAAGCCTCCTCCTCCTCCTTCCTTCCTTTGCAGGAGGGCAGCCCTGATGTCCCAGAGCACTGTCACCCATGTGTCAAATAAACAACCTTGGGCCACCACGCTGGCACAAGATCCGTATGAATTGCCTCTCAGCATCTTGGCACAGGGACGGAGCGCACATTCCCACCCCGTGTCCCTTGGGGCTGCTGCTCCGTACACACGGTGCCGGACACTCACGTGTATCTGGAAGCCGTAGTTGCGCTGCACCGCGAACTCCGTCACATCCGTGCAGGAACGGAGGTCGATTTCTCCGTCAAGGTCATCAGCCTGCAAGAACAGTCACCCGCTAGGACATCAGTGCTCAGCCAGCTTTGAAAAATGCCACCTCTGCCTTCACCCCACAGTCCTCTGGGAGCCAGGCTCGGCTCTTCGGGAGCCAGGCTCAGTTCCCCAGCACAGCACGGCCTCTTCTAACCCAAGGGCTGCCAGCAGCATGGACGGAGAGCATCCCAGATGCCCAGCCACAGGACCAGCCCTTCTCCTCACCTCCCACCACTTATGCTCCCCCCAGACTTTGCCACCCTGCCTTCATCCTCTTTGTCACCTCTTGGCAAAGAGCAGCTTGGCACCTCTGCCATCCTTCAGGAGGACATGGTGCTGTCGCTTGTCCCTGAAGCACCCTGGTCATGCCAGAGCTGTGCTCCTCTCCCCGCTGGCCAGGAAGAAAGGGCTGGCAAAAGGCTGGCCATGCTTACCTCCTCTGCGTTCGAGTCCCGGTAATACCTCAGGCTCGAGTCAGTCAGCACAAACCAATGTTTCTTCCACTGCAGGAGCATCAGGCAGGGGGAGGGAAGGGAAAAGACAGGAAGGAAATGGATAGGCAGTTACCAGGGAAAGTGTAGGAACAAGGAGGGATGCTCTGCACTATGACCTCTTGGCCTTCTCTTCCCCCTCCTCCACATCCCTCCCAGATCCCCCTCATGACCCTCAGCTGGGGGAGAGGCACTCATGAACCTCTGTGTCCACACACAGAGAGAGGCACCTCCACCAAAGGTTTCCTGCTGCCTCTCCCAGAAGGAGAGACCTCAGTGAGCAAGGAGGAAGGAAATCAGCTGGCTCACCGAGGCTCTCTAGCAACAGGGGATAAGGGAAGAAGCAGACTCTCATGTGGGGCTTACCTCTCCCGGCTTGTCCAGGATGGACATCCATCCCTTCTTGAAATTGAGAAGATCCGGCTGGAAAACAAAAACCAGAGAATTACTGTCTTGGAGTTACCCACAAAAGGGCTTTCCATGCCAGGGGGTGGAAGGTGAGTCCCCAGTGGCAGAACAGAAATAGGAATAGCCTTTTAGGAAACTCATGGGGGTATGTGACCCTCTGGCAAAGGAAAACTGGGCATAGCTCTCAGCAGCAGGCAGTCATTCCTGTAAGAGGGAGCAGGAGATAAGGGAAGAGGTTTAAAAAAAATAAAGGAAAATATGCAGCAGAGAGGTTTCCACAAGGTGCCTCAGAGTTATTTATTCAGAGAGGGGGAGGCAGGGACAAGGAGAGTGGGCAGAAGGGAGTGCTCCACCACCTCCAATAGGGCTTGCCTCAGAGATGGAGGCAAAGCCACAAAGAACCAGACACGCCTTGTCCCAGCCCTGGCTGTCCGTGCCCCAGAGCTATGTCCCTCTGGTAACTTCACCACCAATAATTTATTAAAAACATAGTAGCTCAGCCCTCACCAAAAACCTACAGGAGGCAATTCAACAGCTGTGAAAACACGCTGACTTTAAACGATGTGCCCCAGGGTAGATATGAAGTCAGTGCTTGATCCTCTCCCTTCTCCCTCCAAGGTTCAACCCTCTCTGAGATTCCGAGAGTTTTTCCCTTACCCAGCTCTTTCTGCTCCCTCCCACTACAGAGCCTGCCCTCTGCCCAGCCACAGCTACAGAAGATAAGGATGAAGAGAATTTCACCCAGATCACCCTGCGCCACAGAGAAGTTTCCCCACACTCTGCCTCCTCCTAACCTCATGTCGCTGGTGCAGCATCCCAACCAGTTTATCTTCTTCGCAAAGTGGAGCACCAGAGAGCTGACTCAGGGGAACCTCTCTCCCTGGCTTTGCCCTCAGCTAAACAGGCTCGAGCTGGTCCCTCCTCCCAACCCTGCTGGCTCCCAGGAAGTTGCACCATCAAAGAATTCAGTCCAACGCCTCTTCTCCCATGGAAGGCAGTTTGCCAACCTGCCCCTTCTTCTGCAGCCGAACTAGGCAGGGACAGTGCTGGAGAAGTCACGGTACCAGAGCTGGACCTCCCAGAGGTCCAGTACCAGACCTGCCAGTCCAATGGAAGCCACCAGAAGTCCCCACATGTCACAACCAC
The DNA here is from genome assembly GCF_009650955.1 of Corvus moneduloides. Classification (NCBI taxonomy): domain Eukaryota; kingdom Metazoa; phylum Chordata; class Aves; order Passeriformes; family Corvidae; genus Corvus; species Corvus moneduloides. The sequence continues at coordinate 23,528,393 of NC_045479.1, read as the reverse complement.
CAGCTGAGACAGAGCCGCTGAGAAGGAGGTGACACAGCAAGCCGATGGCCACTCCACATCCCCTGAACAAGCCCAGTGGCCAGCCACAGCTGCCCCACAAGCCCAGCTCCTTGGCTGTACAGACAGGCCAAGCCCTTCCCTGCTTTCACCTCCCTGAGCTGCTGCTCGTGGGTTACACCCAAGGTTATGGGGAGGCAAGAGCCGAGTATGTGCCGGCCCACCCTGGCACTCTGGCTATTGGTTCGAGCAGGAGCAAGGAGTCCTGCCAAGGAAAGGGTCACCGCCCGCTACAGCTTCAGGCCTGGCCAGAAGCATCCGGCAGCCCCGAGCTCCCTGGGAAGGGAGGGAAACCAGAACGAAAGGACATGGGGGGCTCCCAAACCTCACCTCCTGCTGAGGTGAGAGGCACTGCTGGCAGCTAGGAGAAAAGGGACATTTATGCATCCTCATCAACCCAGACGTTGTGGTGGCTCCACTGCTGCCCTGAGAAAGCACCCCAAAAATTAATTCTTTCTCCATGGCAGAAGCTCCACCCTTTTTCCCGTTATTCCTTCCAGCCTGGTGACTTAAGCTCTAGCTCTGAATTCAGAGTGGTTAGAGGGAAGGAAAGGAGACAAAACATCAAAGTACAACCTCCCCCCGCCTGGGACACACGAGCGCTCAACAGAAGAGAGAGAGATGGGCAGGCTCCACAGAGGCAGAAAAACAACATGGGGAGAGAGAGAGCAAAAGGAATCCTGGCTAGGGCTGCCGTACAGATCAGCTGGGTCTCATCTTATCGAGGATTTACAATCCCAAAGCATTAGTTGCCAAAATAATTAATATTAACGGAATGCATGTCGCTGGGAAAACCGCCACGAAGTCCTGCCAGAACTGCTGCCCCCAGTGCAGTGCCGGGGCCAGAAAATCCCCCTGGAGGTCTTCTCCCAAGTAGGCAAACTGCACAGGGTTTCTGCTTTCCTTGCCAACCCTAGACATGGAGCTGCAGCTCTATAGAATTGTCTTTGAACTATTCTTGTCATAGCGGGGTCAGTACCATAAGCTGAGGCCTACTTGATAAACAAAGTACTTAAAACCACTTTTCTTCCCTACCCCACAACCAAATTCAGTCTCCTCACCCAGCATAAAAAGCTCAGGGTACTGTCAGAGAAGAGCGTGGGGTTCAAACAGAACCTCATCCAGAGGAAACGGCCCAGCAGTGGGAGGAGGAAACATCCAGGAAAGCCGAGCTGCTGGGAGAGATCCGGGTGCCGGAGATGCAATGATGTGGCAGGATGCACCCCCAGCAAAATGCATGGCCCTGCAGCTCGGGGCTGCAGATGGCTTGGGAGATGGTGGCAGTGATTTTGCCCAGTTGCATCCATACCCACCAGAGTTTTACATTCAGCCCCACAGCCGGCCAGGTAAGGCACTGGAGGGAGTCTCAGGCAGCTGGGGACATAGGTGATATCTGGAAAGACTGGCTTGCAACAGCAGGTTAAGGAGCGGCAGCTGCCTGCTCTGGTTGAAGAAGGGCTACAGGGAAGGTGATAACAGTCTGTAAGTATCCGAAGAATGTAAACACCAAAGAAGGAAAAGGGACAGGGTGGGAGCAAAGGAATGGTTCCTGGGTGGTACTGAGGCGCCAGGATGGAGAAGTGGAGGAGAAGAGGCTGCAGAAGGCTGAGAAAGCTCAGTGTCCAAGCAGGATGGTCAGGTGTGTCCTTTCATCACCAGCCTCTGTCATCACGGTGCCTCCTGCTTTTCCCAAAAGCTCCTCAGGACTGCAGGTTCTGGGGCACTGCTTCCTCTCACCTCCGGGAGATGGTGCAAGGGGCTCTCAAGCCTCCCGGAAAGCACAATGTCACCTCTAAAAAGGGAACCCGCTCCACAAGGGGTGGGCCCCAGGCCAAAACACAAAGCAAAACCGCTCCAGCTCACTTGGGTGAAAGCGAAATCACTCCCAGGCTGGGGCACACACGCAGCTCCCGAACCTACACGTGCAGTAAGAAGAGCCAGCGGGCGACGAGCTGTCCCTTTCCCACCGCCCCCGTGCGAAAGGCCGGCGGGCACGGCCCAGCCTGTCACCTCCATTACCCCGCTGGGGCCGGCAGCCGCCCGTGCCAAGGAAGGCTCGCCCCAGGGGTGGGATGCTCCCTGCCCCAAACCGCATCTGTTTTCCCACAGCGAGCAGGAGCTCCCCACGCCCGGGGGGACCACGAATTTCGCATCCGACTGCGGTCATCGGTGCGGTGAGCTGGCCCGGCCTCAGCCCAGTCCACGCTCACACTTATCGGGGTGGGGTGGTGCCCGCCGGGGGCGAAGCGGCCGCGGGGAGCCCCCGGCGGTGATGGGCAAAGGGAGCCAAGGAGGAACCGTCACAGCCTCGAGTTCCGGGGCCAGAGTCCCCCGGGGAGCGGCGGCTCCAGAGACCCCCGGAGCGGAGGGACCCCCGGAGGCGGCGGCTGACAGCTGGGATCCCCCGCCCCTCCCAGCCCCGGGCTGTCCCCCGGGCTCCGGAGGAGTCCCCGCGACCACCGCCCGCCCAGCCCCGAACCCCAGGTCCCGACTCACCGTCATGGCGGGGGCGCCGCGGCCGCCGGGGCCGGGGCCGGGGTCGCGGCGGGGCCGGGCGCTGGCAGCCAGGGCGGCGGGGCGGCTTCAGCGCCCGGGCGGCTTCCGCGGCCCCACCATGCCCCCTCCGCCGCCCGCCCCGCGATCCCCGCGCGCCTCTGGCCTTTTTTAAAAAATTCTTTAGAGAGAAAAAAAAAAAAAAAAAAAAAAAAGGAAAAGGAAAGGAGGGGGGAAAAAAGAAAACCACCTCAAAAAACTTTTCTTTCCTACCCCCAGAACTTCCTGGGAGGACCCGGGCAGGCCAATGGCAGCCGCCGCCACCGCCCCGGCCGCCCGCAGCCAATGGAGCCGCCGGGGCGGGCGAGGCCGCCGGTCGGCACGGAAAGGGGCGGTGGCCCCGGGGCGTTGGGGACGGGACGGGACGGGGCCGATGCTGGGGCTGAGCCGTGTCCCCTTCTCGCCCCGCTGGCCCGGGAAAGGTGAAGCCCTGGGAGGGACGGGCTGAGCCGCTGCTGCCCCGGGAAGGGACTGCCAGGAGCCCAGCCCTTACCCAGGCAGGGTTTGCTCTCAGGCTGGGATTTTTCGCAGGCAGGGGTTTTCAGCAGTGCACACAATGGAGTCCTCGCCTTGGCTCCTGGGGCTGCTCGGTTTTATCCAACGAGCCACCAACTGAACCTCTCTGGGCACGTGGCAGGGGTGGTAGGAGGTCATGGGGAGACTCCGGTGCCCCTGGAAAGCCATGCCAGCTGGCCTCAGAAAAGGAAATTGCTAGAGAGGGTCCCAAAGGAAAAGGGGAGAGGGACTGTGCATCACAAAATGCCAGGCTCAACCAGGCAATCATACTGAGGTGATGCTTCTTGCTGCAAGGCAAAGGGAAGGTGCCAGAGCTCAGTGCTGAAGAAACCTGGCACAGATGGGGCAATCTGGCCCTGTCATACAGGGTGAGTTCAGGCTTTGGGCTCCTCTCTGGCCCGATGCAGGGAAGTGAGGGAAAGGATGCCACCCGTTTCAACTTTCAGAGGCCTTTGACAACCTCTTTCCTGGCTGCAGTTTGTTCTTGTATGAAGAACAAAGCCAGGTCCTAGCAGAGGATGACCTGGCCAAGATGACTGATGGGCACGGGGGGACAGAGGCAGGAGCTTGTGTGCAGCCACCAGCTACATGGGCTCCCGGGATACTTTCTGCAGCCCTCCAAAGCTGCTGCAGTGCCATTTCACAGGAGCGCCAACACAATACACTGTATCTTCTTTCACACCACTAAAGCCCACTTCATCCCCATAAAACCCTCCGTGCTGTCACAGCACTGGCCAATAATAAAGCAAAGAAAAGCAGCTATACTGAGATTTTAGTCCCAGGTCTACTGTTCGCCCTTCTCTGGCTTTATAAAAAGGCTCTGTGCCTCAGTTTCCCCACTCGAGACATGGGTGAAGGACAAAGTGAAGGGGAGTGTTAGTGAGCATTCAGGACATCATAGGAAGGCAGCGCCATGCTCAACCTGCTCGGATCAAGTGCTGGAGACCTCGGTCCTGCCCACAGTGACCCCCAGAGAAGGGCAGCTGCCCTTCCTCACAATTCCCAGGGCCTGGCCCCTACCTTGTTGCGCTTCTTACTGGCATTCAAATGTGGCTGTGGGCTTCCTGAGGAGCCAGTGCTGCTTTGCGGTGTGAAGGTGCTTCCACCCAGCTGGGGCTGCAGGGGAGAAAGCAGGACCTGAAGCCATTGGGGTTTAGTCCTCACCTCAGTTTCCCAGATCCAAGCATCCATCTCCTGGCATGGGCCAGGGAGGAAAGCATCTTGTCTCCTCCCAGTGCCAGGCAGGCAGCAGAGTTTCCCCAGAGAAGCAGAGGATCTGAGGGAACTGGTGCACAGAATTGCAGCCCAGGGCACCCACCCAGTCTGTGCTTGCCAGTTTTAGGCCTTGCAGTGTCCCCATCACCTCTGGCTCCTGCCTTACTCACATGGTAAATGAGAAGACTCTTGGTCCCCCAGTCACTTTCCAGTGGCTTCTCAGGGTTGTGTGTATCTTGTGCGAGCTTGGGACCCTTCCAGTCCTCCTCCAGATCCTGTACTGGACTCTCAGGCCTTCTCCAGCTGTCATCTGACCGTAGTCCCACATCCAGACACCTAGCAGGGTTTTTCCAGTCCCTTTCCAGCTGGCGCATCACATCTGCATGGCACACGGGCATCTCTTGGCGCTTCCAGTCCTTCTCCCACACCTGTGCTTGGCGGGCATCCCCCCGGCCCCTCCAGTCCTGCTCCAGTGGCCGTGTTGGGCTCATGGGGTGCAGGGGCTTGCCTCGGCCTTTCCAGTCACTGCTGGTGCCCTTAGAGGGTTGGGAGGATGTCAGCTTTTCCCGCAAGCTCTGCCAGCTGCATTCAGATGGCTTCCTGGGCCCTGCAAGGTGCAGCGGCTCCCCTGGCTTCGCTCGTTGCCTCTCTGCCCACCGCACCAAGCTGGGAGCGGAGCTCTCCTTTTGGCTTTTCCTTGTGCTCTCTGTACGTCTCCCAGGACTGAGGGCCCGTGGTGGTGGCCCTGCCCGGCTCAGCCTGACATTATCTGAGCCCTTCCCAGCACTTGTAGGGTGCAGGGAATCTCCTTGGCTCTTCTTCTCCAGTGCTTGCCGTATACCCCCTGCTTGCCAGGTGGCTCGGCCCCTCTCCAAGTTTGGGGACCGGGCAGGCTCCCCTCGGCTTCTCCAGCTTTTCTCAGTGCGACAGGGACGGTTCAGGGGCTCCCCTGCTCTCTTCTCCGACCTGCGGGCTGGGCTTGCAGAGCGTGGGCTCTGGCTGCTTCTCTCCAGCAGCCAGCCAGGGCTGGCAGGGCGTGGGGAGTCCCCCCGGGTCCTGTTTGCCTTCTCGGGGTGCCGAGCTGGGCTGGGGGAACGCCAGGTCTCCTTGGGGTCTCTGCTGCGCTGCTCAAGCTGCCAGGAGAGTCGCTGACCCTAGGTCACAGGGGAGAGAGAGCAGAGAGTCCTCTTAAAAAAAAAGTGCCAGTGAGCAGAACAAGATGGGATTAGGGCTGGCAGGTGATTTGGTTAAATGTTTCCCCAGAGAACCCTTGCATTCCTGTGCATGGAGCCAGTCCATACTGCAGAGAAGCCTCTTGTACCCAAAGGGTGAAAGGGCTGCTGCAATTCAAGCAGCAAGGGTCCCAGTCCATGACAGCAGGACAGCTGGGATTAGAGGGAAGAGGGAGAAGGGGAATGAAAAAGGGAAGCATGTGACAGAAATAGAGGAAAATGTGGCAGGAAAAAGCAACTCAGCTTGGAGAGTTGGCATGAGGTCCTGCTGTGCAGCCAAGCCTCACCTCCCTGGGCAGGCTGGGACTGGACCGCCTCCGAGTTAGGTGGCCTTTGCTGGGTGGCACCGGCGTCTTGCCATCGAGCCGGTCCACACGGCCCTCCTCCAGAGCCTGGAAGGCCTCCAGCGTCTCTGATTTCCTGTGGGCACACACAGTTGGTCCAGCTGCCACCCTGCTCAGCTTGGAAGCAGAGCCCCTGCAAACCCTGCTCCACCACAGCCTGACCCCACAGACCTCCACCTGCCCCAGACACTGTGTGCGCCGTAGCCTCTCCCTGTCCCCATCAGCCACCTCAGCTTTCATATCCTGCTGCCTCACCATGTCTTCTTCACACTATTCCTCAAGCTTCCCTCCATCTTTACATCCCACCCACTCGCCCAGGATAATTTCCCAGTCCCTCTTTATGTCCCCTCCTGCCCTGTGCTACCAGTGCTGGAGCTGCTCTTGCCTCTCCAGCCAAAGCTCAAACAGCTACTGGGTACTTTTTGGCATCCCCCATCATTTCCTGAGTGGCTCCTACAGTGAATGCAGAATCCCTGGGGAACTATTGATGCTGGGATTGGGGAACACCTCTTTCCTTCCCTTTTTACTGGTGGGAGCCCTGCTTTGCAGCATGTCCTGCAGCTTCCAGGTGGCTGTGAGGATGAGGAAGGTGGGCTGCTCCCTTCCAGCGGTGCAGCTTGTCTCCACCCTTCCAACAGCCTCAGCTGCCTGTGTGCCACAATGGAGGAGGCTCTGGGCCTAAACCCAACCCTTGCTTTGAGGGAAATTTAAGCACAGCTGAAAGCTGAGTTCTGCCGTCTAGCCCTGCCTTCCCCCTGAAGCACAGCGATTCAGAGGTGGGGGCCCCCCAACAGCGTAGAAGGGCAATCCCCAGCCTCTGACCACTGCGGAGTCCCGCTGCTTCTCACCTGCGTTCGCATCCAAATATCCTCTCCACCTCCACTCGGCCAGGGCTGAGTGTCCGGGAACCATAGCGGTCAACAGCGTCCCGCTGGCTGAGGCGCTTGGCCTTGGGCAGGTCTGCCAGCACCGTGTACTCCTGCCTCTCCAGCCCGTGCCGCCCCTCTGCAGCCCCACCGCCGGAGTGGCCGTGGGACTCCCGAACCCGTGGGCCAGAGAGGTGCCCACTGCCACCCAGGGAGTCACTACGGGCCGGCGGGGAGCCAGCTGGGGCACGCGGCAGGGTGGATGCCCAGGGAGGGTCAGTTTTTCGGTGCTTTGGCCAGCTCTCCTCGGGCTTCTGGCTGGCAGCACGGTGCTCTGGGACGGGGAGAAGGCCGTTACTGGGGGAGGCGCGAGCGACGCGGGATGCCACCACGTCCACGGCAAAGCAGGTCTTCGGAGGAGAGCTAGAAATGGTCCAGGAGGGCAGAGATAAAACCCAGACTCCCTCGAGGCAGGGTGGGAGCACTGGAACACAGCACTGCGAGCCGAGGGCATGCCAAACCATGCAGATAGAGAACACCCGAGATGCCCACAGCTCACGGTCAGCACACACACAGATGGACTCTCACGTAGTGCCCATGGATGTGTTGAACACTTCCTGGGACTGGAATTAGCTAAAGAGATGCTAAATCTAAATAGAGATCTGCCTTGAACCTCAGAGACCCCTGGGTGGAAAGCAGACCAGAACCAGGATCTCACACAGGAGCAAACCAAGAGTACCTGCTTTCAGCGGACAGATTTCTTTCCTAAAGCCCTGGGCTTCAGTTCTCACCCAGGATCCGGAGGGAACAGGCTGAGCCCACCTGGGTCTGTCTGCCTGTGGGGCTGGTGACCGCACCTCCTCCTTATGGCCCAAGTAGCTCATCATGTCCCGTTTGCCCGATCCCAAAGTGTTGTCCCACAACCGGGTCATCTCCCCTTCCTGGGAGACAAGATAGGGCAGATCTCTGCAATGGGGACTAGTAGCTTTTGTGGGCTGGAAGGAGGTAAGAGCATGTATGAAAACTCACAGCCTGTTCAGCCCAAAGCTGCTGGTGAAAAGGAACCACCAGAGGAGGAGCTGTGTGAGTATAAGATGATCCCAGACCAACGATGGCAAGGAACAACACAGGGAAGTCCACATGGGAGTATCCGAGAGCAAATCTTATGAGCTCTTTAAGGGGAGAGCTTCCTTTGTGGGGACTAAGAGTCTCAGCTGATCCCCCCTTGCATCTCAGGACCTTAGAATCATAGAATATCTCAAGTTTTAAGGGACCCATAAGAATCATCAAATCCATCTCCCTGCACATGATGGGCTCTTTCTTCCATCTGCCCAAGGCAGGAGAGCCAGAGGGGCAAATTCAACACGTCTGTGTGCCCAGGAACCTGCTGAATGGGCCCAGCAAAAGTGGCACTGAAGGGCCAAGGGGGCTGGGGAGACCAAAATAACCCAAACCACAAGAGATCCCCATCTCACCCTGGCAAGTGTGGAGTTGGCTTCGGCACAGGCGCTGGGGTCGGTGCCACTTTCTCTGTGCTCACCCTCAGCTCCGGGGCTGAGTGGGGGATATCGCCTGCTCTCGTGCCAGCTGTGGGGCAGGGAGAGAGGACAGCTGGTGGTCAGCACAGCCTGCAGAGCTCAGGGGCAAGTGACAGCACTGGCAGCCCAAGCCACACTGACTCACTCTCTACTGGATGGGCAGAGGCTGGCAGAGCCCATCCTGAGGCCACCAGCCTTGCTCTGGAGGGAGTGAGGATGAAGGAGACTCTTTCAAGGGCCCCCTGACCTCTCCTGGCACAGCCCAGAGGAACGGTCAGAGGGCATGGCATGGGGATTTCTCAGTCCTTCTTCCCAGGCACCAGCGTGCAGAGCATCAAGGAAAAGGCAGCTGATTTCCCCCTGCTTGGCTTCCCGCTCCCCCTCCTCTGTTCTTCCCACCGAAGGGGCCTGTCGGAGCAGCAGGGCTCCCGGCCGGTACTCACCGCTCCGTGCCCTCTGCCGGGCCCACACACACGTATACCTCGCACTGCGGGGCTAAAATATGGAGGGAGTCCCAGGGCTCTCCCGGGGCTGCGTCGCTGCAGGCATCGCGCCCTGTGACTTCCGTGGCATGATCCTGTGAGGGAGAAGGGGTGCAACGGTGCTGTCAGCGTGCCAAGGACGAGGATGAAGGCTGCCCCTTGGAAATGCCTGCTTCTTCTACCTCCTCCGAGAGCAGCCTGGCCTCCAGGGCTCTTGGTAACTCTCCCAGCCCACCGTTGAGATTTTTCTCCTACGGTAAGAGGCCAGAGAGGCCCAGCACACTTCTACTTGATGCCGAATGCTGCAGACATCCCAGAGACTGCATGTGTGGATGAGGGCTCAGGGAAACTGCCCCCCCCGTGGTCGGCACTGATGCTGCTGGTGGCCGCTCTCCCTCACCAGCAGGATAGCTCAGGGAGAGGTAGTGGAGCCAAGAGGAGGGAAGATTTTTGCAGAAAAGGCTGTAGTCCCAGCCTCTGCCTCTCTCTGTCAGATCTTGCAGGCATCTCAGCATCCTCCCTGGCTCCTGTTACCTGCGGGGCTTATGAGCAGCAGTGGGGGAGGCTCCAGGGAGCCGGCTGTCTGCGCCGCCTTCCCTTCAGTGTCTCGCCCGCACCAGGATTCGCTCAGAGGTGACAGCTCTGAGCAGATCGAGGGTGAAGGGCTGAGGTAACCTTAGAGGGCCCAGGGCCGGGAGGAGAGGGGGAGAGGGCGAGAAAGAGAGAGGGAGGTTCATTACTATTTCATCATCCCTGGCCAGTCGCTCCTGGAGGACGTCAAACAACACGAAACCCTCTGTGAACATGAAACCAGCTGTCACCCAGTCGGAGACAGCCAAGTAGCTTCCAGTGTCCAGCCCTGTCCCAAAGGACCGTTTGGGGTCGAGGCACCTGGAGCCCAAAACCCCATGAGATTTATCCCTCTCCTGCCTTCTCCTCTGGGAACAGCTTGCTGAAGCTGCCTCAGGGACAGGACTGAGCCCTGGCCCCAAGCCAACAGCTGAGGCCACAGGGAATCGACCAGGACCACATTTAAGGTGAGGCAAAGCTGTAAATGCCAGCAAGCATCAAGCAGAGATTAATACAGGGTGGGTCCCTGCTCTGCCGGTCTCCGATTCTCTCCGTGTAGCTTTGCATCTGTGACACCCCTGCTTTCTCTTCCAGGGTCTATCAAGCCCCTCGTATCCAATGTCCAGCACTTTCCTGCTAATCTTGGCTCCCAGCTTTGGTCTGGCACAGTTAAATTAAGCACTCCTATGCCCGGAAAGACCCTCTGCCCATACAGCTTTTCCCCCACAACACATCTAGAAATCCTGGCTGAGCCTTTGTTTTAGGGATTTCCATCTCTACGTAGGCAGGTGGAGTCCCAGTATAGAACAAAGAGGCCCTGAATGAAGTATCCACAGCCTCCAGGTGGGATGGAGGAGCTCACCTGGGTAGCATGCTGGTGAGCCCCTGCGGCTCGGAAACAGTGCTGGCACAGGCTCTTTGCAAATATGTTGGCTTCAAAGTTCATGCAAGGCACGTCATCCACTGAACCAGACATTGTGCATAGCAGGGACGAAGATCTTTGGCTGATGGGCTACTGGCGGGGGCCAGCCAGGAGAAAAAGGAGGAAGGAACAGCAGCAGAAGCTGTGGAAGCAGGGATGTTATTTCCACACTGAAGTTTGCTGCTCCCAACTGTCAATACTGGAATCAAAGGGAACCCAGGTACAAGGTGACCCATATAAATACAGAAAAGAGTGGGCTCTAGGAGGGACCTCTTATAGAAGGGGCACTGCACCCTGAAACGACTGCTGACACCCCCCAGTTTGGGAGTCCTTGCGAACAGTCCTTGTGTCCTGCTATTTTGTTTGATGGAAATGTTCTTCCTCTCTTACAAGGCACAAAACTGAAACCTTTCTTCTTAATTATGTTGCTCATAAAGGGATGGCTCTAAGCAGGTTAGGAAATTTGGAAACACACTGAGACTCTTCCTAAACTTGTTAATCCTACCAAAATTTTGAGACCTGTAGGGCAACTGATTGCAAAACTGTGAAGGGCAAGCATTGCTAGCACAACAGCTGGGATCCACCACTTCTCTTCTGGTTTTTTTGCAAGCATCCTGTCCACCATCACCTCCTCTGTCCTGCAGAGTTTGAGAGTGAGTCCTCAGATTTGAGGATGTGATCTGAGCTGGGAGGGTTCTGCCTAATTTGCCCGGAGGAGGCACCAACAGAAGGACAGGAAATCAGACCAGCATCTGAGACGTGAACATGCCGCTGGTGCCCTAAACATGAACACTTGAGTCAGAGCAGCTGACCAGGGCTTTAGCTGCTCCCCAAAACAACCAAGGCCAAACGTCAGTGCCAAAACCAAAGCTATAGTATTTGTTTGTCAGTGCACTTATTTTCAGTACAGCAAGTTGCACTAGGTGCCAGCCTTGCAGCATCCTTCCTCGCACTGGGGCATGTTTGCTTGACTTGCTCACACGAAATGCTAGACGGAAGCCTAAGCACTCCCCTGCCAGGGATGCAGCACTAAACACGCCAACATCGCTGCCCACCACTGCCCACTGACTGCCACCCGTGGCTGGAGCCCCTGGTACCCCACTGCCTGATGGGCAAATCATTGCTCCCCACATCCCTCGGGGCCTACTGAGGGGATAATGCTGCGATCCCCAGGGCCTCTGGCATGCATGCAGGCGGCCATGCTCAGTGCTCCCAGTGCCCCCCAGTGCCCCCAGTACCTCCGCTTCCCTATGGCTCCCAGCGCCTCGCCGCCCGCCGGGCTCCCCCCCTCAATGGAGCTCGCCGTGGGAACCGCGGGGCGCGAGGCCCCGCCCCCTGCCCGCTGATTGGCCGTCGCCAGGCGGTGATTTGAATACCGCGCCCTGAGTGGCCGGCGGCGGCGCGCGGCCATGGCGCCCAGGGGCGCGGGCTCGCACGTGTGGCGGGCAGCGCGCCGGCGATCGAGCGGCCGCGGCTGCGGGCCGCGCCTGGGCACGGGCACCGCGCTGCGCCTCGGCCCCGGCCCTTCCCCGCCTGCGGCTCCCCAGGCACCGCCTCGCCGCCTGCCGAGGGCCTTCCCCAGTGCACCCCGGAGGCAGCACCCCAGGAACAGGTTAGCCCGACGCCGAAGCAGATGCCAAAGTAGCGGACTTACCCGCAAGCACTGAGATAGCGAAACGCCACCGTGTCCCAGCACAGCTCTAGCAGGGGGTCATGCCTACCCACAGCACTCAGAGATTTGTCTAACGTGGGCTTTACCTGCCAAGCACAAGCCCTGCCTGACCCTTGCTATTTCTATCGTAACGCCCTTAGCATCTGTCCTCCACTGCTCCTTTTACAATTCAAACTCCTTCTCTTCCCGATGCTGGTGAGAGTTACAAAACATCCAATTTCACTTTTTGTTTATTCATTAAGGGCAGTCTGCAATCCATTCCTCAAATCTGTCTACCCCACACAACCTATTATTCAGCTCCCATTTAGTCCCCAAAAGTTCTTGTCACTCTCCCAGTAACTTTTTCCTTGAGTTCATTTCTGGAACACACTGCTGGAAGCAGCAGTGTGACTGTACTGAGTACAGCCTTGAGCTTGATACACTACAAAAGCAATAACGACACTGCACTGATTATCACACAGCTCATGCACACACTGCAACCATTCCTCCTTTTTGCTGCGCTCCAATTTTCCCCAACTGTCTGATCTTTTTGGCTCCCAGTCTGCTTTTGATCCTTGGTAATCCCAATTATATTTTTTGTGTGTGCATGTGCGCGGAATCGCAGTCTAGTCAGTGAAAGCCATCATGCATGGCAATCCCAGTGTGGCAGCCCATGTCAAAGCCCTGCATCTCTGTGTGAGCCTGGGGCACATGCACAGCAATGTGCAGGTGCCCGAGGTGACCCAGCTGCAGAGCCACGTGTGAAATGCCTGTGGAAAAGGGAGTTCACAGGGAGCTGCTGGTCTCTGCTTTTCCTTTACAGAGCAGCAACTGCACTAGCATGTTGATTTTTGCAAATACCTCACATTTTTCAAGTACCTTACATTTGGAAGCAGCCTCCTCCTGAGCAGCTCAGGGGGGAAAAAAAACCAACATAATGCTCAAATCCATCTTGAAAACAAGTGGAAGCATCAAACAAGAATTTTAAGCCAGTCTGGTATGAAGAGTGATGTGTCTGGCAAACACTTAACTCACTAACTTGTGCGTGGAAACTCATATCCTCAGTTCAATACATCTGGGGGTAGCCTGACTGTACACCCTGTGCATAACAAAAACACCAGGCTACGGCTGAGTCAGTAATTCACATTACAAAATACAGCCTTAATCAATCAAATGGAGAAATCAATAGTGTAGTGAACAATCCTGATGGTTAATGCTGAATAGGATTTAACAGATCTGTTCTCAGTTTTTCCATACACTTTTTTGGTTTTTTTGAATTTCAAAACTCCTTTTCTAGCAGGAATTGAAAGATTTCAGAGCATGGAAGAGGCTGTTAGACATTTCAGCTGACACTTGAGAAAGCCTGAAAGATGTTATGAGGCCAGGGAAGCAGCAAACTAAAAGTGAGATTCTTCTAGATCACCTGGCAGCAAAATGACAAAAACAGAAGTCACTCTTAACACCTCATCCGGAATATGATGAGGTCATCCAAGAGGACCTCTTGGGTTCTTTGGCTGAGATCCAGTTCAGCATCACGCTTTTGGCCTTGCCCGAATTGTGTTTTTGCAGCTCTGAAACACCCAAGAACACCACTTGAGACAGGTGGATAGGTAAGGTCACCCATTAAATCCCATGACCTTTCTGGCATGGCCTTTAAGGCAGCGTTTGAGAACTATTTTGGAGGTGAGAAAACAACACACAGCCCTTAATAATGTCACTGAGTTTATTCAGTGTTAGCGTCCAAGAACTCAGCCCAGGGTGGGACTCTGAATCCAAGCATCCAAGGCACCAATGATAACAGCGTCCATTTCCCCAGCAATTACCTTCTTCAGAAGGGAAAGGGAAGTGCAAGAGGACCCCAGATCTTACCACAAGCATGTGTGTCACCCGGTTCCCTCCAGAACCCTCCCTCCTGCAGAAATTGCGCTGCTGCTGCCAGTGTTAAGATCATACCCTCCCCCTTAACACACTCCGGAGGATGGCTCTGTGTGCACACCCTCCAAGAAACGATGGAGAGATACATCAGGCCGGTGCCATTCGCTTTAGCAGCTGGTGGCCATCAGCATCGTTCTGATGTTCCTCCATGCAGCCTCAGGCACTGGTTTACTCTTTTCCCTCCCATTTCTGGCATGAGGAATCTATTTACTTGCCCATTGCTGGGTTGCAAATTTTTCTGGTGTGGGTTTTGGACACATAGGCCTTTTCTTTCTTTGTCATTTCCTTTCCAGTGCACACATGGCATGGGAGGAGGCCTGGCTGACAGAGGCAGAATACTCCACAATACTCCAGGACAGAGGCCAGCATGCTGCGTGGGCTCACTCTCCTCCTCAGAGGATTCACTCAGTTTTGCCACCAGTATTCCTAAATCCCAACCATGCAAAGATTTTTTTCTCCCCCTGCCGGAGGCAACCACGCTAAAAAACATACACTGAGGTCCTAAGAAGAAAGGCAATTAGCTGCTAATAACTGTAGGAACCCTGAGGTAAAGGGCAAGGGCAGCCTCTGCCACTCCCACCCTGGAGAGGGCCACACACATTCAAGCAAGGGCATTAGGGCATTTCATACTCCCCTGAGCTATCGCAGTTACGATCGGCATATTCAGCAGACAATGGAATGAGCCATTCCTGCTCTAGCTGGCCCTGCCTTGCCACAGAAATAGCTCCTAGCTATTCCATTTTCCAAGCACCAATGGATTTCAATATCCTTTAAACACCAGGAATTACTTCCCCCTCTTTCCAGTTGGTACCGGCCTTAGCACAGCTCCTGTCGTGCTTCAAATAAGTCACAGATTTTTTTTTCTTAGCAAAATGACTTCAAATTTATTCACAAAGTTACCCAATTTCACCTGGCACAAGTACCAAACAAAAAGCACCCCTGCATTCAGGTGTGGCACTGTGTGTGTGGTGAAGAAACACACGAGACAAGATGACACTATGGCTCCATGGAAAAAGGATTTACTGCACAGCAGAAATGCCAGGGCGCTGTTGCAGGAGTGCAAGCAGAGCTCTTCCAAGTCTCTCACATTGCCCTGACAATGATGTGCCTGTTGGACTCTGCCCCAGATCGTCTTCTTTGATAAAGCCAAGTATCAGCTCTGAAAGAGGGGGCCCCAAGGACAGAAGGGTTATGCCAAATAGAGAATGTGATCTTCAGCAGAAATTTTTAAGAGGTTCTGTGGCACCCAGACACTTAGCTGGAGATCACTGCAAAAATAAATGGGTAGAGCGTCTAGTCACCCTGGCCAGCGTTCAGGAGGCTACAGAAAGGCTGAACCGGGCTCACTGCTAGTCAGAATCCCAAGTAAACACAGTGCTTGCCCACAATGACAGGGTCCCAGTGAGCAGCAGGCCAGATGTGGAGCACTGTCCCAGCTGGTGGTCCGAACATTAGTTTCTCTGTTAATCTTGGTCACGGCCCATTTTGCCCGTCAGTCTCCGTCGCTGAGTCTTGGTGGTTCGCCCTGTGCTGGGCTTCTGGATTTTCTTACGTGGGCCCTGCCCACGCTGGGATCTCTTTCCTTTTGTCTTTTTCCGGCTGTGCATGTGCAGCGTGGCAGTAAGAGCAGAGATTCTGTGCGGGGCAGAAAGAGAAAAATGTCTGGGGATAAAGCCTGCAGAAGCAAGGCAAAACCACAACAATAGCTGGAGAGCTCTGTGTGGCCCAGCAGGAATGGATGCCAGACACAGCAAGTCCCAGCGGGACTCCAAGCTGTGCATGAAACCTGCAAGTCTCCATATGCAGTAACAACAAAAATTGATTTTGGGAGCATTGTGTTGCCCAGACACCACAATGTTAAAGTAACTCTCCACACCCCCAAAGCAGTTGTAAAACCTGGATACTGAAAAATGTGGGGAACGCCTGAGCTTTCAGCTTTAGGATCTTCTGACCTTCAGCCCTAGAGACAAGCTGAGCACGCTGCGGAACGTGCCGCGATGAAGGACTGGGTAAGAGGTGAGGACGCAGCCCACCCTCCTCCCGCTCCTCCTGCGCGGTCACGGGAGGCGCGGGAGCGGAGCGGGGCGTGCGGGCTGCGCTCCGCCAGCTCCCCCTGCCGGCCCCTGCCCGGGCAGCACCGCACCCCTCCGGCGGCCACGCCGCGCATCCCGGGACCCAACGCTCCCATCAGCTGCCAGAGCCGAACAGCAACGGCCTGAAGGAATCTATACATACTTTTCAGACAGGAAGGGGTTTCTGGACTTCTTGGGCATTGTTCTTACAGGCTTGTTCACCACCTCTTCCCTTTTCTCCTCTTCAGATCCATCACTTTTTCCCTTAGAAAGAAAGCACTTTTGTGATTCTGGCGTTTCCTTCGCCTTCTTGGTTTCATCCTGTTTTGTGAACTAACTAGTCACAGATGAAGGTTTTTTAATTCTCCACATCCCTCGCTGTCCAAGTGTCAAGGTTTCCTACTGCAGTCCCGCAGAAAGGCACAACCAAAGAGATGTCCTACAGTAATCCACCCCAAGATCCAAAAAACTTCAGCATGATCTTAATGGCCATGCGATTGAAGTTTAAACTATGAACCAAAGGTCTTGGCTTTTGCTTAAATTACTACTAAGACCTCTTTGAGTGGATTTTCAGATTAGATGACCTTACAAATGTAAGCACAACCAGTAGCTGAGAGTCTCTATGAAAAAAATACAAGATCTTAGAGATCTTTTGAGAATAAAAGTGACCACAACCAGAACTGAATGGTTTCCTTATTTGTGGTCCAAGCACGGGATTATGCAGAGAGAAATCCCTCCTCATGCTAACAGTAATATTTCTGAACAGGGCACAGGAAAGAGGTTGAGGACAGCCCACACAGCAAAGTCTGAAATCTTGCTGCTTGTGTTGTATCAGTTTTTAAAGTACTACACTGTTGCCATCCAGTCCAGTAACACTTTTCCTTTAACCACGGTCAGTCGGGACTAGCAAAGGATTCCAGGGAGGTTTGGAGTGAGCTATTCACACAGGACATTTCCTTCTCTTTAGAGGATCAATTTAAATTGTGGAAAAATAGACAAGTTATGAGTTTCCCTTTTCATCCCTGTTCCCAGCCAGCTGCAAGGCCTTGGGCATACTCAGAGAGCACCAGCCCTACCTCACCAGCCCCAGGAGCGTGTACAGCTGACAGAGAGAGGTAGGAACAGGCTTTACCACGGGGCTGGTCAGTCCCAGCTGGCGTGCCCCCGAGAGGTCCAGGTCACTGATGGTGGTCACTGTTACGATGTGGTTTGGGTGGTCGATGTTCACAGACTCTGTCCGCGACGTCACCAAGTGCTCCAGTTCATCAGCCTCCTCTGGGGACACAAGAAATGCTGCACTGCAAAGTGCCCAGCTTTTCATGAGGTAAACTCACTTGTTCCTGCCGCACCATGCTGGGCAGGGGCGACACCCTGCCTTGGCACGCAGGGATAAAGGGCAGAGGGGCTTGGCACTGCAAGCCTGGAGGGCAAGCTCCTTCTCCTCCCTGAGGGGACCTGGTGACACCTTGGAGACGTCCTCCTGCTCCTTCCTTTCTGTACAACACTCATGATCTCCTGTGCCAGAGGGCTGCGGGGTTACCACCCAGATTGCTGCCCAGCTTGTCTGGGGGACAGGACAGGACCGAGCAGCTGTTGTTGTGGGACAGCGTGCGAGCATCCCTGCCCCAGCTCTCATTACCCAGCCAAGGCTGTCGGGCGACGGGCGCCCACCTCCCTCCCCACCGAGGGCCCAGCACGTACCGAGTGCCTCCTCTCTCTCGCTCAGCATCTTCAGGTACTCCTGGTGCCGCTGAGAAATGGAAACAGGTCATGAGGCGCCTTTGCCCGCCCCTCCTGCCCCGCTCACTGCCCGCCCTGGCGAGGGGGGACACAAGACCCTTCCCTCACCTCCTCTTTCATTTTTCTCTGCTCCTCCTTCAGCTTCCGTTTGATCTCTTCCAGCGCCGCCTTCCTCCGCTCCACCTTCCGCTTGTGGAAGCCGGTCAGGTACTCCCTGCCGCCGGCAACACAGAACCCCCCGGCTTTTAGCAGCCGGGGGATGCCTTCCTTCCCCGCTCCGCGCCTCCCGCCCTGGGGCCCGCCCGGCCTCACCTCCGCCGCTCCTCGTCGAAAGTCACCACCAGCCGCCCCTCGCGGCCGCCCGGACCCTTCTTGTTCTTCTTGCGGCCCATGGCGGCCCCACGCTGCCGCTGCCGCCCGCCCCTTCCGGCGGAACGCCGCGCGTTCTGTCCGCCGGTGGCCGGCCCGGGCGGCACCAAGCGGCCCCGCCGTGGGGCTCGCCTGCGCCTGCTCCCGGCCCTGGCGTCCAGCCTGCGGTGGACGGGGTTTGCTTCAGGCGTGGGAGCCTCCAGCTACACTCGTCTTCAGTTTCCTCCCGGCAAAAGATTCTGTGCCGCTGCCTTGTGCGGACACTGCAGTGTAGCACCCGATCTCACAGCCCCAAGACTTGTTCTGACACTCCAGAGTGTTTTAGGTCTTTAATAAATGTCACTCCTCCGAATAGTTAACATCTGCAGTTCTTCGGCTGAGCATTCGTCAACAGAGCTCTGAGTTTATTTCAAGCTACTGTCATTTCTTGGTGTTAGCAGAGCATGTGCTGCTCCTCTTATCCAGGGAAGGCAATTGTGGAGATAGGTCTTGGCTCTGATGCCGAGTGTTCTAGTCGCAGCATATGGCTGGACAACCGTGGTTTCTGTAGTGGTGGAGAGAGGTACTGGCATGAGTTGGTGGGGGCATCAAGACTGCCATATTCTGATGGCTTAGAGTGACATTGGCTGAACTCCTGAACCTTTATTGCTTCCCTGTTTTTGCCTTTTAAAATGAGTGTAATGCGTATGTGGTGGCCAGCTGACTTCGGTGGAAACTTCTGAAATGGTGCGGGGGCAGCCAAAGCCAGCCCCACCAGCCCACAGCGCATGACGAGTCCTGACAGGAGTCCTGTCACAGCCTGGCAGTCCCTTGTCCACAGCCAGCTTTCCTTTATCAGCTTGCTTGCTGCATGAGCGCTTTTCCTGGCCTGTCCTTTCACCAGAAGAAATGCGGAAAAACCAGTTCTGTGGTTAATTGCTGCACTTCCCTCCACGCCCATGGGGCAGGTCTCCTCCTCCTCCTCACTCCTCATGCACAGTCTGGGTGCACTTCAGCCTCCAGCCTCTTTGCCCCTGCCTGTGCTCGGCCGGCTCAGGTGCACCGCCAGGCCTCTGTACCCTTTCCATTAACCTTAA
Source organism: Corvus moneduloides (assembly GCF_009650955.1). Taxonomy (NCBI): domain Eukaryota; kingdom Metazoa; phylum Chordata; class Aves; order Passeriformes; family Corvidae; genus Corvus; species Corvus moneduloides. The sequence continues at coordinate 23,509,255 of NC_045479.1, read as the reverse complement.
CCTTAGACTTCTCTTGCTTTCCTCTTTTCCCTCTGTCTGCCAGAGCTCGTCTCTCTGGTGGCTCCTTCTCTCCTGGATAACGCAGTGGCTTGGCCTGCAGGTGCATAAAGTGCAGGCAGCTGCCCTCCCGGCCCTGTCCTGCCCTGCCCTGCCTGAAGGGATATCATTCCGAGGTGATGGCTGGAGGGAACGAGCGGAGCGTGAAGGCCCTGAAGGAAGTGTGGAAAAGAGCGGAGAACTCTTTGTGTGCAGACTGCGGGAAGCCAGGTGAGTCCCCGAAGGATGCTGGAGGAAGAGTTGGAGGCAGGGAGCTGGGGCTGATGATTAGCAGCCACTTAGTGCTGGCTATCTGGACTGCGCAGGAGCCTCGGGTGGAGAGAAAGGGGAGGCATCGCTCTGGGTATTCATTTCCTCTCCCTGGAGGTGGGTTGGCAAGGGAGGAGGGAGAAGATGCTGCCTTAGCACTGGTGGGAAGAAGGACAGGGATGTAGGAATGCCAGACTAGCAGGGGCTGCATAGCTGCAGCACTGTGGGTTGTAGTCATGTCAGATCTCAAATGCAAATCAAGGTCATGCCCAGTCAGGACCTGACAGGAAAGCTCCCAGTGAAACCCTAACTGCTTCAGAAAGCAGGCATGATTCAGGAGGGCATTGTCTCCGCCATGACTCAGCTCTGAACTGACAACCTGCCACAGTTGCCTAGGAAATTTCCTTTCCTGACAGGCTTGCCCTCTCAGAAGGGTACCCAGTTTGAGTGCTGCTAAAACACCCATCATACGCCCCCAAAAGGAGTGTATCACCCAAGCCAAATTAAGACTGGGCAAATCAGTACCATTTTGCCCTATTCAATTATTCCAGGAGAGTTTTAGATTCAAGGTTGTTCCACTTCCTGAGCTAATTACTGTTAGGGGGTTGCTGTGATACACTAAACAGCTCCTGGGGTCTTTTCCCAGAGGTGGTTTCATTTTCGTCTGGGTGATCCTTTACACAAAGGGAGTTCACAGAGCACTTTGGAGTTTTTCAAGATATAGGTCATTAAAAATTCAGTCAAAGTGATTGGAACAGGGAATGAGGGACTAATAGCTGTGGTTTTTCCTGGCTGGCATCCACGCCTCTGGTATTAATTAATCAGCTGGGATGAAACTCTGGTTACCCAGCTCCCTGTTTCTCAGGACTACGTTCTGAGGTGAGGCATATCTCCCAGGGAAATTCGCCACTTCTTTATAATTATACCCTTTTCCATATTCTCAGATCCTGACTGGGCATCATCTACTTTGGGTGTCTTTATATGCCTCAGCTGTTCAGGAATTCACCGCAACATCCCTAGCATCAGCAAAGTCAAATCCCTGAAGATGGACTACTGGGATGATGCTCAGGTGCAGGTGAGATCTTTATCCCCATGGGTATGTCAGGTGGTTTGGACAAGGCTATGCACTCAGTGTCGTGGCAAAATTAGCCCTTTGACCTCACACAGTTGGAATGTAATGTGGTTTAATCAGTCTCTTTTCTATTCGTGATAATCTATCAGGGATGACTTCCCTTAACCCACTGGGAGAGGGAGGATACACTTGCCTTATATGTCTCCTCATACCCTTTTACTTTACGGCAAATGCAGAGCTCTTGGAATGTATCTTACTACTGTTTAGGATCTTTGTTACTTCAGATTACTCGTTTTGCACTTGCCAAGACCATCCAGCATCAATGTCTCCTCCTGATTTCAGCAGTCCAAGGGGAAAATCTTGGGCAATTCCATTCTCTGAGAAGAGTTTTCAGATATAATATGATCTCTGAAAAATGGCGTTTATCAGAACTTGACTTCTCCCTGTTACAGCCCCCTCAACTCACTAATCTTCAGGGGACTGAAAATATTTTCTGGAGATCCAAATAAAATAATCTGTGTCTTGTTGCTCCTTGGAAAAGGACTGAAGAGGTTTGGAATGTCCTTCCAGATGGCATTGCAGAGCTGTTGTTGAACTCTCCAGGAGACGTGGGGCATGGCAGCAAATCCACTGAATGCGTGTGCACCCAGCCTTACGGAAGTGACATTTATGGCACTCTGTCGATTCAGGTGCAATCAGTGTAATGTCTGAGAGTAGATGAGACCTTTGAGACCCACCTTCCTGCAGCCAGACTGCTGGGACGTTGCAATGGAGGGGAAAGAGAATGCTCCATTAGAGTTTGTTGTGCATGTAGCCCTGTAGTGGGTCAGGAAAGAAAAGGTCCACCATGAGTCTGCACCAAAGGCAAGGCACTAACTCTCTGTCTAACTCTGCAGTTTCTGGCCAAGCATGGGAATGCTGTGACTAAAGCCATATATGAAGCTCACATCCCTATTTACTATTACCAGCCAACCTACAATGACTGCCAGTAAGTTGCTGCATACAGAAGAAAAGGGGGGAGAGCAATTCTCTGTTCCTCTGATTCCTCTAGTTTGTTTCTGAGCAACCTGTCACCTCTCTCCATAGAGTGCTGAGAGAACAGTGGATACGGGCCAAATATGAACGTAAAGAATTTACTGAGCCGGGAAAACAGCTGCCATATTCTGATGGTAAGAGCAGAACACAGCATCAAAACATCCTGCCTGTTGCCTTTGCTGGAAACTTTTGAGCATCATGAGGTGTCTCCAGAAGTACTCCTGAGAACCCAACTGGTACTTACAGGGCTTAGTTTTGGGGGTGTTAAATTGTGGGCAACATAGGCTGGCACTGCCACAGGTTCCTTAAAAGCCTGGTGTTACCAGCTGGCATTTTTCAAAGGCATTTGGTGTCCTGGTGGAGACAGACATCTACAATAAGAAATTCCTGTCCTGCTGCATGCCACCCCCTCTAACCATGGCAGTTGTCCTTGAAATGCCACTGCCAGTCCTGTGACAAAGGGCATCAGAGCCCAAGGGCCTGCAGAGTCAAGCAGGAAGAGTTCTGGTCCCACACCAGAGTCTACACGGGCCAGGACTCTACTGTGCACAGGAGAAAGCTCTTACACTGTCAGAGATAGTAGTGGGAACTGGACTAGGAGGTGGGAAGAATCTGGGAATGTCTTTTGGTGAGCTTTTATCTGCACTGCAAACATGGGAACACCACCTTCAGTTGTAAGTCAGAGGTGAAGCATCTGAAGTGTTTATTCTCAGCCATAGTCCATCATGTGCTTTATCCCAGAGGGGTGGCTGGGCCCCGGGCTGCATGCAGCTCTCTGATGCCTACCATTCCTGTGGGGGAATGCTATTAAAAGTGGCTTTTCTGCTCCAAGGGGTGAAGGAAGGCATCCTTTGGAAGCGAGGTCGAGACAATGGGCAGTTCCTACCCCGCAAGTTCCTCTTGTCTGAGAGAGAAGGATGTCTGAAGTATTTCACCAAGCAGGATGTGAGTATGGTGGTCAACTCCCACCTCAGTGTGTACTCCACCCAGAGCAGCAGGGTCACAGAGACGTTCTGATTTCCTACGCGTGTTTCTGAGGTTGCCTTGCTCATCCCAGCTCAGGGATGATAACAGAACATGTCACTAAAGAGGTCCCCTTCCTACTGTCAGAGTGACTTTTCCTCATGTTCTCCCTTTGTGCTTCCCTCACTCCTGAGAAAAGGACTGATCTTTCACTTCACTCCTATTCATTTGCCTGAATGTATAATCCTGCACCATTCCTGGAACCAACCTCACCCCACTGTGAGTCAAGTTGGCAAAAACCTTTTCTCTAGTTGGTTTTGAGGAGGGCTATTTTCTGCTTGTTCATCTCTCTGAAATGAGCGGGTCAAGAGGTAAAATGCTGTCACAAGAGAGGGAATGGCTCAGGGTAGGGAGGAGTGGGACATGCCATCCAGAAGAACCTGGACAAGCTCAAGAAGTGGGCTGATATGAACCTCAGAAGGTTTAAAAAGCCAAGTGCAAGGTTCTCCACCTGGGTCAAGCCTCTGACCCTGCCTTACCCCACTTAGTCAGTAGCTCAGGTCTCTTTCCTTCTAGGATTGCTCATGCATGATCAATGCCATTCTGTTTTCAGGCCAAAGAACCCAAAATCAATGTTAAAATAGATGTCATCAATGCTACATTCCAGCCAGAGAAGATTGGGAACCCCAATGGCCTGCAGATCACCTATCTCAAAGAGAATAAGACCCGGAATATATTTGTCTACCATGAAAGTGGAAAGGTATCTGGTTTTAGCATCAAACACTGCAGAGCCATTGAGGTGCTTTGAAGAGCTGATATTAAATAGTGCGAAGCATGGGTAGGATGGGGTGTGTGAGATGCTGTAGGTAATAGGGTGGGGGTTCTGGCTCTGTGTTTTTGTATCTCTGAGAGAGTTTTGCTGCAGGGAGCAGGGCAGGAGCACTGGCTGAGTTGGTTTGTGTGGGAGGAGTTCTACAGAAGATGCGCTGCCTGTGCATGTGGGGAATGGGGCAGCTGTTCTGGCTGTGTGCATGTCAGGGAGATGCTGCGGAGGGAGAGCTGACTGTGTTTGTAGTTAACACAGGGCTGGGTGCAGCTGGGTGAATTGAGATGGCCCACTGTTGCTCTGGCTAAGCTTTCTGTCCTGTCCTGTTCCATTCTCAGGAGGTAGTGGACTGGTTCAACGCCATCCGCTCCGTGCAGTTCCATTACCTGAAGGTAGCATTTCCCATTGCCAGCGATAATGAGGTAAGGCAGCACTGGAGCGCCGTGCTGAGTCTCCCGCTGCTTTTATGATAAAAGAGCTCATTAGTTACTATTATAACCCCAGGTACAGAAGTGGAAATTGCAGTGTAAAGATAGAGGGATGAGAAGGTGTTTTTAAAAGGGCTTGTGGTGGTCAGAAAACAGCCACTCTCTGCTGTTTCTGGGCACTTTGGAGGCAGAAGTGATGCCTAGCTAGGCAGTCTGGGAAATATAAATTTAGAAGGTGACTGAGTTTGGGGGAATAGAAGGGTGAGGGGGGAAATGAATAGCCAAGAAGCACAGCTAAGTGAATGTTACTCTTGCCATTTTGTCAGATTAAAAATCGTCTGACGAGAAACTTCTTGAAGGAGGGATACATGGAGAAGACTGGTCCCAAGGTGAGCTGCTATGGTAGAAAAAATCTAACAGAGGCCTGCCAGAGCACCGCTGGCTTTCTCTACTTCAATGTTTTTCTCCTGCTGTTTCCTCATTCCCCCCTGACTCTTTAGACACCCGTGGGAACAGTGTGTGTGCACCATGGGAGGGGAGAATAAAAGGAAAGGCAAGGACACATGTGAAAGTAGATGAAGCCAGAGTCCCTGCTTTCTCCCAGAGCGACAGATCTCTCTGCATGTGTCTGTGTGTGCGTGACCTTACAGGTATTTTGTTTCCAGATTTCTCCTGTCTCAACTCTGGGGTCCTTCATCGAAGTTCAAGAGTTGGGGACAGCAGCTGGGACTGAATAACCCGATACTGACCCCCACTCTCAGCTCAGAAAGGGCGAGGAGGAGGTTGCTGTTAAGGCAGGGGTTTGCTTGAAGTGGTTGGGATGAATTTGGGGTATCCATTCGCACTGCTCGCAGCAGAGGGCACTGTCCCCTCACATGTCACCTCTTCCCTTCACAGCAGAGAGAGGCTTTCAAGAAGCGCTGGTTCACGCTGGATCACCGCAGGCTCATGTACTTCAAGGATCCTTTGGTGAGAGGGAGATGTGACCGCCGGGCAGCTGCAGGAAACGAGCTGAGGGCAGGGTCAAAGTGCAAACAGAGTCCGTGCTCTGCCGCGAGGGTGGCTTGCAGGTTTCCCAGCTGCTATAAGTGGACTCCAGGTCTTCCCCTTTCCATCCCCTTCAGTTCATCACATGCTTTCCGTGTTTGTTTCACTGCCTGCAAACAATGGGAACAGGGAGGGCAGCAGTGTAAGAGTGGTGGTGGGGGGTGGGTGACACAGAGACATGAGAGCAGCAGTTCCTCTCTCAGACCTCTCGAGATTTATGCCCTTATTTCTTCCTTTTCACTACTGCCTTTGAGCATAGACTCACTGTTTATCTGAATCCCGTGACCACCTCCAGAACTTTTGCTGCTACTTCCCCGATCCTCACATGCTCTCCTCCTGTCCTGCGGTGCATTTGTAATGATTCCCTTGTTCTTCTGGGATTCCATTAATCACTGTCTTTCCCTCCTGATGTGCAGGACGCATTTGCTAAGGGTGAGGTGTTTGTGGGCAGCGGAGAGAATGGATACAGCGTCCAGAAGGGATTGCCTTCAGGGACACAGGGCAACTTCTCTTGGCACTATGGCATCACCATTGTCACCCCTGACCGGGAATACCTCTTCACCTGCGAGACAGAGAGTGACCAGCTGGAGTGGATCAGAGCCTTCACTAGTGTCATCAACCAGGCCATGACACCACAGGAATATGCAAGTAAGTGCCTGGATGCTGTTTCCTTCCCCTCCTGCCACTCCTGTTCAGGGTATTGCCCTAATGCATCACCTTTTTTCTTCACTACAGTTGAAGCCTACTTCAAGTTTAAATCCTAGGAAGCCATGCAGGAATCTCGCTATGACTCGACTCTACCTGGTCCTATTGGGTGGCTGTCAGGACAGGAGAGGAGATTGACATCAGAGAAACACAGTGTTCTTGGAGCACCCTTTGAAGCACTTTTGCCCCCACAGAATATCCACTTTGTTTTGAGGGCCTGATTAAGCTGCTTCTTTTCAAGTGCAAGACTTTGTGTGTCTGAATCCTCAATACAACCTGTCCCTGTTAAATTGCTGTGATCTGACTGGATGCTGACAGGTCTTGCCTGTCAGTCGGGCCTTGAAAACTGTGGCACTTACTATGTTGGACATGGGACCTAGCATCACTCCTGCATGAAACTGCAGATAGCCACCCACCCTACACAAGTAAACAGCTGCCTGGCTGGAGCCAGGCACCCCAGCAGGTTGCAGGGGCTGCTAAAAGGGACTAAAAGAGCCTGTTCCTTTTAAGAGATATCATATCTGCCGGTGAAAGAGATGTGAAAACATCTAGGTATTTGATCAGTTAGTGCAATGGTTGAGAAAGGTCACTTAAAAGATGTAAGCTAACAGCCAAACATGAGGCCTGTTTCCTTCTGCCATGTATGGGCATGAAACCTTCTTCAGACCACATTTGTGTGCAGACCTTCCACCAAATGCTTCAGAGAAGATTAAGAGATCGTCTCAAAAATAATGTGGATATACATTTGGGTATGTGGATAATGTGTGTATGCACACACATGTAGCAGTGATGGAGGCAGAATACTGCCCTAGGGAAGATACTGTGAGGGATATTCATGCCACTGAAGATCAGCTGCCAAACTTGAGTCTCTATCAAACCAATAGAGAGAGGTTGGGTCTTGAAGGGAGCAGCTGATAGTGTGTATAGAGTTCAGAGCCTGCTGTCTCTACTAAAGCCTAGGGGTTGATGCCTGAATACAGTAATACATGGATCTCTGCTCCCTCATTCTCTGTATGTCAAAGGCCTGGCACTTTCATTTTGACCTACACATTGCATATGTTTTTCTTGCATATCACACATACATATCATTGTATGCAGTAGTATAATAGGGGAAGTCTGTATGTTCATGTTCTATTAGTAACAGTTAGCCCAAAACACTAAATCAACCCATGATTCATGTCTTAAAGCTCATCTCTTAAAGCTCTCTTGGGAGAGCTGTGTTTCACGTGCTGGAAGGAGCAGCTGAGTTCTGCTGGTTACTGTAGAATCTGATGTGTTTGCAGTTTTACACAGGCAATGTGAGAAAAGGTATCTCGTGTTACGGGGAGCTAGCTGGAATTAATGAGACAACCAGTACTTTAATTAGCCCCTAAAGAAATAAATAAAAACTCCCACTGTATTTTATTTTAACTTTCTAAACTGGCTGACCTGTTAACAGCTGAGGTATGAGGTTGTTTCTTGGAAAAAAGCACCAACAATCAAACAACAAGCCATAGCTGTTCATCATTGTTTCCTCGGGCATGTGGACTGTGATTGTTCCCGTCAGAGCCAAATGGGCAGACTCACGGTGCCCCTCTGCTTCTCTGGGGACCCCACTCTGTTCCAAGACCACCACAATCTGTTGGGAGCATCACTTGCCCTGCTGCCATGGTGCAATGGAAATATCCACCTAAAAGTATATTTTCACTGCATTTTGCTGATCTCTCCCAGTTTGGAGCGTGATTTTCCTGAAAACCAAAGGTCCTTGCACAGTGAGGGGAGTACTGATGGGATGCCTCCTCCTCCTGTTTGCTGCTGAATTACCACTGCTGGATATGAGCAGAGGCATTTGACTCAGCCACAATGAAGCTAATACACTGATGATGCAAAAGAGCGTGGCTGGAGTGGCCCGAAACTCTGAACTAACAGCAGAGTACATGCAGTAGGGCACATCTGTCTCTGCTCTGCAAATTCTAGCCCACCGTGTCTTCCCTGAGACAACGAGGCTCAGATGTGAGAGAGGGTAAGGGCAGGGTAGCATCGGCCGTGGGTGTCATGTGATGGTGTCTCGCTAGAAGGCGGTGGTGCCTACTTAATGGGCTTCTGCTCCCTGCTCTGAGGCGAGGCAGCTTCCTGGGGCTTTGAGGGAAGGAGGGGAAAAGCTTGGAGGAGGAGGAGGATAGCCTTTGTGGAGAGGAAGGAAAGACCGAATCTAAAATATCCAGTCCGTTGAGTCTTTAGGAGCTTGCTGCTGACTTGAGGGCAAGGGTGGAAAAGGGCCAGGACAGAAAATGTGAGATGTCTTACCATCCGGTGGGTCCGCTTGCAAACTGGGAACTACATCCATGACACCCAAATCTCAAAGGGCCTTGGCGTCCTTGGGAGGGAGCAGGGGACAGGTTCTCTCAGTCTGGCTTTGCTAGAGAGAGCTGTATAGCTGCTCCCTGCCCACTGCTCTTCCAGGGCTGGCTCTTGTTTCCCTTCTAAAGCCACAGCATGATGCTTTCCACCCTCCTTGCCATATTATGGAGCGTTGTCTTTCAGGTGTCTCCTCTCTCAAATGAAGACAACTGTACAAGGGGAAATGGGAAAAAGAAAGGGAAACAAGAACAAGAAGGAGGAGGGAGCAGGAGAAAGGTGCAGGAAGATACGGGGAAAGAAAGCATGTCTGCCAGAAAGAGGAGAGAGCCAGTGGGGCTCCTCAGCTAGTGGCTAAAAGCCCAGTATAAATTGGGAACTGCACTCAACACCGGTGTGTGAAGCTGTGAGTCAGGCACATTCCTCCGTGCAGTGGTCAAGGCAACTCTTGGGGGGTTGGTTCAGCAGGGCAGAGCCCACCTCTCCAAAGTCTGTCTGAGCTGAGCTGACACAGACTTGGGAGCAGAAATCCACTTCTTCATCCACTGTTTCTGTGAGCCCAACAAACTCTGGAGAAGCAACAAATGAAGAGCTAGTGAAGAAAAGAGATACTTCCTCCTGGCTGGCAGAGGCTATCTGGCACCTATTGGTCTTGAAGGAAAGGGTCCCTTTCTTGGCTCTTTCATGGTTAAGGAAAACAACTGGACAGAGCTTGTGATGGACAAGATCAGCAACATGGACTGGGTGGCTGGAGGTGAGGAATAGACTTCTCTGGAGCACCCTGTGTCTGATGAACTCTCCCCATTCTTCCTTTGGCTGCTTTGCTGTTAAGGCTGGACGTGTCCTGTACAGCGAGGGGGGAAGGCAGGAGGAAGGAACAGGTCTCTGAGAGCTTGATTTGCTCTTGCTCAACTGACCCAAAGATGTCTTACAACCCTTCCCTCATCAGCCCAAGTCCTGGAGAGGATCCCAAGGGTGGCAGTTTCTTGGAGGAAAGCAGTGGTGGGGGTGATGACAGCAATGTCCTGGGTGGGGACAGCCTGGTCACAGGGCCTCTGGGCGCAGTGCTGCTGGCCATGTACCTCACTGGGATGGTGGGGAACATCTACACGGTGGTGGTGGCCTCTGGCAGGGTGGCAGGCTGCTCAGCAGGCTCCTTGGGGGTCTACATGGTCAACCTTGCCCTGGCTGACCTCCTGTACCTCTCCACTATCCCCTTTGTGGTTTGCACCTACTTCGCCCACGACTGGTTCTTTGGGGATGTGGGTTGCAGGCTTTTGCTCAGCCTGGACCTCCTCACCATGCACGCCAGCATCTTCCTCCTGACCGCCATGAGCCTGGAGAGGTACTGGGCAGTGGCCAAGCCTCTGCGGTCCAGGCGGGCCAGCAATGCCTACCGCAAACTGGCCAGCGCCATCCTCTGGCTCCTCTCACTCCTGCTCACGGCCCCCATGATGGTGATGACCCAGCTGCGGGAGGGGGACGGCCCCCACAAGCGCATCTGCGTCCCCACCTGGACGCCATCAGCTTTCCGGCTCTACCTGACGGTTCTGTTCACCACCAGCGTCCTGGCACCCGGCGCAGTGCTGGGCATTGTCTACGCCCGCCTGGCCCGGGCGTACCGCTCCTCGGCCTGGGGCCTGGGGCTGCCGGTGGCCGGCCGGGCCCCTGCCCGGCGGCTCCTCTCCAGGATCTCTGCCATTGTGGTGGCCTACTGGGCCTGCTTCCTCCCCTTCTGGGCCTGGCAGCTGGCCGGGCTGTACCAGCGAGAGGGGCTGGGCATTGGCCCCACCACCCAGGCCTACCTCAACTTCAGTGTCACATGTCTGGCCTATGGCAACAGCTGTGTCAACCCCTTCCTGTACACCCTGCTCTCCAGCAGCTACCGCCGGCGCCGTGGCCACACTGGGATGGGCACGGCACAGCCTGCAGCACCCTCTCAGCAGGCTGCGGGAAGCCACAGCATCCCCCTGGCTTTCAGGGAGTTGATGGCATCTGTGAGGGAAAGCGAGGGGTGAGCAGGCTGGGAACACCTGACCTTTGGCTGGGGTCAGGTTGAGAAATAAAAGTGCATCTCCTTCCATGCCAGCATGCAGTGTCTTCCATCAATGTTGTTGCGGTGCTTTCCCCTTTGCATGGCTGCTCATCCTGCTCAGATGGGTGGGGACAGTGCTTGTCTCAGGGATCCTGACTCCATCCTCAGGTCCTTCAGCCCTCACACACCAGCCTCCACCTTGCACAAGGCTGGGGAGTGGGTGGAAGAGAGCAGTCAGTTTTGATATGTCTAAATTATATAGCTGGGGAATCTTTGCCACCCCTCATCTCCCTGCTAGCAACGGGCCAAACCATAACAAAGTCAGGACAACAGTGAGTCATAGATTTCACAAGAACAGTGAGTCACTTCAAGAAACAGCCACGCTAGCAGGAGACGTCACTGAGGTTCATACTCCTGTGGTAAAGCTACCACTTGGCTTTCTATTACTTTTTCTTCTTACATCTCGAGTTCTTTTTACTCAGAGTTTGAATTTAGACGCAGGAGAGCAAGTATTCTTGTTTGGACTTAGTTGTTTATCATATCTTATCAGTACACAGCTGCACAGAGAGTGCCTCTTTGTTGGAAGAGTGGAAAATGGCCATGAGTTTTACTTTTCCAAGCTTTTTAAAGTCTAAATTAACCAATTATAAGATATGTTTTTACTTACAACCCAATTACTAACTTTTCAAGTTCTGCAGTGTGGAACTTTTAACCCAATGACAGAACATTCAGGTTTGTGAAGAAGAAGGAGAAAGAAGAAGACAAAAATCCACACCTCAAATCCTCCATGTTGTAACCTATTATAACCTATATGTTCTAAACCTAATTTTCTACATTTCTATGTATTTCACCCAGTGACATAACTTTTAATTACATAGCAACAACCTCAGTGCTATCATACAATTTAGGAAACTTTTCCCAGGGTTTTGGATCGAACACAGTGTGTTTCTGAGGATCACTGCGTCTCAGCACTGAAAGGCTGAAATTCTCAGAATCCAGCTTTCTTCAAGAAACCTTCACAAAAATATCTTTGAAGAATCTAAAGAAAGATTGCCAAGTGCAATTAAGAGGCACTGCGAGATTCCCCTGTAGTATAGCCCAGGGACTCCAGCATATTTGCTCAGCTTTCAAGACGAGCCCAGCAGAGGAAGCTGCAAGGAGAGATCTCACCTCTGTGTCCATCATCACATCTCATGGTACCCTCACCAGCACCATGGGCCTGCTGTGGTGGAGGGAAATACTCTGGCCTACCAAATGTACCCCAGTCTGCCAGACTGTGTCAACACCACTGGGTAAACCGAGCCACGTCTCTTGCCTTGAGACCATCTAGCCTAGCATGGCTCATTTCCATACTGCTGAACCTCTCTTCTGCAGAAAGCATGGCTTCATCCTTATCACACCATGGGAAGAGTCCCCAAGCTATGCTGTGCCCCTGCCATGCCTATGCACAGGGTTGCAATGCTAGATGTCATGTTTACTATTATAGATACAGCCCTAAAAAGAGAGTGATGTGATCATCCAAAGCAGACTGGCTTTGGGCAACACAGGACTTCAAGAGAGACCTAGCTGCAGAGTCTCAAGTTGCTTGTACACCCCAAGTGCTCCTGCCTTTCAGCTAAGCTCTCATCTTTCTCTTCTTCCTCAACCCCACAGTTCCTAGCAGCCTAGCCTCTCTCTGCATGGGTACCTAGGACACGGGACCTGGCAGAGCCTCATAAATTATGAAGTAAAACCAGGAGGTATTGCTGCTGTAGGAGGAAGTCCCTGTTCTCCAGCTGCTCTGCAACTGCTTAATGCGAGGAACTATCCCAGCCAGGCCTGCAGGGAATCCTGTAGTATTGTTGGTGCTTTGTGTTACTCATGGCCAAGCCTGGAAGTGAGGGCTCAAAGGCTGGGTCCTTCCATCCCAGACCTTCCTGGTAACTGCTGTGCACTGTGGGCAGGGCAGATCCCACCTTTCCGATACCCACCACGCACAGCATGCTCAACAGCAGCAGTCATTGCTGCCAAGGCAGCATTAGACTGAGAGAGCCCCTGAGGCAGCTGTGCAGTAACATCAAACATGCCTGACTGCCTCAGACTCCTCAGAGTCTAGCCTCAGTTTAGACTGAGCAGTGCTCAGGTTCATTTGGGCCAAGTAAAGCAGGAACGAAAGCAAAGTGCACACAGCCTTAGCATCCCACACTCCAGCTGGACACTGCTGCCTCCCTCAGCTCTGGATGGAACAGGCAAAGCACAAGGGGCAGAATAAAACCAGACACCTCTGGGTTATTGCCCTCGTGTGCCACAGCACAACACTTTGTGCTTCTGCAGTTACTGGAAGAAAGGATTTGGATGAGGAGCCCTCTACATGCTCTGTCACACCCAGCAAGGCAGCTTTTCTACTGTCTCCATACAGCAGCAAGAGGTCCCAAGAAGATAATAGGACTAGGAGCAGCCTCTACAGAAGGCTGCAGCCAAAGTTAGCACAGCTGAGGGCTTTCCCCTCACTCCCTGCCTCACTGGGTTCACCTAGCACAGCCACTCAATGCTGTCTGATGTCAGCCAGGGTGCGTAGTTTAGGCGGGGATAGATTTAATCAACCTGTTTTATTCAGGCAGTGTAATGTGTCAGTCCAGACCTCAACAGTGGGTGACCTTGCCTAAGGGACCCTTTTACTCTCCCCCCAGTGACAATTAGTCCTAATGCCTCCTCCTGCGACTCTCCTTGGATTTTTAACCTTCTGCATTTCCAGGTTTTAATCCTCACCCTTTTCTCCATCCATGACTTTCAAGGCCAAGACTGGGACAATTGCATCCACTTATGGTACTCAAGTAAAATTGACTACCCTCATCCACCCACTCCCAGCAAGGTGCCCAACCCATGTAGGCTTGCAATATTAAGCAGATTAGATTTTGAGACTTAGTACACCAAAATTTATTTATTGATTGCTTTTTCTGTATCTTTGAGATGGAGGTGTCAGAGGAAGTTATTCCCAGCTGAGGGACTGGAGTGTGAAGTCCCCTTGTGTATCAAAGTAGTCAAAGACAGAGAGATTAAGCCGGTTAGGGAACGTGAACTGGTGGCCTGGCAGGTGGACTGTCACATCATTTTGGTTGACACCAAAAGTGATCTGCAACACAAATGGAAAAGTCAAAGAGAGTTTCCTCAAGCCTCTAGCCTCTGCAGCACTGCTGTGCCACCCTCTGCTTCTTAGGGTGAACAAGCTCAGTAGAACAACCTGTTCATCAACAGTCCAAGTGTTATTCTGGTCTCCCAAGAGATGCCCATTCCCTGCTCTGTTCAGTAGTAACATCTGAGCCAGATGGAGCTCGCACTTTTGATCCCCACCCTCCAACAATGCTCAGAGCTCTGAGTGGTGGCACTGGCCAAGCAGGAGAAGCCAGCCACCTCCTGTACAGACAGCCCTGAGACAGCCCTTGCAGCTGGATGTCCTGTGCCAAACACCCTCCCTTCACCAGAGCATGTGCAGAGAGTATGTATACACAAATATATGCATGCCTCACCTCTGCTGTGCCCCCTTTCTGGAAAGGAAAGACAGTCTCCCTGTGCTCTGCACCCCACTCTTCCACCTTCTTTGAGTTGCACACGATAGTGTTCACATCGCCGTGAGCATCAAAACGGGGATTGAAGTGAAGTCCAAGGTGGGTAGCATCCTTGCCCAGATTCATCACAAAGCTGCAGAGAAAAGACAGACATCAATACAGCTAAAAAAAGAAATAAAATCAATACTGTGGTAGCATGTTTCTCATTACCATGAGCATCCCTGGGTCTGTTTCCTCAAGCCCAGGGTAACCTAAGAGAAGCCCTTTGCTAAATTACACAGCTTCCTTAAAAAGATGGTGCTATGGCAGTAAGGGGTACTTTCCTCTTCTGGGGTGATAGGCTACAGAGTGCCATCCCTGGGAGAGACACCACTTGTTTCCCCAAAGCTTTTAACAAGAGAATGGTTCAGCATACAGAGCCCTGAACAGGATAGTCATACACCCAAACCAATTCCCAAGGAGTCAGTTGCTTTCCATAGATTTCCTTTCAGTCCTGAACAGTTAGCTAGTGCTGCATCCTGTCTGACAGCCACTGCCTTCTCCCCATCCTGCAGGCAGCTGAAATAATTATCATGTCATTAGCACTCCCAAAGTATCTGCAACAGCAGTGGGAGGAAGCTTTCTAGACTAGTGTCCACCTTGCCTTCAGGCCTCTTACCCAGATGAGAGGAGGCATATTATTTGGCAAGAGAAAGCCTGAGAGGCTTCACTCAGACAGTATCAAACTTCAAAGGCACTGGGAAGAGCTGGGACATGTTTCCTGGAACACCGCTAGTGCTGGTACAGCTGCTATGAGCTCTGCCTTACCTGCAAAGGGGCCCCCCCAGCCACAGACCTGCACAAGGGCTGGGGGCTGCTGCAGAGGCTTCCCTGGGAAACCCAGCCACCCTGATTCCTGCACATTTAGGGGTACATTTCCACTTAAGCCCACCTGCCTGCTCACCATCTTTCTTCCTTCTTTCCCCACTACCACGTGAGAGGCAACTCCTCTGGGGCACCATAAATGTCCCTACTCCTGGCCACCTTCGTGCAGGGGAGAGGATGTGGTGGAGCAGATCAAACCAAATCTCAGTATAGACACAGCTTCCATTTCCTTTACCCTGCACTAGAGAGGATGTGGTCACTGCCAGTGTGCGCAGCTGGAAGTTCACATCTGCTTTGGCTTAGCCCCTTGGCAGTACTGTGTCTGCAATGTGCATTAGGTGATGACTCACTGGGAAGCACTGCTGGCGTTAACCTTTTCTCCTCTTCTTCCCAAGGGACAAAATCCTTTTGCAGACCCTCAGTGTGGTGCCTGGGCAGCACAGCACAACTCACCTCTTGGCATTTGGTGCAATTTTCCCCTTGACAGTGAGGCGCTGGCCAGGCTTGAGACCCAAGTTGGTGCACACTGGTCCCTGGGGAACGTGAAAGCAGAGACTTTAGCTCAGTACCTGCCGGCTCACTTGTTCTGGCTTGGCAGCTTTCCCTGCTGCCTTTCAAGATACGCTTTGCTTTGGACCCATGGAGAAACAGGGAAGCTCCCTTGCCCTAGGGCACTGCAGCAAGGACATCCCAGAGAAGTTACCCCAATCACATGGTACATTTGATTGGAGCTCGATTTCCTAATCTTTCTCCTGCTGCTCTCATCAACATATCTGTATTTCACAGCAGTGAAGTGTAAGCACCTGCACACTCCAATCACACCCACCCCATCCTAAACACACCCATGTGCCTTGCGGGTCTCGTGTCATCCCACACAACTCTGTCTGGGATGGAGCCTCTACTCCCTTCCCCTAGCTCGTGTTTGAACTTCAAGCCTTGCCCAAGTCCAAGGGCTCAGACACCTTGCTCCTATCTCCCAATGGCTTGAGTTTTTTTTTTTTTTTTTTTTTTTTTTTTTTGTAGGCTCAGTATTTGCAAGAACATTCTGCTCCACATAGACACCTTCCCACCTCCTTCTCTCTAGGAGGGCCAAAGTACCCTCGCAAACCCACGTGTGCTCATTTTTCATCACAGCAGAGGCAAGACCTCAAGAATACTGAAAATCTTTTCCTATTCCACCTTAAAAAATAAGCTTGCACTTGGGAAAATCCCAGCTTAATCACCCTCAGCCTAATGAAAGGCAAATTAATCAAAGAAATGCAATCACTCTTCTAACGCAAGCAGCTCCCTAGCAGTCACAGAATAGTTAGGGCTGGAAGGGATCTTGGAGATCAAGTCCAACCCCCCTGGTAAAGCAGGTTCACGCAGAGCAGGTTGCAGTATGTCACATCCAGGTGGCTTTTGAATATCTCCTGAGCAGCAGACTCCACAACCTCTGTGGGCAGCCTGTTCCAGTGCTCTGTCACCCTCACACTGAGGAAATTTTCCCTCATATACAGCTATAACTCCCTGTGTTTCAGTTTGTACCTCTTGCCCCTTCCCCTGTTGCTGGGCAACTCTGTAAAGAATCTGGCCCCATACTCTTGATACGTGCTCTTAAGATAACCTCTCTAACCTCTTAAGGTATTTGAACGTAGTCCTTGACATTCACAGAACACTTCTGTAAGGCAAATTCCTTCCAAGAAAGAGAAGAATAACAATTCAATGACTCATGAAAACTTCAGCCAGAAAGCAAGCAGCAAGGCTGCCCAGAGAAGATGCTCAGACAGCAATAAATGTTACTGCAGCAGCTTCTCCAGAGCAGAGCTGCAGTAAAACAGGTTACCTCAACTTAGGACACAAGCCAGCACGGATCCCTGCAGGTATAGCCCCAAAGGGATGCGACAGGAAAAAGAACCAGTGCTGCCAGAACACAAAACAGCAGCCAGCCCTCCATAGTGGATACAGCAGGGATTGTTCCTCACAGTAGCAGGCACTCAGCTCTAGAAGACCCTCTGACACTGGGGCTGATGTGTGGGTGGAGAAGGCTAGCACAAGCACCCTCACACCAAGCCAACATTCCCCACAGTCCTCCCTCCAGCAAAGCTGCCCCATCCCTTTCTCTACTCACACAAGACATGGTGCCGCTCTGCAGGGTAATGCTCCTCTCTGCCGAGATGCAAGGGTCCCAGGCGAGTAGCTCCTAGAGCCACTCCCTTGCTTTTAAATAGATGGAGAACTGAGTTGTCCCAGCCCTTCTCCACCCCATGAACCAATGGGAAGGGTGGCAGGGGTTGGTTTCGGGGGGAGGGAGGGTCTATTAGACAGAGCTGCCTCCTCCCACCCTCACCCCGCCTCCTCTCCGGGATGTTTGAACACAGCCCTTCCAAACCGGCTGCGGGCCACTCCAGGAGGAGATCCAGCTGTGTGTGGCCATGAATCCAATGGAAAATAGTTTTACAATGAATGTTTTATTATCCAAGGCTTTTATCACTACATGGAAAATGGTCATATAGATTGAGACTTGGCGGGAAGGGTCTGTGGTGAGGGCTGGGCTCTTCAGCTCTAGTTAAATCAGGAGTAGAAGAAATGTCATTGAGCACACACAATGCCTCAGAAACTCTTTGTGGACCAGGTGAAACCCCAGTAACACAGGACTGAAGCTGCATCCAGGGTCACCCAACTGCACTATGAATCCTTTCTGTCCCCAGAGACTGTCCAGCTGCTGACCCAGCCTTTACCACCCACTTTTGTAGGTACGGGATCCAAAGGAGGGAAAACAGTCCTTTTTCTACAGAACCCATAGGCACTCTCAAAACTGTGCAGTTCATCTTGGGGCAGAGTAAGCCAGGAGGAAGCCACCTTGGAAAGTTGGGGAGAAATTATCTGGGAAAGCACTGTGCCTGGCTCTTGCTCGTAGTCTGAACACAGTTAGGGGCCTGAGGAAGAAGGGGATAGGGGCAAAATGCTTCTATGACAATAAGCCACAGGATCTGTATGTCTTTTATCTGCCTCCGTGTTCTCTTTGTGGCAAGTATGAATCACTCTGGGTGAAAGGATTCCTTTGGAAAAAGTTACCCAATTACTACATGGCTCAACTGTAATTACACTGAAAGAGGAGGGAAAAATTCAGGCAGTGTGCCAAGCCTGTGGCTTAGAGCTCTCCTTGTCTTGCATATTTGTCTCTAAATCACAAGACGCTCTGTGATTTCCTTAAGAGGCCCAGAACTGAAACTCTTGGAAACAATTTTTTCTTCCATGTCTGTGAGGCCCATCAGTTCCCCCTCTGCTGAGGACATCAGAGTCCCCAGCCCTCTTACCCCCGTCAAGTATGATCCCTGAGGATGACACTACTGAGTATTTCCAGTTGATGCCATCAATGCCAGCAGAGGTAGCAGGGAGACCCTCTTGCCCGCCTGCTGGGGAGGGCAAAAACAGGCTCCAGACTTTGGCCAGGTTGCTGATCATTCCATGACACAAGGGGGCTAGAGTAAAGGCCAAAGTGGTCTTCTCTGCTCTGACATGCCTGCTCCCTCTTTCTCCTTCTGGTCATTTGCCTCAGGGTTCAGCTCTTGAGCCTGATCAAGGGATCATGTGGTACAGGATGAGAAGTGCTCCATACTAGGAGGAGAAAAAGTAAAGAGAGTCGGCTTCCCTCCACTCGGAATGTATGTGTTATTAAATCAATTCCTTTCAAATCCAAGATTTTGTGAGACTAAACCTCAGACAACTGTCCAAGTACCTGAGCTGCTGCTGGAGCCATGGTCTAGGGGGCTGGACTGGGAGGGACTGTTGGATGGGGAAGGGAAATGTGTAAATATTTGCCCTCTTGGAGATGGAGGTGGAGGGGGCCATTTAAAAGGTATGGGGTAGGTTCTGTGTTTTCTGCAGCATTTCTGGCAGCTGGGCCCTGTGACCAAGCCTTAGCAGCCACCAGGTCCTTGAGTTAGTCTGTCCAGGGACCTTCCTCCAAATGCTGCTGGGGAGATTAGAGACCAGCTAATGGCTAAGAGATGATAATGAAGGAGGGGCTACCATTCCAGAGAAGGTGCTGAAAGGGCTGTTCACATCAAGGAAATCCAGGTTTCAGGCTTGAGTCTACCTCAGGCAGCCTGTATTTGTCTGAGAGAAGTCCAGGTGTCTCCACTGGCTTTCATGAAACCTTGAATTAAATGGCATTAGCACAACAGGCTAATACCACAGGCAAGGGGGCCATGGGGCGTTCCATTGCCTGCAGGCCATGGGCCACCTCCATCAGGACAATGTCACATCTCCCTTCCTACCTCTGGGTTGGAGACACTGTGATGAGATGACAAACTCTAAAGCTCCAGCATCAGAACCCTCACAAGGTATGGCTAAGCTGAGGGGAGGAAAGGTCCCTACTCACCCTGGTGTCACACCTGGCAGGGATGGTGTCCCCAGGTGTACTGACACCTACTCCACCACACTGGAGACACAGAGGTGCTTGCCTGTTATTTTCAGGAGCAATGTGGTATAGGAAGAGTCATTGTGGGTTGAGAAGGGCAGAGCCAGGCTGGCTAGAGCTGGAAACCTTCATCACCTGTCACTTCCTTCCTTATCAGTGTGTGGTGGGCCAGCCAGCCAGGGGATGTGCCAGCAGTGTAGCAGCCCATTTGATCTGCAAAGGATGCAGATGAGGAAGATGAGCACAGATCACAACAGACTTTGATGTTATGGGCTTATCCTGCTGTGTGGGAACTCCACAGTGGGACAGGGCTCTTCTCCTCCACCATTCCTGCCTGTCCTCACCAGGAGAACTCTCCTGCATCACATTTCAAATCCTAGCTTTGTATTAGAGGGAGAGTCACTGATCTGCATTGTAACTAGGGGAGAAAAGATCTTCTTTGCACAGTCCAAAGGGCGTGAATGGATATGATGCTGTTGCTCTTGTCCACGCCAGACTCTTGGCCAGAGGGAGCCACGAGTGTGGAGAGAGGAGTAATGACTGTGGAATATGACTTCAGCAGTGCCTCACTTCTGGTTATGAGGGTGAGGCAGGTGGCGTTTGCATCTGCACCTGCTTTCTGCAGGCTGGGGTTGTGTCCTGGACAGGACGGGGCCAGGAAAAGGGGGTGTAGAAGAGACAACTGCCATCACAGGGGCAGACCAAATTCACCGACAACACAGATGTCCAAGCCCAGGCATCACAGCAAAGACCCCACCAAACATGTCCTATGCTAGGGGTAGGCATCCCACTCCAGTCCTGACCATAGGCACCTCCAGTGTGGACTGTGCTGCAGTCGCCTGGCTCCTGGGAACAAACAACTCACTAACCTCTCGCTAGCCTTTCCTTGCACAATCTGCTCACTCGTCCTTGGAAAGTGCAAATTGCCCTTGTGAGCAATCCCAGACAGTGCTCAAAAAACTTTTAATGCCTTTGGGGCCTGGACTTATCCCCTAGTGCTGGCTGTGACCAAACATTCTCACAGAAGGGGCCAAACATCCCTGGCTGTCCCTAGGGCTGTTCATGGTGCTCAATGTAGTTCTTCTCTCAGGGCCTCAGCATGCTTCCTCCAGTCTCCTTGACACTCAAAGAGCCCGGGCTGATCTCTCTATGCTGAGATGGCACGTTTTCTGAGGATCACAGCCTCCCTCATGGACATCCTCACACCTCCCAAACTCCAAGCTGTAATACAGCTTAGGTTGAAAAGGGAAACACGATTGCTAAAATAGACTTTCATCATTGTGAGTTGCTTTGATTAAGGGCATGCCTTCTGGTCTAGCTGATAGGCACTGGTATGCCTCAGCATACCCAGACTGGTCCTACGTGCTGAGGGCTGGAGTCCAGCTACTGCAGGTTGTGGGGTTGAGTTGGATCACTGGGCTGAGCCATTGGGTGGCTCTGAACCAGGTGGTTCGGCAGCTGCCAAAGGAGAAGCCCAGTCAGGCAAGTGTCTGAAGCAAAAGAGGGAAGATCTGCCCCCAGATCTTCTTGTGAGAGATGCAGCAGCAGATAGGGCATCCTGAGTGATGACCTGGGAGGAATGAAAAAGGGCCTGGCTGAAAAGTCTATGGACTATGTGTCCAAAGCCCACTTGTACACAGTGCTCTTCAGCTGGCAAAAGCCTGTTTTGGCTGCTCTTGCAGTGATTTGCAACATCTTTCCACTGCAAGAGAGCCTTTGTACCTGTTCAGCCACTTTGTGTTATGTGGCCTGTTGTATTTTAAACTAAGGATTAGGTGTGCTAAACTCAGATTTATTATCTTGCAGACACAGAGCCTCACATCAGGAATGAGCCACAGCAGGATCTCCAAAGCTTTGACTGCTGAAACATTTCCAACCACATCCAGTTTCCTGGATTAGGAGCCATCTGTGAGGCTCCAACTCCTGCTGACTCCAGAATCTCTGCCTTCATTAAGTCAGTATGGAAATGTGTTCCCAAGTGGTGAAGATAATCCTGCAAATGTTATCAAAGGGTACCTGGACAAGTGATTTAGCTGGATGAGCCTGAAGTTACAGCTTGGGGAAGCAGGAATGACTCCCTACACTAACGACACTGGGATGTGTTAGACACACCTCTAAGTGCATCCTGAGAGGTTCCCAAATCCGTGCTCCCCACCTCCTCCCCTGCACCTGTGGCTACTCACACTGGGCTCCATCTTTCCTTTGGGGTGCACAGTCTGTGGTCTTTGCAGTGCTTGGTGGGGAAGGGAGCGCTCCTGGTCTGCCAGTGGGGTGGTATCCCTGTGGCTGCGGGATGGACACAGCACCCTGGGCAGGAAGGCAGGCAGGGAGCTGGGTGCTGAGTCATGGCCACAG